>NW_005842174.1:683941-694513 GCF_000455745.1 Alligator sinensis
TTCCTCCTGAAGCCAGCATGGATTTGCCCATAAATCTTAAGGAATTAAGTCTTGTCATCAGCTTTACAGTGCAGTAACATAGCAAAAATTTGGGAGCAATAGTAATTATTTGATAATTCATGACAATACTACATCTTAATAGTATAACATCAGCTAATTAAGCAGTATATAATATAAATAAGCAATATAATTCTTGTACTTTCAAACTGCAGGGTGTTCCTTGAAATATAGAATGAGATACTGAAAACAGTCAATTAACTCGAGTTTTAGTTTTCCTGGTGACCAAAATAGTCACCTTTTTTGTAAGCATCATTACAATACGTTGATGAATAGTGATTGCTGTAATTTCCTTGTCCCCACCCTGCTTGCTTGCAAATGCCATTTGTAGGTAACATTTTCCTGAGTTCTAGGTATCCTTCATGCAGATATAATTGAGCTATATTCTTTAGGTAGAGATGTCACTGGCAGTGAAATTTCGTGAACACATCTACAACAATTCATCTGATTCAGAGCCAAGCTACAGTGCCTGCCTGCTACAGGTCACTGAATTTCCTTTTTCTGTCACCAATGAAAAAAAATCATTACTTGCAATTACGAATAAATGAAACATAATTGCATTTGACTTTTTTTTTTGCAAGAAAGGAAGGCATGTAATGGCCTATTTTTTAAGCAGTTATGCCTGTAGTATATACTCTTCCACAATTTGGAAATTATAGTCACACTTGGGAAATGCTGTGTCCTCTGGAGTTGAGGCTTTTGGGCAACTGGTCCTCAAACTGAACCTGGATACTGAAGAGCAGAAGAATATGTAAGAACCTAGTTGGGTGGAAAAAAAATCCATTACCTTGAGGATGCAAAGTTTGCCTTGTATCATCCTGTTGAGGCAGTTGAAGTAGGCTGTCTATGAGAGAGCATTTTAGGGCACGTCTACACGTGCATTAATGTGCTTTAGTTAATACGTATTAAATCTAGTACCTCCATTGTGCGGTGCTAGGAAAATGTGCATTAGCATTTCTTAATGTGCGTTAACTAGGCCATTATCGCATGTTTTGGGACATGGCACTGGGCACTTTAATTAGTGAGCCATGCTAATTAAAAGCACCGCGTGTCATGTATATCAGCATCCCAGTGCTGAAGAAATGGTGGCAGGACACTTTGAAATAAAGCTCATCAAATGCATTTTATTTCAGAGTGCCGTGCCACCATTTTTTCAGCGCGGGCACATGGAAGCACATGACATGGAAGGCTGCTGGAGCGCATCAATTTCTATGATTGGTTTGATCAACTAAGGCTTGATTAATCGAGTCTGCTCTGACATGCTGGATTTTCAGTGCACCAGAGCAGGCTTCCCGCACATCTATTGGAGTCCATGGTTTTTAAGTGATGCTTAATGAGCATTAGTTTATTTTAATACAGATTAAATAGCATGTTCTAATCATGCTTTAATGCATATTAAAGCACATGTGTAGACGTGCTCTTATGTCCCAAAATGACTTATTGTATTTGGGTACACTGGTTGAGGTATATTTGCCTACTGTGTATGTGTATGTGCATGTTTGTTTGTTGTATTAGTGCATTTTCAGTCATTTTTTGCAATTACCTATTTCAATGCAGTGTTCGTGCGTACTTGGAACAGTTTGTTTGGGAAGCCATTTGGGCATTCATACTTTAAAGCACCTATGCAATGTACAGAATTGCTGAAGTCCCTTATACCAGGGCTTTATCAGCCTTACCTGTGTACTTCAAGACAAACACATGCTTAATATTTTACTAGATCAGGACCTCTGTTAAAAAAGATACGCCCTTTTTAATTCCTCCTACCCCCATTAAAACCAGCCTAGTTCTACAGGAACGCTTACGTGCTGCAAATACCTGGAAAAATCAACTTGGAGAGCCTATCATCCTTTAAAATATTCAGCAATCCCATAGCATTTCGTGCTGGAATGAGTTGGCAGTAGAGCTTGGTGAATAATAGGAAACAATTTACAATTATTCATTTGACTTTTCAGCCGAATCACCTGGAGCAGGATTTCATCCCTTTGGTGTCCTTTCTGCAAGCATTTGAGCAATCAAATTTTACTGTTGAAATATAAAGCCAAGTTGCCTTTGATACTGCAAGAATCCCCCTATGCAGGTCTTAGACGGAGGGGAAAGGCACAAGATGCTGCGTTTTAGGAAGCTCTCAAACTCATTGTAAAGGGAATGTTTATAGATCTGGCAGTCCTGAGCCTACCATGAACTTTTAAGTCAATGGGTCTCTATGCAAGTATGCACATCTCATTGAGGGGTATGAATTGTAAGACCCTTCATAACTTTTAGTAGGTACCAGCAAAATGCCAAAGATCCTACTAGAAAGCTTGCAATCTCTAGTGCAATATATATCTCCAGCAGGAGATCTACAAAGGGGTGATCTACATTATATATATCTATATATATATAGATATAGATGTGGAGTTGGTGGGAACTGAGCACCTGTTGGCCCACTATGCTCTTGGGGGGGAGACACCCCTCTTACTTACCTCTTGTTTCTAGCACCTATAGATTACAAGACCTGCAAACTCCAACCTGCCATTGAACCAGCTGGATCCTGGGCTAGCTATTGTTTGCCGAGCTGCACAGAAAGTTGGACTCATGTGAGTTTTGGATCAAGAGAAGATGGTAGTCTGGTCAGGGTTTTTGTTTGTGTTGTTTCATTTGTCAAGTATTGGTTGGCATATACCCATGCAGGCCACTTGGCGTCTAGAAGCTGCCTGCTGATTTTGTTTTTATTCAAGAATCAGAGCATCTCAGAAATCTCTTTTTACATAATTTTATTTTGTTGGTAAGTTTTTTTTAGCAGAATATTGTTGTGGAAATATTGGTTTAGACTAAACTTTCCTAAGGTGCTTGGTGAGTAAGGCACTCTCCTGGCATGTGAGAAACTCAGGTTCAGCTCTGGCTGCAATGAATATTCATTCAGACCACTGGAAATATTCAAAGAGGAGTGACTGATAAGACTCACTGGTTCGGGATGTGATATTGAAACGGTATGTCTGGAGGGGTCGTCCTTCCTTCCATGAAATGCATCAGAAGGGGTCGGTTTTCTTCTGGTGAAAAATGAGATCATTGTTGAAATCTTGAATGTGTTCATGGCATAGGAAAAAATGTTTCTCACCTGACTCTAAAAAGAACACCATGTGCACACATATCTGCTTACATATACATGAATCAGGTTAAAGTAATCGTGGCTTTCCATCAAACGGTAACAAAAAAGCCCGCTACCCCAAGCAGCTAAGTTTACAAACCCTGCTGTTGTTTGTTAAATGGTACACTGTTTCTTCCCAGTCACCGCTCCTATAATATGGCATCTTACTGTTTTTCCAAATCTCTGCGACTTTCTTGTTCATAAAAGAATTCTCGCATTATTCTGACTCCGATGAAAGATGTCAAGCTGCTTTATAGTGTTTAAACAATAGGTTTTTCTTGCTGGTTTTCTGTTTGCGTCCCATGTATGTTATTAAGGCCTAACTTCAGCTGTTGCAGCATAGTATTTTGGAGAAATAGAGTACTTTCCTGATTTAGCAACCTCTAGCTGCATTTGGAGTCCCACCAAAGAAGCTCCTGAATAGTTAGCTCATGTGCATGGTTTTCATTTTTTTAAAATAGCAAGAAATTGTTCTTAATTTTCTCAAAAAGGGGCTTACTCCAGCTTGTTTCTGGCAGAATTAAATGGCATGTTTTATAGGAAAAATATGTAAAATGGAAAGCATAGCTTCTGTCACGTACTGTTGCGTCATTAAAGTTTAATCTGATTTTTTTAATACCGTGTTAAAGGGTTTCCATCTTGGAATGAGGCGGTTATAGCAAGCATAAATCTGCCATGTGCGTTGCTGCTTCATTTTTATTAGCTCTTAGTTAACTTGGTAAAAGGTAATTTATTTTTATTAATTGAATCATCCCCCCAACCCCCAGTCAGTAACGGAGCCTCGCTTGAAAATCGCATTTGTGTAAAACTGTTATAGCTGAAAGCCCTGAGCTTTCTGCACTTTTCACCTTCTTCCTTGCTGCCATTTGCAGTAGTCATTTTAATTGACTGTCTTGGTACCTCCATGCCCTTATAATCTGCTTCACTGCTCCCCTTCTCTGATTCTCGTGAACAGTGATACAGGAGATAAATAGGTAACACCTAACCTGCTGTGTGTGGACTCTCTCCAGCCACTAACAGTAGTTTCAAATGCATATCAAGGCAACTCTTGCAGGGCCTTACAGCTGGAAAAAAATCTACAGTCACTTCCTATGGACCCTGAACAACGTAAGCTCAGAGCAGATCATAGGGAAAGCAGTGTTTTCTTTATGCAGCCTGTTCTGTCTGGGTGATATCTTCATCCATGATAACTTTTTTTTTTTTTATATTTACTGCTTTAATATTGAACAGGAGCCGACACCTGTAGGAAAAAAAAATAACGGTGATAAAGGTAAAAATGCCATTTTCAAACCTGAACTATAGCTAGGGGTGACTAGCTTTTGGATGATAATCTGTGTTTGCCCAGTCACCGAGTTAGGCTATTACAAACCGTTCGGGAGTGACTGTTACACTCGATTGATTTTTCAGGGTAGTCAAGGTGTCTGAAAGGGAGCGAGGCAGATTTGAATTCCAGCAAGGCTTTTGTTGCCTTGTTGGTGGAGGAAATGATTATATACTGATAAAGGATGCTTTACCTTTTTCTGGTTTATTCTTAGTGTGGACTTGTACAAGCAGAAATATCAGGTAGCAAAAGCAGGACACATTATAGTCCCTGTTTTGCAGAAGGAGGGAACTGGCAAGCTTCAGAACGACGGGTAAAGTGGAGTAATAGACTTTCTATCATTTGTGTTCACCTTCTTACCAATGATTGGAGTGGTAGCGCTCCAAGATGCACCAAATTAGACTCCCTTAGATTCGGCGGGCCAAATTCTGTGTAACGGGAGGACAGGTTGCTCACTTGTAAGTAGTGTTTGAGCCTGAAGTTCTGCAAGGTACACGTTCGTGGCACTTGAAGGAAATGTGCATTGGTCATCCTTAAATATTTGCGATGCGTACTGCAGGTGAAGTTACCCTGGCCACTTCCCATGATCCAGGTACAGAGGTTGTGTTAGCTAGTTAGCTCGGGCAGCATGCAGGTTTGCTACAAGGCTCCCTCTGAGTTTGGCCCATGTGGAAGGAGCTTGTGGCTGACCTGGGAACAGAACGTGCCTCTCTCTCGACTCCCAGGCCAGGGCTGGTACTACAGGATCAGTCTTCCTCTTCAATGTTCATCTCTCCAGTGTTTGCTCCCCAGGTTGTGATGTTTGCCCCAGTTCCCAATGAACAAAGTTCGTGTTAGCAGTCAGCAGCTAGCCCTGCACGCTGGTCTCACAAGCCTTACAAACTGATACCCTGCAGCTTGGGGGGAGAGAGGGGTGGTGGAAAAAATAAAGACAGGGAATTAGTGTAACTTTTCTACTACCCTACTAGTAATTGCTGTTAGATCAATGCCTCGCATTAGCAAGACTCTGCTACCAGGGAAGTTGCAGAAGCACTGCAGTGTAGGCATTTCCACTGGGAATTAACACAGCTATAAACAGAGAAGAGCTGAAGACAGAAGCAACTCGGAAGAGGGATTGTACATCTTTAATTAAAAGCCAGAGTTTGAACCTGCAGAAACACTCCCAAGATTGAGCAGCATCTTAAACGTCTAACTATCGTCCTACTTCTCACGGACTAGGAAGCTGATTTTATTTTTAAAATAAAATGTTATTTGCATCCTTACATTTCACTCGGCTCGATCTGTGATGCTGAACCAGTGAGCTGCGCCTTCTAGTAATCACTCTTAAAACAATGTTTCTGATTAGAGCTAATAGTAGCAGTGATACGAGTGGTATTTTTATTACGGTAGCATCTAGATGCCCCAACCGAGGTCAGGGCCCTGTTGTGCTCAACACTGAAATAGATGTATATATGTATCATGTACGTATATGTGATTGGATTGACAACCCCAGCATGCTAGCAGTCTAAATGGGCAAGAAGATATGAAAATCTTCTCAAGGTCGCCTGGACTCTGGGCATCCTTGAGAACTATAATAGACCTGAGAGAAATCAAAATATTTAATGACAGCAGTGGGGTTAGAGCTTTGCAGGGAATGTTTAGTTAAAAGGAAGGATATCTGCTTTTATTTAAAAAAAAATTATTAGACATTTTCAAAGATGCCTCAGCCCAGTCTCTGACGCTGGACCAGGAAATGGTTGGGCCTATAAATCGTGAGGTCCAAATTAAGAGGCTTTTATTAAAAATGTGGCCAGTAGAAATGTGCGACCTAAAGAACTTCGTCGTAGTTTGAAACATCTCGGGACGTCCTTTCGCAGTGTGTGCAGAAGTGCTTGAATGGTTTTTGGGCAAGCTTGGGGTTCCCGATTTGGTTTCTTATATTCAGTTGTATTCTTCATTGATTATTTTACAGCCTTTTTTTTGTCAATAGAAAAGAGAGCGACTCTTTGCTCCACTCACATTCCTACTCAATCTAGCAGCCCATCGTAGCCCCACACTATATTGCACTTGCTAGTGTGTGCTAGATTGGAATAACAAGAATACAGTAGGTCAGCATGAAAGTGTGGTACATGTTTGACATTTTTAATCGTATAGTTTTTCAAAACTACCTAAAAATAACTTTTACCAAACTGTACCACCTGTGCGGGCCGGCTCCCGGTCCTGTCCTCGTCGGGCGCGAGCCAGGCCCATCTGTGTGCACGCGGGCTGTGACCGGCAGCCCGGGCACGCGGGGCCGGAGAAAAGTCGCGGGGTGGAGTAGCACACTCGAGCTAGAATCAGTCACGGAGGCGTAATGGTTGATTGAAAAGATTATTTACTTACACCCCAGGTGGTCGTGGTGTAGGCTGGTCAGCTTTCCAGGCTCAGCTCCGCTTGAGTTCTCGGTGGAGGACTCTAATAAACTCAGTTCCTTGACCCCGGAGTGAATCAGGCTCCGCGGGGTTCAAGAATTCGTTCCCACGGAGCAGCTGTATCTCCGTGAGTGTTACTCGGTTCCCAGGATCCTCGGAGTGGTTCAGACTCTGTGGTTTCAATAACTGGGTTCTAGGGTAGGGATTCATCTGGGCTGCGATCGGTGACGGGGAGAGGCTAGAGGCCGTCAGTGAGTGGTGCCCCAGAGTTTGCTAGGCTCCGGGGGTTCGGCAATTGGAGCCTCTATCGCCTTCTTAAGAAAGACGCGCTGGGTTCGAAAGGACCCACAGCACTTAGAGATCCATTTCTCTCTCCGTCTCTCTCTCCGTCTTTCTCTCCAACTTGGGCGGAAACCACCCAAGCCTTTTGTATGGCTAGCAAGCCAATAGCTAGCCGCCACGTGTGCCTAAATTAAGACCGGCCAATAATGTGGCGCAAATCTCAATACAACTGGTGGGAACTCCTTTGCAGCGTGCATCACTGTAATGCAAAAGCAATGCACAATGCAAAGAAGGCTACAGAACGGCGGGAAACACTTTTCTGCACGCGGGTTCTCTATAGCAACAGAACACTCCGTCGTGCAAAAGAGCTGCAATTCGGCGGGGACATAATTTTGCGGTGCCGAAGCGCACACAATCAAAAATCCACAACTTTGGGTTGTGACACCACCGCCCTGAGATGACTAGTTTTGTGTGAAATTGAAATTACTTACATGTCCATTTCGGTGACTAACTGCAAAATTATCAAATGATGTGTTTTAATCCAATTACATTCTTACTAGAGTGAAACTTGCCTTACATTTAGCATGTATACAGCAAGGGCTTTGGTCCCTGGCATGATTTTTTTTTATTATTAAAAACTCAACAGTGTTCAAAGGCTTGTAAAGCTATTGGTTATTACTTTTTGTGGTCTCAGAAAGCATCCTCAAAGCAGAAGTTGGTGGGCTTTACAATGACTAGCTAAAGGAAATGATTATGAAATGTATTTTATATAATTTTGCTAATCGTGTGAGCATTTGTAGCATTTATACAGCAATACTTGAGAGTTCTCTCTAGCCAGAAAGAAAGTTAATAGTGGAACCAACTTGTTTCCTTAGATGGAGTTGCAGGCAAAGGGAAGTGAAAATCATAGCTTTCGAAAACCTTACTTAAGAGATAAGCAGCTGTGAAGGAAACATGAAAATTAGAAAATGTACGGCACTCTGGGGCTTTTGGTCATACTTATGTGTGTGCTGGGATGTATGCATTCTCCAGTCATTTGGAAACTAATTGCACAGCTGTATTTATTTTTATTTTGACCGGGCAACTTTGTGTGCATTACAGAGCCCTGTCTTTTGGTAAGGTTGCCCAAGTTTTTCATTGTAAGCCTTTGTTTTCGGTTGTTTGTCATTTCAGCAAATTGAAACCATCCAGGCTAAAAAGTTTCTATGCTGGTGTCTGCCCCAGGCTGATGCATTTTAGGAAGTTTCAGCAAAAATGTTTCAGCCCTTTCCAAGAATATGTCTAGGAAATGCTTTGTTCTTTTACTCGTGTTTTAAAAAATAAAGAAAATAAATCGTGCACCCTTTTCGGTGAGAAACTCTAGCGCCTGCAAATGTCAGTGCAAGGGCTTTGACGTGGGGAATCACTCTTAAGTCAGAGTGCAAATTTGCACTCTGCAAATTGCAAATTTGCTCTAATTGGGCCAAGTTGTGTTCTTCCAGAAAATCTCGGTTTGCATACGGTCTGTTATGGTTACATTGAAGATTGCATCTGTACTGAGCGTGCCCCATCCCATACAGCTGGGTGTGCACAGCAACTGCTTGTGCTCCACCCTCAGGAAGTAGCTGAGTGTGATGCATCCTGGCACAGCAGCTGCAAAGCAGAGATTCCTCTTTACTTGGTCCTCAAGACAGCCGGGGGCGTCCCTAGCACCAGTACGTTTTTTGGCATTTCCTGACTTTTGAGAACTTGACTTGAAACTGGACATTTTTTTTAAATGTAATACAAATATGTACCTAGCCTAAAAGTAAAAAAAGACCAGATTATTGTAAACTCTTTTTGTTTGTGACAAATATCCAGTCATACTGAGATTAGCCTTGGCCTGTCCTTTGTCTGCCTGTCCATGTTTCCATCCGTCCTTTCTTCGGTCTTCCTTTCTCACAGAAAAGATGTCCTATGACTTGAGATTATGGATTTGGGTTGGTTTTTTTCACCATTCTGTGAGAAGAGGGTGCTACTTTTTCCTAATGTTTTTATTTTAACCTTTTGGCAAATCAAGAATGATAATTTCTTGAGATATATTGGCCCAGATAGGTACACAGATCCTGGTTTGAATATGTGTGTGTGCCCTTTATATCATGAGTTTTAAATATCTGAAAGAATTATAATGAAGAGGAGCTAATTATAAAACAGGTAATAAAACAGATTATTCAGGTGATGCTGTTTTATTACCATCTCATTATAATTAAATAATTCCTATTAAGTTCTGGATCAAAGAGAAATTTCTCACAGGAGAGTTTACAGAGTGCTTTAATAGAGTCTATTTATTGTATAATCCCGTGGTGAGTATTGGTTTTTATGCTGTCATATTAACTTATTGTGACAGCACTCTGCATTGTATCTAGAAGAACTCTGGAGGATTTTTAATGTTGTCATCCAATGGACTACAGAAAAGCTATTAGCTTGTTAGAGTATTTTGATTCCCACCTTGTCTATTTTTAAAACAAAACAATATGGGGATATCCAGAGGCTCTGCCACAAAGTCGTTTTTTAAGGGTTTGCATTATTTAACACCTTTTTGCAAGGATAGAAGTGTGGGATTCTGCCCATCAAGAAGATTGGGAAAAATTGATGTTTTTTTTTTCTTCTTCAAGACCCCAAGCAGAATGTAGACCTGTTTATTCCCTATGCTTGATAAGCCCTCCAAATTCTTCTTTTCCATTTAATTTTGAGGGTCTGTCACTCTTTTTGCAGATCAGCTTGTGAAATCTCAGTCTAGCCTGAAAGGTCACAATTCTGCAGTTCCACACGTTTAGACTCTCCCGCTGCAAAGCAGAGTGACAGGTGTCTCTGGCAATCTGGAGCTGCTGGAGAGAGGACAAGGATGGACACAATAGCAAACAGCTCCTGCAGTAACAGGTCCTGAAGAACCATCTGGACATACAGCTAATGGGCTAGACATACAGCCAGGTCTGAGTGCTCCCGTAGGTTTTTAGACAGAGTCCAGGACCTTCATCTAACCCAGGAGGTGCACAGCCCCACCAGGGGGGATGCCTTGTTGGACTTGGTGTTGGCCACGGGTGACGACCTGGTGAGGGGGCTGCGGGTGCTTGTCCCCCTGGGCGACAGTGACCACTGCCTGCTGGAACTCACCATTCAGCGCAAGGTGGCAAAGGCAAGCAGTCAGACTGTGGCCCTAGATTTTAGGAGGGTGAACTTCAACGAGCTAAGGAGGATAGTTGGAGAAGCGCTGAAGTCTCAGAGGAGAGGAGAGCCGGCTGTTCAAGGGGAGTGGTCGCTCCTTAAGGAGACGATCCTCCAAGCCCAAAAGAAGGTAGTCCCGATGAGGATCAAAGGGGGCAGGAGAGCATACAAGCCTCCATGGCTCACCAAAAACATCCAGGAATGTCTCCTTG
>NW_005842174.1:695808-699274 GCF_000455745.1 Alligator sinensis
TTAAGAGGGATGTGGACAGCATTGAGAGGGTCCAGAGGAGGGCCACTCGCATGATCAAGGGACAGCAGGGAAGGTCCTGTGAGGAAAGGTTACGGGACCTGAACCTGTTCAGCCTCCAGAAGAGAAGGCTGAGGGGGGATCTTGTGGCCTGCTATAAACTAGTCAGGGGGGATCAACAGGCACTGGGGGAGTCCCTGTTCCCCCGAGCGCCGCCAGGAGTGACCAGGAATAACGGTCACAAGCTGGCGGAGGGAAGGTTTAAGTTGGACTTCAGGAGGCGCTACTTCACGGTCAGGGCGGCCAGGATCTGGAACCAGCTTCCAAGTGAGGTGGTGCAGGCTCCCACCCTGGGGGGTTTTAAGAGGAGGTTAGATGACCATCTTGCTGGGGTCATTTGACCCCCAGTACTCTTTCCTGCCATGGCAGGGGGTCGGACTAGATGATCTGCCCAGGTCCCTTCTGACCCTAGAAACTATGAAACTATAATGGATTAGATGCTCTAAAGAGAGCAAGGCATTCAGGCACGCCCCACCAAGTTGGGCAGAGGTAGGAGCTGCCATGCATATTTGCATCCTGGCGTGCCAGGAGGATCTGCACCATGCCAAGTGCCAATCCTGCTTTCCATGCAGTTCTAGAAGACCAGCTGAACCAGTGAGATGCTGGCACCTATGGAGATGAGTTGTCCATGGAGAAGAAGCAGGGCCAGGACCTAGCTCAGGTGAAAGCAGCCTCCTGTTATTTTGGGGCTGCACTTCTCCAATGTGACTTGAGCACTAGACACCATGACTGGGGCTTTACAAGGACTGGAAGCTTGGCTGCACATCAGCACTGGGCTCATTATAGGAGGATGCAGCCGTTGTCCTTCAGGTGAACACTGGGATGCAAAAACAGGGGCTGAAGCAGCAGACTGCGTGTTCCTGAGACCTAGTCCTTCTGCTGCTCTTCAAAAATACAGATTGTCCCGGGGGGGGGGGCACAGAGGCAAGCCGCTTTGAATTCTAGGCTGCTGGAGTGACGGAAAAGGGACTTGAGGTTGCCCGCTTTGGGGCTGCTGTAACTGGTGTCATGGAAACCAGTAGATCGAATAGTCTGGTTTTCATTTGGATCTCACTCAATTGCAAACTGATTCCAGGGACCTGTATGTTTATCATTATACAAAGAGAATAAAATCAAAGCCGTGCAAAGCAAAGCTTTTGCATCCTTCAACTGCAGACCACAGCTTGCTATATACAATCATCACATAGCCAGCCTACAGAGCCAGTGAGAGAGGAACTTCAGAAGGGTTTGCTGTGTGAAGGGATATACAGGTGATCTGCAATATAGGTAACCACCAGGCCTGAGAGCCCCCGGTCTGCACTCAATCCACCATTCATCCTTTCTTATAGCATCACCTTATCGGAATGGACCAGGGTCTGCTCCCTTTCTTTGGCATTATAAGTGGGTAAAAATAGCTTCCCCCTGCCAAGGGACCACTATTCAGGGTCTCCTTGACAGCCTAGATGATGGTGTGGTTTTCCTGCAAACTGGCTTCCTGGCCTTCCTCCCACTAAACTTTTTTTCCCATGGAGGAACCAGCCACATTGAGATTTTGACATGTAGAAGAGTAAGATTTATTATTGATGGCTCCACTAACTCCAGCTCTACATGATCAGCACAGAACAGTGGGGAATCAGCTCCACTTTTATGTTAACCTCATTATTAATTCATTAGTATATTTAGCATCGCATTTTATTAAACTTGCCCAAATTTACTCAAGCTTGCTCAGCAACATTGCCATCTGGTTTCACATCTGTGTCCCTAACCTTATATTATCTCCCATCCACCAGCAGCTGTCTGAAATCGCCCCCCCCCGGCTATTGCTCACTTGTCCTACCTCCTAGCTCCCATTGCTTGTGCCGTTGTCGCTTTTTGTTTGAACCGAGTTCTCTGCAGATAGCTGGTCCAGGTGAGAAGTGCCCATCCATTGCTACCCCAACCAGTGTCACAGTGACGCTCCGTGCATCCTCCACCTGCCGTGTTTTCCCCATGAGATCACACAAATTGTAACTGCTCCAAGGGAAGCAAATCAAACCGGCTGTTGCTTATCCCGCGGTCAGCGAACAACCAGCTCACCAACTCTGGTAGATTCATCAGGACTCATGGTATTTGGTGTTTTCTCTCTAAGTCTTAGGATCAGCAGCCATGTGATTCGGAGAAAATGTCAGTACATCTCCAATTCTGGGGAAGAGCTTGAAAGTGTGAATCCTACAAGCTCAAAGGCAGCTATAAAGAACGCAACAAATACTTTCTTGTTTCAATCTCATTTCTGATGATTTTTGATGAGAGCTGACTTCAAGATGCCTGAGGCTTGGGGCCAGCATCACTGAGACTAGGACCAATACCATATGACTAATTAAAACTAGCCTGGCTGTTCATAAAACAGAGCAGTGCAAATACTGGCACGTAGAGGTTTGCTTTCCTCCGGCTTGCCAGAAATATTTACTCAAAGTTTTAATGTAGAACTTCAGATTCTCTGCAGCTCGCTCCTGTTAGTTCAGAAACCGAGAAACAGGCATATATTAATGGGGAACAACATTCATTGCGACTTGTCCTGTCCCGCTCTACCAGCTAATTTCTCAGTAACTTGTCATATTACACACAGCTTAATTAACTAGCATTTTTTGTTGATTCCCATTGTTCCTAAAAGAGGAAAAAAATTATTAACTATTCATTTACTTCTGTTTTGTAATGGAGCATTCCAGCATTTAGAGGATACTTGCACTATAATCCAAAGTTTAAAACTCTCTGTAGCTCAGATTTGTGTCACAGCAAGGTGCTGCAGCCTTCTTTTAGGCCAAATTTAATAACAAAAGTAGGTGTGCACGTATGCCACGTTTGCATGTACTATTAGTGTGACTGCCTGTGCAGATTCAGGTCATTCTGTGTACAAATACACCCAAATAACCATAACAAACATGCCGTTGCAAATTTGTTCATGCAGCTTCTTGAACTGAGTGCACAAATTAGATGCACAGTTTTAAAATGCAGCTCTCTTTGCAGCATAGGAAGTGTTATTGCACACTACTGGATGCTCTGAATAAATCCAAAGCCCTCTATTGTTCTTAGATGAGACCCAGTTGGAGTACAGCATTGGGGTTCACACTTTAATCTTCCAAAAAGGATAGAAAATAAAAATTGAAGCCAGGCAATGGTACCACAATGAAAATGTATTTGAGTCATGATTGTAGACCAACTAGGAATACTACTACTGCACTTAGCAGCTACAGTGTAGGTTGCTGTAAGTCCGTACACAACTCTACAGTGCAAGTGTAGTCAATATAATCACTTCACAGCTTTCCGAAGAGCTTAGTGTGAAGGGCACGCCAGGCATGGAAATGCCTGCCTCTCTGGACTGCACATGTTGGTGTTTCCTGCGAGTAGTGCCATAGGTTTCTGGTAAGATGTAATAGAATAGGTCTGCAAGCCT
>NW_005842174.1:699305-706511 GCF_000455745.1 Alligator sinensis
AACATTTGCACATGCTGTCACCATGACTGCATGTGCAAATTAAGGTTATTCTACACATAAATATACCTCATTAGCCACATTGGCCCATGCAGTTACCCAACTTGCCCAGGAGGTGACTCGCTTAAGTTCGATTTAGGGTTCTGCTTTGGTAAGTCGCTTAGTCCATCCTGCTAAAAGAGGTCCGCTGCTGGGGTGTTAGTCTGGGACTTGGAAGACTCGGGTTCCATTCTAGGGTGTGCGACAGGGTTTTTGGGGTGTGCAACAGTCGTTCGTCTCATCTTGGCCAACTAGTCTTCTCCCAGATCTAGAAAAGGACATGGGTGTCTCTTGTAGAATTTAGTCCCACCTTCTTCAAACTCCTGCCTAAATTTTCTCTGCTACAGTGGCGTAAGCCAAAAGTTCTGCTTCTACACACTCAAAGTTAATTCCAGCTTGGCCAGCTTGAGTAGCTTGATACCTATGCTAGGTTCAAGCCCAGTAATGGTCCTCACATTGACTGTTCTCCTGCCGGTGCCCATTTTGGTTGGGGGGGTGGGGTGGGGGGTGCTGTGAACAAACTTAATACATTCCTGCAGGATTCAGCTTCACCTAGAAAGCAGGAGTGAGTGGTGGTGGCCCCTTTCATTTGAAAGCATTGGCTGTTTTATCCTGTTTTTATACACCATCTATGGTGAAGGGGCCACTTGGGTTTTGACCTCTGCACATGCACTTGATATCAAGTGCATAAGCTGTCTTTGGAGCAGGGCTCAAGACCCAGGGCTCTCCTTTCTCAGGTGTCTACCCTGACCTCTGGGCTGAAATTCATGCTTCCTCTCTCTGGCCCAATGCATTTGAAATTCTGCAGTTTGCAAAGTACACGTTTCAACAGGGAGATGAGAGCTTCCCACACTTCCCTCTCCATTGCCCCAAACCCCGTCCAAGAACCACCTGTAGCTCGGGCGTTCTCCAGGGAGGTGGGAGATGTCAGTGTGAAGCCCCGTGTCTAAGGGAAGGGCCAGAATCCAAGCCTGCCTGTTTGGAAAGAGAAGTGCGACCCTGCTCTGTAGTGTAAAGGAACGACTTGGGCGCCAACCTCCAGGAGAGTTTTTTTCCAGGCCGTGAACTCTGACCTGAGCACCCTCTTCCCATCTAGAGCTAAGAGCCCCAGCCTTTGAGAGAAGGGCAAGATTCATACAACCCCTCTTTTTTTCACCATTTCCTCGTGGGTAGTTGAAGTAGTCCCCCCTGTTCGGAGACACCTGACTCTCCCCAAGAATTGTGGAAAGACTTTGGGTACCTAAGCCGAGGCTAGAGATGACACTGGAAACTAGCTGCCCCCAAATTAGGTGCTGCGGTGCTGAGTATCACAATGCCCAAGTCCTTTGATGGTGCTTACACTCAGCCTTAGCTCCGCATCTGCTTTAAAAAAAAAAAAAAGGTTTACTAGCACTTTGCTATCTCACAGGATACCTGCGAGGATAAATATATTAGAGTGTGAAGCATTATGGCACAGGAGCTGTAAAAGTACCGGAGATATGTAGTGTAGTATTGTCACCAGTGAGAGCTCAGGTTAGCCAGCCCCTTACAGGAAGGGGCCTGGAGTGAGCTGGAGTTCGAATTCACGGGAGAGAGGATTGAGATAAGACTTCATAGCTGTTGAGGCGGAGAGGTCCATTGAGCACCCACGAGTTGGCAGGGGCCGAGGTTAATACTTGCTGAATGCAGCTTGTAAATTGGACTTGGTAACTTCCTTCCCCTAGCATCACTCGGGGAAGCACAATTTTTTTTTTTTTAAAGAAGGATTTAGATAAAATTGCTTATTAGTAAAGTAAGGATTATCTGGGATTTTAAAGTTTGTTCTTATCTGCAGTGTTGTTCAAGTGTGGAAACTTGGGGACATTTCAGTCCTTCATCGTGGGTCTTCAGCTGTAAAGAGACGAGCGGTCTTATTGGAGTGAAGCCTGCCTTCAACCTGAGGGTTTTTGCAACTGTAGGAGGAGATGATAAAAAAAAAAAAAAATGGCTAAAGTGTTTGTGTATAAGAGCAAGTAAAATTATAAGCAATAGCATCATCCTGATTGCTATTTGATTTCTTTTCTTCCTGGCTATCAGATTATTGCAATTGTAGAGTGCTCTAGTGCAACAGACCTCTTTATCATTGGAACATTTTATTTTTCTATGAAATGCCTCGCAGTTTAATGATCGAACCCTGACACGTCCTCCCCACTTTTTCCATTGTCAGGAGGTCTGTAGACTCTGCCTCGGAAACGCCAGGTGACTTTGAGTACGAAGGAGAGATGCTGATGTTATGCTGCCTTCCACCCCCCTGGACCACTGCCCCCTTGAATTAAAATTAGAGTGAAGTGAATGTGCCTCCATCCCAATTTTGATGCTTTTTGCAGTGGTCAGTTTAATACCATAGTGCTTCTGAGAGAAGGCTCCAGTCATGGCAGATTTTCTAGTACCCAGCGCTGTGCAGACAGTGAACTTTCCACTGAAAGCCTCTGACATGCCAGTAGATCTTCTGCACAGGTACCTGCAGCTGAATCCATCGAGCAATCCACCATTCCCCAGGCACGCTTTCCAAAATGCCCATGGCTAATGGGTATACGGGTCAACTACAGGTCCTCCACACATCCCACAGTTGCCCCCAGGTCGGGCTGTCAGAATAATTGAGTTTGTAGCTTGACAGCCAAATCGGGGAGGTGGAGGTGGGGATGGGTGTGGGGCAGGAATTGCTTGGATTTAATTAGGGCTTCTTTTTCTTTTTTTTTTTTCCATTTCCTTCAGTAAAAAGAAAAAAATCATGTAAAAAAAAAAAAGGCATTTGTTCAACCTGAACTGAAATGTCAGATTCCCAAATGCACAGCTGGAGAAGGAAGGGGTAGCTTTCCTTACCAGACCAACCTTTAGGACACCACCCAGAACACGGGTGAGATGGGTACAGTTCTCCTCTCTGCCTATACGGGGATTTGAACTTGCATCTCCTGGGAGAAGTACCCGAAGACCAGGGTATAGGTGCTTTCAGGCTGGTGTACTCTCCTTCCTCCCTGTTGACACTGTTCTGCTCAATAAAAATGCTTGAATATTCATGTAAGCAGGAGCTAAACCTCGAGTGTCCCCCCGCCCCGGTAAGTGCTATAAGTACCAAGCTAGATGGCCTCTCAGTCAATATACCGCACAAAGTGCAATAGCTGCAGTGGGAGAGCCTGAAGAAGACCCACCTAAGGATACCCTGTATAGATTGATGCTTCAGATACTCACCTTAGGCTAGAGATTCTAGTTTCTTACCTCTAAGCCTATAAGTACATCCGGGGGGTGCATCAGGATCTGGGGGAACGCCTGTTCACCCAAGGCATGACAGGGTCCAGTGGTCACAAACTCCTCCAAGACCATTTTAGGCTGGACGTAAGGAAAATCTTCTTTACTGTCTGAGCCCCCAAGGCCTGGAATAGACTCCCTCCAGAGATGGTACGAGCACCTACTCTGGACACTTTTAAGAGACGTTTGGATGCGTATCTTGCTGGGATCCTTTGGCGCCCCGCTGACTTCCCGCCCCTGGGGCAGGGGGCTGGACTCGATGATCCTCCGGGGTCCCTTCCAGCCCAAATGTCTATGAAATCTAAGTAGGACGGATAGCGGACTTAAATTCAAATCTCCCACTTCTCCGATGTGCATCCAGAGCAGCAGACTGAGCGCCTCCTTGTCGGAGTGGCTCCATGCTGCACAGAATACTCAGATATTCGTTAAGCTGCATTTTTTTTGGCAAATTTACTCTTCTTGGACACAACTTCATCTCCCTCAACTTGCGGCATATTCAGACTCGTATCTCCCATCTGGCATGAGACCGCAGGAGTTAATCGTTCTTTCGAAGAGGATGTGATGCGCAGAACAATGTTGTTTCGGCTTTGGCAGAGAAGCAAGCTAGAAAAGTTAGAAAGGAGCCTACCTATTGGGAAGGGGGTAGGATAGGGATACGGGGTCTTTTGAAAGCTGTCGCTTCTATTTCTACAGCTGTGGTAGCAGTACAAGCCACTTGTTATTGCCGCTCTCTGTCTCCTGCCCCGAAGGGCGAGCATGTAATTCATTCTTCTCGCGTAAAATCTTTCTCCTTCTCTTTCCCCATCCCCCTCCCGGCCTCATGCTTCTGTTTCTTGTCTTTCCTTCTTTCTTGAAGACTAATGCACTTGGTGACAAAACTGTTACCATCTCTCCTCTGTTGTTAGCTACATGCTATACACGCATAATTTCTGTCTCCATCTATTACATTATTGAGTAGGCATCTTATGGGGCTAGATGGATCTCCTTGTTTTTCAAGGTAGAAAATAGGGTGAATTTTGTGCTTTTATGCAGCATAACTTATCACAGTGAATATTTTGCAGTCTGTGTTAAGTGATCAGCTGCCTGCATTTGGCATATGCTACACTTAAAATGGGAATTTTTTTAAAGGATGATTTGAGTTTTGTTTCTCTGCTGCTCTTGCAGAAGACAGGGATATTTTTTTTTTTGGTCTTTTGTTTTAACTTGGCATAGATATGGATTGATTTAAATTCACTTGAATTAGCATGTTCAAGTATAAGCATGCACAGGAGAATGTGAACTATTGTCTTTTTAAAATTATTGTTTTATTTAGTGTTGGAACATAATCATCCTGTTGGTACTTCCAGCTGGAAATATTGATTTTTTTTTTCTTTTTTTTTAGAAGACGTTTATATTTCACATTAAATGTAAGTGTGTTTGCACTGTTCCAGCGCAATATTACTCTGTGGATTAGAAATATTATTTAGACTGTTCTTCAAGCAAATGATAGATAATAAGAACAAATGCAATATTGTCTCTTCTGGCTAAGCTAGTGGTGGATCTCAGAGGAAAGCTGTAGGAGGAATGGAAAGTAAAATATAGACAATTGGTAAAGGTTAAAATGGAGGAGAAAAGAATTGGTGAGTGAGAGTAAAGATCACAGAATCTGGCCCTTGTTTCTACATATATCTTAGTAACAACCTGCTTTAATCTATCAAAAAAAACAGATCTGAAATGAGAGAGGAGTTTTCCAATTTTACAAAGAGCAGACTTTCAGAGGTGGGTTGGTAGCCAGTGCACTTCTCCTTCTCTTCCTTTTCTTAATCCAAGACTTTTTTTTTCCTTATTTTGTGTTCCCTTTTTCCAGTAGGAGCCCATAGCTCAACCTAAAGCATGTAGAAAATGCGGTGCCCTCTTCAGATGGCCTCCAGCGTTTTATCATATCAATTGTTAGAAGTATATCCATCACCTTTAGTAGGCAGGGGAACATTTCTTGGAAACGGATACATGGTTTTGGAGTAAAAAAATATCTTTTTCTGCCTGATCTAATTAGTTAATCTGTCCAGTCATTAATGGTGCCCTTGCATACCTGATGCATGCTTACTTATAATAACAGGGGTGTAGGTTGTAGGAACCTACTGATAATAACCACATTTGTTTGCTTAAGGTCACATTTTCTACAAAGCATATAAGCACATGTAAGCTTGGTTTAATTGATTAATTGTACTAAATGCACCCATGCTTAACTCCCATTAGTATTGACCAGACTTAAGTCTGCATTTATAAGTAAAATTACTTAAATAAAACTTAAAATGCATTGCTAAACCGGGAATGAGACCTGTATGTGCCATTGGCAGTATGACGCTGTTTGGTTTCTAATACAGAAACCATTGGTAGGACACAGATGGAAGGAAACACTGGCACAATTAGTTGTTGCCAAGAAGCAGTTTGATTGCTGTAAAGTGAGTTTGTTGGCTGCTATAAAAGCTGGGTAGAGAGTCTTCTTGGTGGTGGCCTTGCTGTCTAGGCTTTCTGGGGATTTTCTGCAGGGTTTTTTTTGTTGTTTTGTTTTGTTTTTTTCCATCCATCACTTTTTGCTTCATCAGTTATCCGAGACTTCCCCTGGTAGCAGCCCCAGCAGAGCTGGGATCGAAGGGCGGAGTACCGGCGTGGGGCCAGAGCCACTGTATTGGAGCTGTCTCCAGCTGTATCCAGCTGCCCTTGGGCACTATACTGGTATATAGTATAGTGCTTCTCTAAATGAATCTGGGGGCCAAACCTGCCCTCTGTCCCTGGGTCAGGGGAGGAATGCAAAAGTAGCATTAAGCTGCTTCTCCCCAGCTTGTTCACAGCCCAGTTTTTCAAGACCCAAGAGTTAAAAACCAAATGCTTTAGCTACATTTGCAAAAGGAAGATGGTTTTAAGCCAACAGAATAGAAAGCCAGTTTTTCTGAGTCTAGATATCAAGCAGCAATTCAAAAGGAATAGCTCATGCCGTTCATTCTCCACCATTTTTTAGGTGCATTGTAGGGAAGATTTATATAATTTATGTATTTATTTATTTATTTATTGTTGCCTTCGTGCGACGCAAGTGCTGGCCACCCATTAGACGGAGGTTCCCAAACCTGCCTGCCCAGTATGGCAAAAATACTCTCTCCCGCCTCCTTCCTGCTTCTTCGGCCTACAAGCTCGGACCTTTCCAAGGGTCTCGCCAGGGAAAATCCAAGTGCTGCCCGATGAAGGTCAGCAGCGAGAGCATGCACGGCAGTGTCCAGCAGCGTAACTTTTGCTGAACCTTCAAAATGTGAAGCAATAAATAATAGATTCCCTGGGTGAGGGTTGTCCCCTATCTTTCACATTCCTCAGGAGGTAGCGGTTGCTATGGCAACTCCTCATTTACTTTTTTTTTTATTGATAATTATCTTAAGCAGCATGTAAAGGCTGCTTGCTGGTGCATATTTGTATCGCTGCCCTGGAGCTGTGGTAAACTCTGCGCCCTTGGTTTTGAAAATCCAGTCCTTTATTATTTTTGCAGCAGGCTGACATCCTGTGCTGGCCTTTTGCCCTGCCTGCATGTCCAGAAGGGGCCGGCGGTGGAGCCCTGAGCAAAATTAAACTACAAAATTTGTGTTTTTAAGCTATTTTGTTGAGGTGGCCATTCCCCCTCCTCTCCCCCCGCCTCCCTTTTTCTTTTATGCTCATTTGAAAAAATGCAAAGATATTATTTTTTCATATCTAAGGGATCCCTCATGTCCCCTCATATACCTGCTCATTTCTCTGATAACTGCTGCTTTGATAAATCCCTGGCACCTGACACTTGTTTTTTCTAATGTGTGTAGGGCTTCTTGACTTGCACCTACAAGTACATGCCTTTATGCCTGCTGAAAATTTCATGAGATATCAGGGAAAATTATTCCAAATGTTGCA
>NW_005842174.1:708148-716686 GCF_000455745.1 Alligator sinensis
CAGGAATTGGCACCACGGTGCTTCTGCTTGTGTGAGAAAGTTTGAACTGGGGTTTTTTTGTGCTTGAATTTGCATTCGTGCAACTAAATACAGGTTCTTGCACGCATGTGCAAATAGATGCGCTGTACTGGGGGTTCATTGAATGGAGACCTTCAATGTGTTCAGTATTTGGGGGAGCTTTTTTGGTGCTCCAGTTCCTCATTTCATGTTATTTTCCTGGAATGATTTGCTCTTTGGTAATGATGGCTCCTGCCGCTGAGGCCCAGAGAGACGTAGGCCAGGTACAGACATTACATTTTTACTGCTGTAAGCGGTTGGAAACCAATCTAGACCCGTAACAGAACAGAGGTTCAGCGCGCACAGATTGGTTTCAAAATGGGAGAAGTCAGGGTAAGATTTGCACCCGCCTCACCAAAGGGTGAATGTGTTTTCTGTTTGCTGCAGATCTAAACTCCACCGACTTGGATGGATTCTGCCTTGGGCTTTTTGAACGTCTCTACCTAGCCATAGTTGGGGCATGTTAGTCTGAAGTCAAGAAGACAGGCTAGAGTTGCACTTTGAACTAACCAAAGTAGAAGTGTGTGTATGTATATGCACATGTACATTATACATATTGTATACAGCACAAGCTTTCATGTGCTGATGCTCACTTCATCAGATGCTCCACATTTAGATAAAAGCCGGTGGTTTAATACACGTTACATTTGTCCTCCTTTGACGAGCTATTTTAGAGCCCCTTGACTGTGCCTTAGAGCAAATGAAAATCCTATTCAAAATAGGCAAGTACTTAGTGGAGCACATCAAGTTCAAATAAGAGCCTAAGGAGAGACCTTAAGGCAGCGGTTCCCAAACTGTGGGGCGCGACCCCAAATGGCATCAGCAGACGGGGTCACGGGGGTGGGAGGCTGTGGGTTGGGAGTGAGGGGCCATGCTGAGGAAATGGAGTCATGCTGAGGAAAAGTTTGGGGAGCGCTGCCATAAAATTTTGGGCAACGTACCAAGGCAGGGAGTGGCCTGAGAAACTGGACATCAGGGTCATTCCATGCTGCTGTTATGGGAGCATCCATGCAGAACAGAACAGACTTACAGGGTAAAGAGAAGTAACGATCCAGCAATTTTAAAGTAATGCCAGTAAAAGGAATTGAAACCTGTTGGAATTTGTCATAATTTGGCTCCGAATTCTGAATAATTTTGTACACCTATAAAATTAAAATAATGTAAGTAGTTGAACTAGGCTTAACCATAGGATTTTTCTTGCATCCAGTACCAAAGGGTCTAAACCAGTGGTTGTCAGCCCTTTTTTTTTAGACCCGAGGCACCCCTTGGAAAATGTCAGTCTTTACACCATTTTTGACCACAGAAAGAAAATAGAGAAACTCTTAGGATCTCAAGGCGCCCCAGGGTGCCACAGCACCCTGGTTGAGAATCACTCATCTTAGCGCTGCAGGGGTAAATTGGACTGGGATGGGATGTTTATAATGGCTTTCACAGAGGAATATATGTGTCTATACCCATCTCCAGGAAACTCTGTGGAGCATATGGGAAATGCTTTTTAAAAAAAAAAAAAATCATCCAGTTGCAGTGGAAGATTTTCAGCATATTTTAAAGGCTCCTGCAGCATCTGATCACCGCTGGTGGCTAATACTGGAGCTGAAGTCCTCCCCTGGGTTTATAGTGTTTCGTCTCTGGCTCTTGTGTCAGTTTGGGTTGAGCTTCATTGTCCCAGAGAAGCACAGTTGTGTTGAAGAATCATGGACAGAGGGGTCATTGCTATTATAACTGGTCCTAGACGAGTAATGGTTATTGAAGATGAGACTAAGACTTTGGATTGGCAATGGATGCAATTGAGAGCTAGTGGAAAGTATGGTTTGCTGTGCTCTGCCCATGCTGCAACTTCTGCTTGAGGTCCCTTTTAACCTTATGATTATGCACTACTCCTGCTGTCGGCCCAGATGTATGCATTACAATCGGTAGCCTCCAGGAGCTCACCTTCCTGGTCACTGAAGTCTGATTCTCCTCTGGCAGAAAGGACCAGGGCCTCCTAATAAGCTAAACATGAAGAACTCCGCCCCCCATCATTTCTTTCTGCTAACGCCACCTGACACAGAGGGTTAACAACGCATCCAGCAGGACACAACTTCACACATGAGTAGCATTGTCATCCTCCATTCAAAAGCCATTCACTATCAGCAGATGTTCTAGCAACTCATTTAAAGCACATAATTTGAATATTACGCCGTCATTTCTGTGATACTATAAGAGCAGTATGACTGGGTGCGGATTATTTTGTGCGTCTTCTGTGCCAGTGACTCAGTCAGCAACCTTAATTGCTTTGGCAGCATCCCATTAGTACCAGAATTAAGTGGCTTCCAAATGATTACATCGACTTTCAGTTGCACTGTTATAGTAATAATCAAATAAACAGGCCATTCGTTTAAAAGCTTTTTGCTGGGCTCTTGAAATCCATTACATTTCTAAATATCTTAGGCAATGAGTCTCATCAAGGGGACAGTAACAAAAGGAAATGTGAGTGGGAAGAAGGTAAGGAAATCTGACCATTTTCCTCTGTGCAAAATAACTTGTATAATTGCAGTATACCTAGGTACTCAAAATCAAAAGCTGTGTTCCCAAATGGCTAAAGTGTTAGGGACAAAATGAATGCATTTTAAAATAGTCATCTGAGTCATTGTCAATGTCTTTGACATTTACTGTAATTAAATTCCTCTTCATTTAGCTGTTTAGTGTTAATATGGAATTGTTATATAGTTTCATATAGGTCCCATCAAGATAAAACAATAAATAATCACTGGATACTACTTTGACAGAAGGAACAAATATCCATTTTTTTTATTGACTGTGTTTTGAGTTGAAGATATTTAAGCTAAGTTACAGCATTTGCACTTATTAAAAAAAATATTATATTCTGATTCCTGATGTAGTTATGTGAGCGGCAGCATGGCGCCATGTGACTCGGACAGGTAAGTGAAACGGGAAGCTGGTCTTCCTGATGGTAAAGTTATGAACAATAATCTAAATTTGGGGGGGGAAGAGATGCTAATTTTATCAGAGTTATTTTTTTCTTTGCTGATTTCACAGTCTTAAAATGCTGTCCTTATGCTGTAAGCACGGTACTAATCTCTGCTTAAGTTTAGTGACAAAATTTTAAAAAGTAGATTGCCAAACATCTGTGATTTGTGGGTGCTAAAAAAAAAAAAAAAAACAAAAAACAAGCCAGATAAGAAATATATTTTAAATAACTGTAAGTGGAATGGCCTATTTACAGCTATATAGCAAAATAGCACTAAACTCACAAATAATTTCCTTAAAATGTTTCTTTCCTAAACAGTGTGTGATTACAAGTAATCTTGGAAGTGTAAATTGGTCTTTTGTAATGTTTATTTCAGTTCAACTGCAAAAATGGTACTTTCTTTTACCCTAATGCTGTTACATTAAAAAGACAAACACAAACCCATTTATCATGGCTTGCAGTGCTAATTTTTCACAACTACTTGAATTATACTCAGTGTTCAAATGCAGTTTGAGAAACATCAGGCAAGGTTTTGACCTCGCTTCCTTCCTATGATCAGCCAAGTTGAAATTAAAACATCAAGAGAAACAATTTCTGTAGCAAAACTAAAAGTTAATAGAGTTGAATCTACTTCTGCATTCATGTTCCTGTTGAGTCAGTTCTCTGTCTCTGCAGCAATCCCTTGCAGTTGAAGATGATTGTCTTCCATGATTATCTTATCTGTGGGTCTGAAGAGGGCTGACGAGGCCAATTCAGGATTGACACACTCTGTTGCCACTCGAGCACATGTTTCCATGCAGGGTGGGTGGCTCCAGATTCTTGATTCGGTTCATGATGTTGTTTTTGCCACTCCCGGTTTTCTGTGTCCTGTTGTCACTGGAAGGTCTCAAAGTACTGAGATCCTTGCAGCAGATTCTTTCTCTATTTGGGGTAGTTCTGGGTAGTAGTCTCGCATGAGCTGACCTTGAGGACATCCTTGAACTGCTCTCTCCTTGAGCATACACCTTGGCTGAGCTGAGAGAATAAAACTCGCTTCAGGAGTCGGACATCTGGATGATGCGACTGGCCCAGTGAAGTTGATGTTGGATGATCATCATCTCGATGCTCATGGTATTTGTTTGCGAGAGGACACTAATGTTGGTGCATCTATCTTCTCCCTAGATTCAAAGGATCTTCTGCAGGCAGCATTAATGGTACTTCTACGGCACGTTGAGATGTCTCTTGTACGTTATCTACATCTCAGCTTCACACAATAAGATGGGGATCACAACTGCTTGATAAAACATGAGCTTGGTTTTGGATCTGATGTCGCAATCTTCAAACACCCATTTCCTCAGGTGTCCGCAGGCAATGTTGGATTTTTGTCGAGGTCAGCCTTCTGCGAGAGATGGCTTCTGAGGTGCAGGAAATAGTGTTCTCCAGAGCGTCACTGTGAATCTGGATTACCAGAGCTGGGGACTGCTCATTAAGAGGTCGTTGAGGAGCTAAATCTTTGAGCAAGTTAAGCATCAGTCCCATTTTTTGTATTTCTCGATAAAGATGTCAGCGATTTGCCTGAGGGGCTGCTCCCAAGTGAGCACAGACTATAGCATTATCAGCATATTGGAGTTCAGTGATTGAGGTTGGCGTGGTCTTGGTTTTGGTTTAGAACAAAGCTTACCATCCATTAAACAGCTTACCATCCATTTGGTTAGTTCCACTCCACATTATGATTCTGAAGCACATTTTAAAAAATAAAATAAAGCCACTACCCCTGATTTTCATGGATATAACAGATAAAAGAAAACAGTAAAGCTTTTATATTAAATTTCCTAGGTGCATATTTATCTTTCATATCCATAGATGCTAGGGTCGGAAGGGACCTCAATAGATCATCAAGTCTGACCCCCTGCATAGGCAGGAGAGAGTTCTGGGTTCAGATGACCCCATTTGATGCAAGTATTTTATATTAAGAGATCATGATTAAAATACATTTATTATGGTTTATTTATTGCGGTTTAGCAGCTCTGTGTGTAGGCCCATGCTGACCTGCCACATAGGGATGGCAGGGGACACATTCTGTGCTGATCTCCACTTCTGTCAGTCTCGGGGAATGTAGCACTCTGGGTTAGATTCAGCCCCACTCTTAATGTTCATTAGGCCTGCGCGAAGCGGCTGGTATTCACTTCGACTCTGGATTCGGCCAATTTGGGGGACAGTAATTCGATTTGGTGATTTGAATCACTGTCCCGAATTGATTCAGCCAAATCTGATTCGGAGATTCGGCTGCTGCTCTGCTCTGAGCGTGGGGGGCTCTGCACAGACCCCTGTGGCCGCTGCAGGAGCGGTGAGTCCTGGGCTTTTCTCCATTTTTTTCCAAATCTCCACTGAATCGGGCCGAATGTCCTCAAAATCGAATCACCACCCAAAGCTTCGCACAGTCCTAATGTTCATTATTATCATAAACATGAATAATCCCTTTGAATCTAGTGGGACCACACAGAGATATCAGTACTGCTCAGTACGGGGGAAAGTGGCATAATGTTTCCCTTATTTACATCTGTAGGGTTGCTGAACTTGACCCTTTCTGGCAAGATGCATGCCTAAATGCTTCTAGATGTGGGGCAATTCCCTGGTTTTCAACAGTGCTCATTCAGCTGTCTGCGCAGTGGTACAAAATACGTTTTAAATTGTTATTTTCAGTCTGGCTTTATTTCATACTGCTGGGCTGCAATGATACTAAACTGCCACATATTAAGTTTCTGCTGATTATTCTAATAGGAAATTCAAGGGAGAACAAATTTGAAAAAGGCTTGGTAATCTGATGGATGTGTGCGTGTGTGCATGTCTGTGTTTGTGTGTGTGTGTCTGTGTTTTAAGGATATGTACAGCAAAGCAAATTATACTTGTCGCTGGCTGGATCAATACTTTCAGCAAATCGTAATAAATGGCATTTACTTCTACTTAGCAAAGCATAATTAGTATTCAGTAAACCAATATTAAAATGTATGCTATGCTTTAAACTGTTTGACTGTATTAGCATTTAAATACCCTATTGTGTACTATGCTATTTTTTCTCTTATTATAAAACTGTATTCTCCAGAGTTCGCAATGATTAATTTCTTTTAGAATATGTACAATGCCAGGATTTAGAAATTCCTTGTGTTTAATAATTACTCAATAGCCAGGCTTATTATTTCACATAAGCACTTGGGTCAATCATTCTAATAGTGAAGTATGCAGTTGGGTTTCCCTTCCGCTGTCCTCTGCCCTGCTCAGAGCTTCTCGCCAAGAAGGGTTTCCATCACACAAGCACTGTACAAATTCATTTCACATGTCATCCTTCATTTTCTGGCTACCAGAACAATTGACAGCCGGATCGGGTGCTTGACATGTCTTTTGAGAATTCTGCACACCTCGGCGTTTGCAGACAATAGCAGAGCTCTGTCCTACAAACAAAATCTTTTTTCAGCCAGCTGACTTTTTTCCCCTCTCTCTCTCTCTCTCATTTAAGAAGAGACACTCCTTCCTCTTCACTTGAAAGAGACATCAGACACCGCCAGCATAATTTAAACTCACACTCTGAACTAAACCTGTAGAATGTGTTACAAAGTCCTTTCTCTCCAGTAATACTTCATTGCAGTATTTACAGCAAGGCCAGTGTGAATCTAGAAAATTGTTGTCTGCTTTCCCCTCTCCACTCCCCACCCCTAGTCTGATCTCATTCCCATTTCCCTCCCACCATGACAACTGTGAATAAGTTCTTAAACACCTAGAGCCAGGTATAGACACTACACTTTGACCAATATAAGTGATCAGAAACCAGTCCATGCCTGTAACACAACACAAATTCAGCGCACACAGACTCGTTTAGAAAAGATGGGACCTGGTCCAAGATATGTGCCCCCTTGACCACCACCGCCAAAGAGCGAATCTATTTGCAACCAGCCTAAACTACGCTACTTATAGAAAACTTGGATTGATTCCACCTTGGGCTTTTTGAATGTCTGAACCTAGCCATGTTGTGGCTGGGCTGGTGAAGCGATTTACCTCCTGCTTGTAGGCAGGCAGAGCCTTGGATATGATAAGTTTGCCTGTCTAAAAGATTTAAGGAGAAAGTTTTCCAAAAGGTTGTGGGACAAGTTTTCTGTTAGTGGTTTGTTGAAAAAATGTAGTAATGAAAATGTCATTGGAATCTGGCTGCCCTTGAGGGCAGTTCATTATACCTCCAAGATGTCTTAGGAGAAAGCAAGACAAGGCTCTTTGGGTAAATCTAATATCTCTTATTAGACCAACTCAAATAGTGGAAAAAATTCTTTTTAGCAAGCTTTTGGGCACCAACACCCATCGTCAGGCTGAGGACACTTCCTCAGCCTGATGAAGGGCATTTGTGCCCAAAAGCTTGCAAGAAGAATTTTTCCAACTATGTGAGTTGGTTTAATAAAAGATATGGGATTGACCTAAAGAACCTCATCTGCCTATGTCCTTAGACTGACATAGCCACAACCTACATTCCTGAAACTTTGCAGAGTGCATTGCTTTTTCTTATCTCGAAGAAAGAAAAAAGGTGAGGTTCCTCCTGTGGAGCTTTCTCCACGTCCTCCCATCAGAAGAAGTGTTTGTTCCCATAGGACCTGTCCTTGTACATGGTGGGTCCACCCCCGTATGCAGAAGGGTCTCCACAAGGCTGAGTCCTGTGCAGTTTACTTTCACCCTGAAACCTCTGCTATGGGTTTTCACTGGGGGAAGAAATGATTCAAGCTTAGAAAGGAAGGCGAAGTGAAAGTGTTGGCATCTGGCATGTGCAGGTGGCAGTTAATGCTGGGGGATAGGATGTAATGCAAAGTCAGGAAATGTTTAACAGAGTTCATGTTAAACCTCACACAGAGAGAACATTTTTCTAGAGTCTTTGTCTCCAATTACGTGCAGCGCTATTTGCATACTTGCCGTTTAGTGACAGAATTTATCATTCTGCAGCAAGCAGGCCTGTGCCTCAAGTTGCTCTCTTGAAGCCAGGCAGAAGCATTAGGGTTTTTTTTAAAGAGTCGAGGGTCGTCCGTGTTTGCAGCATCTCATCTGGATCGCTTCTTTTTTTTAAAGTTAGTATTTTTGAAGTGCGTGTACTTTTTCAGGTGTGTTATTGAGAAGAGCGTAGTATGTGCAGAAGTGGCAGCACTGTTGGGAACAGAATTAAATGAGACTGTTACCTTCTCTTCCCGAGGATCCTTCTTTGAAACCTTGGTGCAATTTGTCACCTCGGTGCATTGTGTGCCCCGTGTCAAGCAGCGAGGTTCCAGACTCTGGCCATGCTGGCATTTATTCCTGTGAGGTAAAGGTGGGAAAATGGTCCACTGGCCTGAAAAGGCAGAAATGTCAGCCAGAGCTCTGCAGAGCATTTTTGGCAGGGGAGATGTAGACGATCTGCATTGCCCTTTTCAGAAAATACATGAAAGAGCAGCTCTGCAGACCTCTTCGGGCTCAAATTTGAGATCAAATGTTGTAATATGTTACAAAATCCACCTGTGGATCGG
>NW_005842174.1:716714-738905 GCF_000455745.1 Alligator sinensis
GAGCAGTTTTTTTCTGTTTCTGTTTTCCACAGGCTACTTTTCTGCTTATTAAGACAGGGGTTTTGCGATTCTTTTTCATTCTTGTTGCAGGAGGTCCCCAACGTTTTGTTCTTTTAGTTGTCCACAATTGATCGTTTTGACTTAATCATTTCTGGACTTGGCTCTTCCTTTAATTAGCCCAAGTCCAATTTTATTTTGATCTGGATTGAAGACAGGCAGGGAGGGGCATTTTAAGACTAACCCTGCGGCTTTCCTATGCTAGCAGGCCAGCGATCGTTAAGTGGCTTCAACACCAATGTTGCATCACTCCATCATATAGACAGGCTTCAGTTTACCTGTATGTTTGCCTGAGCATTTTTCTCCCTTCTCTTCTCTGCAAAGATGAAAAAGGGTACTCAAGGGTGGAGGGCTGTGTTTGCAAGATCCCCTCACTAAACATCCGCTATTGAAATTCCTGGTGTCTTATACTCCTAAGACCTTGCCTGGTTTCAATGAACTAAGTATTAAACTTTTGATGCCGTATTTATTTACCAAACTGTGCCTCCGTGAACTTATGAAGCTGACAGATCTCCAGTGGGGGGAAGGCCCTTTTCCTTTAGACTAGGAAGGGGGATTTGTTCTTTTTAAGAATTCATGTCATAGTAAGATCAGAGCAAGGCAAAATGGCTCATAGGAAAGTAGGGCTGGAAGGGAGCTCACAAGGTCATCTTGTCCAGCTCCCTGCTCCAGGCAGGACCATCCCGCACTAAATCATCCCAGCCAAGCGTCTGTCTAACCTGCTTTTACAACTTTCCAAGCATGGCGATCCCACAACTTCTGTAGGTAGCCGGTTCCAATGCCTGACCGCTCCTATAGTCAGAGATCCTCCAGCCTAAATTTCCCGTCCTGAAGCTTGAGGCTGTTGCTTCCAGTCCTGTCCCCTGCAGCCACAGAGAAAAGCCCATCTCCATCCTCTCTATAATCGCCCGTTATTTGAAGACGGTATCAAATCCCCTCCGTCATCTTTGCTCCAGGCTAAATAACCTTCGTTCTTTGAGGCTTTCCTCCCAAGTCTTGCCTCCAAGGCCCCCAATTCTTTTCTTGTTGCTCTGTGCTGGACTCTTTGCAAACTGTCCACGTCCTTCTTGAAATGTGGGGCCCAAACCTGGACACAGTCAGTACTCTAGGTAAAGCGTCGGCAGTGCTCAGTATAAAGGAAGGATCGTTTCCCTTGATTTGCAAACGACACTCTTGTTAATACAACCCAGTATGCTGTTGGCTGCCGCTTTTTTGCAACAAGAGCACAATGTTGGCTTGCATTCAGTTTCTGGTCCCATAATTTCTGGGTCCTTCTCTGCAGTACAGCAGCCTCTGCCGTTCTTGACCTCTGAGCATTGCTTTGTGGAATAGTAGTTCTGTTAAAGATAGCTTCATAGCCTACCAGTCATGTTTTTGTACTTCCACCAGAGAAATTAGTGCTTTATATCCTCTCTCACCATGTGCTGCTCAGGGATTGGTAGTCCCGAATCAGCCTGCTGACTGCTTAGGGTGTATTATTGACAAATGCTAAAGGAAACCCCATGTATCCTTCCTTATCAAGAGGGACTGTGGCTCTGCTATGGATCAAACAATGAGGGATGGTTGGATATTTTATTTGAACAAAAGGGATATTTCTAGCCTCTTATGACAAGGCATAGGATGCAAGAAAAGCTTTATGGAAAAGTTATGTATGGTCATTATAATAGTGAAGAAAGAAGAAGCAGCTTTTTGGTACCTTATGCAGATAAGTTCAGATAAGGTTTTTCTTTCTTAAAACAAAAACAAAAAAACCACCTCACAATTTATATAATGCTTCAAACTAGCAATTTTTTTTAAGTGTTTTCAATTAATACAACTTATGGTAAAGCACAGGTCAGAATAACGGTGCTTTAATTGGCAAATTACAATTGATTTCCCGCAGAAGCATATATTATGGTCTTAATAATACCACCATGGCATGCCATAATTAGTATTATTATAGTGGATTCCAGATTTATTAGTCTCCTTGTTTTAATGTCTCAGCCCAGCTCCTTTGCACTTTTGCCTTGAAACTGGCATTATAGTCCACAACACTTATGGAGGTATTTTCATAACAACAATTATCTGAAGATCTGCTTAAATTGAATCTAGCATTTACTTTTATAACAAGGAAAGGTTATTCAAATCGTATTCAGCCCTGATGAGCATGCCAATAAGGGTGTCAATTAGTGCCAGTTGTAGTGATGATTTTCTTGATGCACTGAGACCACTACAGAATGTAATTCCTTGGGATTATTACTGGCCTGGGGAGCATCTGAAGTACTAACCTAGAAAGGCTTTGCATTTTGTTCTTAACTTCACGAACCCTGCAGTGTACCTTCCTAACAACTTTGCTGTTTTTAAATCCTGCAATCTGTATATCCTCAATGGGGAAAAGGGGAACCAAACAACGGGAAAATACTGTAAGTATGTATGTCTGAGTAAGTATGGTTGTTCCTGGTGTGACAGCCTCATGTCTTCTTGGGAGCTATGCAAATTTATGTCGTCTGAAGATCAGGCCCAGTGTTATGTTCTAGATAACGCACTGGGTTCATCAAAATAGGTGAGGGGAATTATTGAGCATTAGAAATACTCAGACTGCTTCTCTCCTGAGTTAACTATAGTGTGAGAGTGTTTGTGTGGCTTTCAGCCTCTTTACTTGGACTCCAGTCATCCCTTGCTAAAGTGAAAGCATCCCTTGTTAGACTCCAAGCACCCTTCAGAAAATGTAGTCCTTCGGGTTTTTTTACATAAAAAATACAGAGCAATTCTTATATTGCAGAGGACTCAAAGAGCATAACAGGTCACAAAGTTTTGAACAGTATCAATTCCTTTTTTAAATCTGGGGGTTTATTTTCTGAATCATGTTTACACGCACGACAGAGCCAACTTTGTGTGGCACCCTTGAAGATCTCAAGATACCCCCAGATTCCCCTGGTTGGGAATCACTGGTAGTTGTGTGGTGTGTGTGTGTGTGTATGGGGGCGGGGGGTGCGCTTGCATGCATGCATGCATACACACATGCGTGCACATATGTGCGCACACACACACACACACAGTTAAACTATGAAGTGGTAGAAAACAATATGAGACAAATTTTGTTTTCTTTATCCCTCTCATGAGTTTTTTGGTTTTTTTGTTTTGTTTTTTATCATTTAAGATGCTTTCCCCCCATTGCTTTTCTGTATCTAGTAATGTACTACTGATGTGTATCCTTTATTACAACATGAATTATTTGTCATTTCCCATAGCTGCTACACTTTTTGGGGAATTCAAAATTAAACTGTAACCTTAAATCCCCAAGTCATGGATTCCTTAAAAATGGCCCGTATTATAAGACTCTTGAAAGCAAAAAAAAATCTACTGTCAACCATATTTCCCAACCCGGGAAACTTTTTAACGGCCAGCTATCTGAGAACCTTATGATACCAAATAAATAAAAGCTCCTAGGAGTAATATCACTAAACTAGTGGATAGATGTGGCTTATTCCTAATAATTAATGGTAGAGTTGAGATATTAGAGAACAGAAGTGATGAATTCTGTTGTTCAAATTAGAAATGAGTCCAGTTGTCGAAGGGAAGAGATAAAAGCAGACTGGGTCAGTAGATTTAGGCCTGTAGGAATTTCTTATGCAAGAACGTTATTGTGTCTGAATCAATTTGGAGGAATGTCAGATCAGGCATAGCACTGAAGAGCTAGCTTTAATTACGAGGAGTTTGTTTATGAGTGATAGGGCATTAATTGTGTCTGTTAGGCAATGTAGCATTATGGCCAAGCGAAGGGAATATGTTTTTTGTCAAACGACAAATTAGGCCATTTTAGACATTATCCACTGCTTTTTGACATGCGCGTGACAATTGTTTTAAAACTTATTTTCATGATGGCTGGAAAAATGTCAATTAGAAGCAATTGAATCCATTGTGTTTCTGTTTAGTTAGTAAAAGTCTTGAAGAAAAATATTGGAAAGAAATCAGTACCGTGTAAAAGTCTCTGGGTTATTATAAGAATGTATTTTAAATTGGAGTTTATAATTTTAAAAAGGGGGAAAAGTCACCGCGAGAGAACTCCGTCTCCGAGAGAGATTCCGTGGGAACTCTCTGTTTATTTTCGATGAGATAGTTAATGCCACTGGTCGTTTATGGTGCTGTGTGATTGGACAGGATGCAGCAAGTGATTTTATTGTATCGTATTTGAACATTTAAAATCCAGCACCTTGTTGTAGCTACATTTGGATTTCTTAAGTTTTGTCATGGGGGGAGGCAGAATAAACTGACGTGTGTCATGGAAGCAGTGCAGATGGGAGGCGCACAAAAATTGCCCTGATTGCTGCTTGCTAATTCCCGAGCACTCATTTGTGGTTGTGAGACCTCTCTCTCACTTTTTCTGGCAGTAGGCTCTTTTCATTGATAGCAAGGGTGTCAAAACTACCGCCTGCATAGCCCTCTCACCTGGCACACAGTGCTACTTGTGGCTCTCAGAGTTGACCCATTGGCAGTATGTGGGGTGCGCCAGGTGGCCCCGTGCACCACACGAGACATCCACGCCAGCACACCACGGCTCCACGCCAGGTCCAGCGGCACCGTGTGCAGCATAGCCTCATGGCCCCAGAGCGGCTGTGCTAGGACATGCACTGGATCTGGCACTCGGGCCTGGTCTGTGGATCTGATCTGGCATGCACATTGGCCCCATGGTCAGATGATTTTGACACCTAATTTATAGCTTCTGGGTGTGATTTATGAGCTGGTTGCGATGGAGTTGCATCAACACGCAATAAGAGCCCTCACAATCCCCATTTTTTTCTGGTCTTTGGTATCGTCACCAGATTTTGGATAAAACCAATGCTTTCTACTTCATCTTTTCCATGCCACGTGCTCTTCAGTGGTCAGAAATGGTCTGAGCTACTTCTGTATGATAAGCTTCCTCATTGCTGGGGCCTACACAGGATCTCTAAGTATAAGTAGCATTTACCATAAGGATCTTTTGCACAGACGGTTAAAAATGTGACAAGAAATGATCCACAGGTGAAACGGTACAGCGTGTTTGCAGCTTTCCAGTTGGCTTGAAAAACTAGCTGTTTGATCTAGTCTTGAGGTAGAAAGCTAGATCGGGGGTTTACTTAACTTTCAAGGATTTTTTTTTTTTTTCTTTAAATATCTCAAGCACATTTCTGACTTTTTTTTTTCCTCAATCATGGGAGAACTGGAGAGACTTCTTGACATTCAATCTCCACCTCCTGCTTAGCTCTCTGCTGCCCAACCCATGTAAGAAAGCATGAAAAGACTTCTGTGGCCTGGCCAAATTTTTTATGAATAGGTTGTGCTATTGCCAAGCCAGGGTCCGTGGATTTATGTTGCTTGGAAGGCTACGGGTTGTTTCAGATGAATAGAGCCCTAAATCTGTGTAGTTTGAGTTGTAGGAGGTGACTGTGCTACAGATATTAATCCCCAGCGTAAACATTAGCTCTTGTAACAATGAAAACCAGGTCCATGTTCTCAACAGATGGCAAATGTTTTTATCTGCTTTTTTTACTGTCTGAGTCGATGTTATCCCTAAAAACAAAACAAGAAACCCCCACGTCCTCTCAACCAATTCTTGATGTTACGTGTACTAAATTTTCTTGGACTCTGAGCAGTCTCTTTTATTTATTTATCCATTTTGGTTCATCTTTCATTGCAACAGTCATCTTAAGAAATGTGTATTTGTGCCTCTTTAAATAGTGTGCCATCAACATAACACTAAACGTTTAAAAAAAATGATGGTGTAGGGCAAGATTGGAAAGTAATTTCTATAGCATGTTTCAGTCTGTGTCTTACTAGGAAAAAAGTCTGTGGCTGTATTGAAAACAGTATCTTTGAGGGCTAAAAAGCCCTTACAGTTGTCTTTGTCTTGCAAAGTTAATCGTCAAAAGTCAAATATAAACTTAGGATGCATTAAATGCCAAGACAAAATGGAAGGCGTATTTTTTTTAGTATAAAGCTCTTGAAAGGTTTTTGCAATGGAAACTTTGTATTTCCTTTTGCAGAAATACATTCTGTCTAATAACTGATGATCAAACAGATTGCCTGATTAGCCACATATAAAGCTACAAGGGCAGAATCCTAGATTAGGCTCAGCAGATTGCACTATTCTAACTGATTAGCAGACCAAGGAGGAAACCATCGAATTCATAATTTCTCTTTTCATCCAGGGGGCCTGTTGCTTTCTGCCATACGTCTTATCTTCAGTCTGTTAAGAGCACAATTTTGACTGGGTTTTTGTGGTTATTTATATAGTTATTTATAATTTTCCTTAAATTTGCAATATGGAGAGAAAACTGCAGAGAGTCAAAGTGAAACACAGACTTTGCACATCGCTTGCTCCCAAAAATGTCTATGCAGTGCAAGGAAATTTGATTCTTGACATTTCCATGGTCTTCAATGAAACCCAGCCTGCTAACTCGACTCACACCACTTAGAAAATTGAGGGGTGCTGCCTGCAGAAGGTAGCTGACAGTGACTTGGTCAGAGACATGAGCTTTAGTAGGCAACAGACTACTTTGTCAGATGTATTAATGAAGTAGTCTATTAGCTATGGCCCCTGGCAGATATTTTGCAACGGGGTTTTTTTGTTTGTTTGTTTTAATACTGGGACATCCCATGGTGTACACTTGCACGGTCGTTGCATGCAGCTTGCAACGCCACAAACAGGTTTGTGGCACTGCAAACCGCACATGCACGTTCATCTGGATATGTCCGTGGGGTGCATTGTGCAACTGATGCTTTGGTTGCCTGCTGGATTCGTCATAATAAAAATCTTTCCTAGATGAAATTTTTCCAAAATGGTCAGTGAATCCAGGTCCCTGCTGACAAGGGGTTCAAATGCTTGTCTTATAAGCATAAGTTTTGAACCTACGCTCACAGATAATCTTCCTATTAAATTCAGGGAGCGTTTAACCAGGTTCAGGAAGGTCCTAAACAATATCAGCATTTTCTTCATCCTGATAATGGTGTGCGTGAGATCACTGTGGTGCAGAACAAAACAAATGGTATGGAAATTTACTCTTCTCCCCCAAAATTGCCTGTAAGTGGTGGATAGGATGGTATTTTCATAATCTGAACCCACTGAATGAGCTATAGCATCAATAATGTGGTAGAAAGCATTTTTTCTCCCTATAAAGTGTATTTATATCACGTGAAGTAAACACTTTTAAAAGCAATTTATGTGGACCTTAAGGAATAATCAATATTGGTTTAGAAGGAAGAATTACATAATCTTGATTTTTCTAAGGGATTCATGTGATTTGCAATTATATGACAACTTGATTCTATTATGCCTTACTTGCAGCAACAGACCATAAAGATTGATTATACATTAAAAGCAGCATTAAAAAAAACAGATAGCATGTACATTTCCTTGCTCCTTGTAGCTACACTTTTATTTCCCCCCTTTCAGAAATACATGCACACACCATGCATATTTTATAAAGGCCACATTCATAGGGGTAGACAACACTAATAGCAGTAATCCTTCTCTCACGCACTGCTCTATACTAGTGGAAAGCTGCAGAAACATTAATGATTTAAATTTATGGACACCTGCTCACATGCAAAAAAAAAAAAAGTCTAATCAACAATCATAACACCATCTTTTCTTGGGGGGGGGGGAGGTGTTTTTTCAAATGTGCTCTCACTAAAAATGTTCATGCAGACAGAAGTATTTGACAGTTTTGCAATCTCTTTCCAAGCTAGGAGGAGCTGGGGGCATCCATTAAGGTAACCGAAATAATATCATGTGATTTTGGGTAGCCAGTGCATAACTGTAGGTACAAGGACCGTGTTTTCAAAGAATGTACTCTCTTGGCAGATTGGGCTAAAACTCTGGCTCAGTGACCTGATACTTTTCTCCACAGATTGCTGCATGTGTTTCACAGTCCGTGTTTTCTTAATTCAGTAAAAGCTGTGTTAACCAGCATTTTAGTAACTGGAATACTCTATTAACTGGAATTTCCAGCCGGCCGGCTAGACGCAGGGGGGCTCGCACACAGCCACCGCTGCCACCACCCATCACCCTGCCCTGCACTGTCCCCGCTCCGTGTGCTGCCACCACCCCCCAGCTCTGCATCCGGCCGAAAACCCCTGCCTCAGGTAACCATAATTTTTAGATAACTGGCACCCCACTTTACCCCATTCATGCTGGATAACAGAGTTTTTACTGTAGCTGACAAAAAAAAAATGATGGTCAGGGGGGCAGGTTCTCTTCATTTTGGTCACAAACTGAACTTTCAAGATAGGAACTAAATGGTGATCATTGATCTACTTAGTCAGCTATCCGAGTGATACACCAGCTTTACGAAGTAATTCCCATACCATTTGTTTTGTTCCGCACCACAGTGATCTCATGCACACCATTACCAGGATGAAGAAAATGCTTACATCTTTTAGGACCTTCCCGGGCCTGGTTAAAAGCTCCCTGAATTTAATAGGAAGATTATCTCTGAGTTTACGTTCAAAACTTATGCTCACAAGACAGTTTTAATTGCTTCTTTTCACTTCACTGAGGGTGTAATTCTGAAGCCTAATGATGAGGACTGAGAAGTTGGTATCGTTTGTTCTTTCACTGAGATAAAATCTCAAAAGAAACGGAGAGGGCAGTGATGTTATGCAGACTAGCAGACTTTACTAGGCGTAGCTTCTGTGTGTACCAAAGGCACAGAGGCATAGTTTGTCTGTTCTGGTGCTAGTTTAGTGCATGCAGCTTTCCGCGCGTACAGACAGCACTGATTAGAGCTGTCCTGTACCATATGGACAATGGCAATTAATTCCTTAAGTGCTCTAGGAGCATATAATTGAAGTAGCACCAGTATGGTCCAGCGAGCATACCATGATGACAAGCAAATTGTTCATTTATCAGGAGATAATGCGTTAGTGTTAATGCAAGTGATTGTGCAATTATTGTATTATAACATGTTGTTATCTACTGCCAGGAAACATGTCGGCTGGGGTCACCTGGATCAGAAACAGGTAGAGAAACTAAATGCAGGAGTCAAAGCTCACATGGCCAGATGCAAGGCTTATTTAAGAACTGGCTGCAAAAGGAATAATCTGAAAGACAAAACAACAAAAATGAATGGGGTCATGACTCTTACAGTACAAAGGTTGCAGGGTAAAAAGGGTTTCTATAGCCAAAGCCCAAGGCTGGAATACATGAGAGAGTCTTGCCTGTCCTCAAGATTTCAAACCAGTTGTGTGCTTTCACTGTTGCTGTTGCTGAAAATAGCTTAGTAAGGTTCATCGGCCTTCTCCCAAAGAGCCTGCTGCCCAATTACTGTTTCATTATACAGTTGTCAAAACATTAGATACTTGAAGCCCTTTGAACCGTAAAAGAATTTATAGGGGTGTCTTTTGGTGGGGGATGGAGTTTGCCTAGGTATTGTGGAAACCAGATATCCCATCGCATCGAGCTTTATTTTACTGGTCAATACTTAGATTGGGTGCGTTTACCAAAAACTTGCAAACTTGCAAACCACGCTGACCACAAATATCAAAACGTTGCCATTTCCAAAATTAACATCAATTTATTCTGTTGTGTATAAAGTTCAGTTTGTTCTGAAAATTGCTGTGGATTTCTTCTGGATATAGTTAGTTATTTTAGGTTCATTTGTATTTTAAGTCTATGGTAAGGGCGTCTGCATTTCTAGAAAGGAGCATTTTAGCAAGGTGTGTAAAACAAGTCTCTACATTTACTGGCTGAAAGTTACAGTAAATGCTGAGATTTTTTTTAACCTATTGCTTTAATATTAAATTTAGTCCTTGGTGATCATTTTCGTTTATTTATTTAGATTTATACAGTATGTAAAGAAGTGCCTGTCTAGAGGTCTAAACACTTCTGTCACATTACTTAAAATGCAAGCCAGCCTAATACAAGCAGAACTATATTCCGCAGCCTCCCTGAGCCCTAGGTCACTGGGTGATATTTTTCCAGTCTCAATACTTTATGCATACGAATAATCCCCCTGAATTTAACTTTATACACATGAGTAGTCCCATCGACTGCTTCTAGCACAAAATTAATGACACGCATAAGTATTTGCAGAATCAAGCCTTTGCTGCACACACATGCAAATCCAGCTGTTATTACTGTTCAGCATGTATTTTGCGGCAGCACCACTGGGGGGTGGCCTCCATTGTGCTTGTTGCTGGACAAATCGATGCGATGGGGAGAGTAAATCCAGCTGTAGCTCCCAAATAAGGTGCATCACTGATTCTAATCCTATGACGAGGAGAGAGAACTGGGGTTTAGCAACTGGACCTGAGAGATCCGTTAGCCATAGAGATCCAGTATTGCTAAATGGGTAGCTATATATTATCATCGAGGTAATTCAAAAACAAATTTCAAGCTGTGATCATAAAATTGTTCTTGTGGTAGATTAGACATGATTTTTTAAATGGGCTTCTTTGAAATGAGGACAGCTATCAGACATTTCTATTTTTGAAGTCTGGTGCTTTAATTTTTCATTGCATTAAACTCCTGAAGAGTTTTACCTTTTAAGTTCAAATAATATTTTAGTTTTGAAATAAACGCATAAATGTCAAAATGGAACAAAGAGAGAATATCAAAGCGGAATAGAAATGGGTGAGGGAAATACGAGTATAAAATAGAAAATTGAATTCAACCCTAATCACTTATACCATATTTCCACATGTATGTGATTAATCTCTTTTAGCTTGCTGAAAGTACCCATACTTAAAAATAAGCATGTGTTTAAATATTTCCAGGATTGCATTCTACATTGTTAACACCTTCCAGAACTATGTAACCTAATGCATATAGAAATTAAAATTCAAACAAACAGGGAGATTAAGAATGGAAATGAGTACACTGTATTATTAAATATCCCAAGGTTCGTACCCTGTTGCTTAATTCCAAATTGAAAATAATTAGAGTTCCTATTTCAAGGATATAGTAAATAGAGTGCCCAATCTCTTGAGGATTTAACAGAAGGAAAGAACTTGAAAGTCTCAAAAAAGCATCAATGTTTTTCCTTCTGTTTTAACCAGCTAAAACTGAGTGACAGCAAGCCTATTGCTTAATAACTTGTATCTGTGCAGCATGGCTAAAATAGTGGCATGGGAGTTGGGAAGCCAGGCAATCCTGCGTGTTGTGCCACCAACCTGCTTGGGCAAGTTGCTTTCTGTTTCCGTACAGCTTTATAAGTGACCAGGGGGTGATACTGCAAATAGGAGCCTCCATTTTACTGAAATGCAACAGAACTTAGGAAGCCAAGTCCATACTTGTGCTTATGTCTGATTTTATAGCTGTCCCAATTTCATGTTGGTGATGCCCACCCAAAGGTTTTCTAACCACAAAACCTATAATCCAATGAGATTTTCTCTTTGTGGTACTTTTATGCTGGTGGTGGTCAGGTTAATAAAGTCCTACATTGCTGTAGTTGGATTCTGCAAATGGGGATGGGAATTAACAAGGGGAAACTAACTTTCTAATCTGTGTTGTGTCAGCATTTTCCGTCCTATTTGTTTTGCATGTTTTCCCTTTCCTACTGAAATCCAAAGAAGTAAAACCAATAAAAGCAGCCACCAGTGGTTATATAGATTGGAAATGGGGAAAGTGTGATCTGGCTTGCTGGAGAATGCGAGAGGTTTTTGTTCCTACAGAGCTGGAAGAGCGGCTAGTTTTTAATCATTCTCTTTTCTGCTCCCGTTGCTCCCCCTTCCCTTCAAAAGTCTATATTAAGTGACCTGGAGCCAAAAGTGATGTTGTAGCACCAGTCAGTAAAATCACAGGGATATAAATTATATATCAGGTATGCTTGGGCTGTGCCATAGAGAGATCTGAACATGAACAACAACATTGCCTAGCGAGTCACCTGTCTATAGCAGTCAGCAAACTGCTGTCCCAGAGGTGACTATAATAGACAGGCTTCGGATGAGTTTGTTTGGCAGCCAGCTGACCCCAGCCTCCAGTACTAATCTCTGATCAGTAACCATCTGTTCAATGCAACTCTAACGACTAAGCACTTTTCTAACTGTCAGGGATGACCTGGAGAAACTCAGCAGGGAAATAAAACCATCAGCCACTGATTGGAATACTGATGGCCATCATTTAGTGAGGTGCTGCAGGAAACCAAATTATGCCTGCATTCCCTGGGTCGCTCCTCAGTGATACTGTCAACTTGATGTTAAAGCCTCTTGATCAATATGGTTTCCATTCTGCCACCTTTTGCTGTATTGAGCTGTGCTTCCTCATGGGAACAGTCTCGTAGAGTTGGACGGTGTACATCACGTAGCATGAGAAAGGGTAGCAGAACATGGGTGTGCGTGATGTGATGTTTTAAAAAAAATAAATAAATGATGGGTTTTCTGGCATCTGTTGGACTCCATATTGATCTCATTGACATCGGTGAAAATTTGGAGTAGCTTCCCAGAAGTGAATGCATCTTTCTGAATTTTCAGTGGTGCAAAAGAGTGTAGGGTCTGGGCTGGTTTCAGTGATTGTATGTAATGAACAGGATTTATCCCGTTCTTTAGGGACCTCCCAAGGCATCAAGTCCTGTTGTGTCCATTTCCACTTAGCCATGTGTCCAAAAAGGCCCCAAGAACATCCATTAGAGCCCTTCGCAACATCATACACAGTTACAGAGCACCTGGTTTTAAGAAGAAATGCAGTGTGCCACAGTCAGGGTGCAAAGACAAGGGTGCATCTGTAGCATAGATCTGTTTGCTCACCTGGGGCACATCCAGGCGAGTATGCACATGTAGTTTGTGGTGCTGCAGACGCACACACCAAACACACAGACATTCGACATGTTGCTAATTGGCAGCACGGCGGGTTTTTCTGACACTGGAAGATCCCAGTGTCTCAAAAATGGCACAGCGCACATGGCGGCAGCGTCCACTGCCTGAAACCAGAGCTTGGCTGGCCAGAGCCACACTCCAGCTGCCAGCCAGGCTCCACACACCTGGATCATTGCTGCTGGAGCCCCGGGAGGCCCCCAACACACAAAGAGTGGCTGCTGGGGCCAGCTCTGGTGCTGGCCCCAGCCTCCCCTACCACACCCAGGGCAACTTGCTGTGTGCCAGAACATGCATGCAGGGGCATTGCCCCGGGACAACTAGCAGCGGCACAGATAAACATATTTGTGACGCTGCTAGTTGTCCCCAGAGAATGCACATTCCCGCTCACAGGGATGCGCCCCTCTAGACAACCCCCCCCCCCCCCCAAAACAGCCTCTCGGCTCCTGCACATCAAAAACCATAGAAGCTAAACAACCGAGATCCAGATCCTTTGCCAGTCACCATCAATTAATATACACCATTTCCTAACCATCTGTTCAGCTGTTACCCTATTAAATCTAAGTTACCTCGGATGTCTGCATAATAAATTAGAGATATACATTTTAAATGCCCTAATTGAGTTTAAACATCAATTCATTACCCAGGTCACAGAATGCAAAACAAGGGACATGATTGTTTATGCAAACCCTGAACCAAATCCTGCCGTCTTCACTTGATGCTTATTTGGGTAAAAATTCAATTGACTCCTATTGGGGTTTTAATTGAGGAAGTTCTCTGTGAAGGCTACTATATTTAGCCCCTGGTAATAGAAGCACAATAGTAATGGACATGTAATCCATGGTCGTTCTAAAGCAAAGCAATTTAATTTTTATAGATCAGTCATGGCTATGGATGTATTTCTGGTCATGTTTGATTTTTGGAAAGCATAAATGGATTTGTCACAGTAAAAAGGTCAGACAAAGCAACAGAACATTGGTCAAAATGTTTAAACAATAAATCACATATACATCTATGTAGTGAACTGTCACCTTTTTCATTGTCCGACTCTTGGTCCAGGTCATTTAAGCTAAGTTTACTCATGATGTTAGGTGGTAATTTATAGCTGTATCATTTTTCTGTGTCGTCTTAACGCCTTTCCCTTGTGATGCTATAACAATAGATAGCCTGTTAAACAGCCTCTTTTCTAATGGTAAAGTGTATCCTTGCAACATTTGCTGATTTATCTTAAGATGCTCTTATATATCAGGTCCGTTTATGTCTAAGTAGCTTTATAAATACTGGGGCCTGGACATTTGTCTAAGCAAGACTGTAACTGTTAAATAGCCAAAGATGGGGTAGATATTCCTTGTACCCCTGATGACCATTACATACCTACTCTAAATGGTAAAACACCATCATTAGATCCTGCAAGAAAAAGAAAGAATGAACAGGGAGAGGTACCAAGATGGGAAAATAAAGAAAGAGAAGGGCAACATGACAGACTGAGTGAGAAGCAGAGGGAGGTATACAGTAGAACAAATCAGGCATCACATTCAGAGTAGGGTGGGCAAAAAGAAGAGGCCAACAGAGCTGTTCAAGACAAGGCGACGTCTTTGTTCTGTGTTTCTACCTTGCATAACTCCTGGGGTTCTTTAGGGCCCCTTGGATCTTGCCATATTTCAAGTGATTGGGACTGGGTGGGAAATTTCCAAAAATGTTCCTGTTCCACATCAAGATGGAAGTGTGCTCTTTTGAAGGTTTGTTGCTTTGTTTGTGAAAAGCCTTAGACAGACGCCCACCCTAGTGGTATGAACATGCATCTGAAATGTGGGAAATCGGATCAGCCTGATTCAGATCAGAGACTGTGAACCAGAGTGTCATCTTGGTCCTGGAAAATCTTTCCGATTGAAAGCACGAATGAGTTTGTTCGTGTTTACACGTGTTCTTTCTCTCGCTCGTGCACATCCTCTCCCTCTCGGTCACGTATCCACTCCTCTTAGTACTCTACGTTTCCATCAAAGTTCTTAATAAATAATAAAGATTAGGCCGTGTCTGGTTTGGGGCTTCCATGAGTCCTCCCTTCCTCCATTGCTACTGTCTCCAGGCTGTAGTGTCGTAATCCCGGTCCTTTCAACCTCGGAGTGGCAAATTCTTCGAGGCCAGCACTGCACGTGACATCAGTCAGGTAAATGGGGACAGGTGGAGGGTAAAGTCCACATCAGCCAGTAAAGTCTGGCCTGCATTAAAGGCTGTATAGGCTGCACCCTGCATATGAATATAGTAATCCCTCTCTGGCTTGTATTTTGAAAGCTCCATGCCTGGTTCAAGTGCATATCGCTGGGAGTTCCCGTTGGAACAAATAGTCTCTGTTACCCCTTACTCGATGTATAGGATGTAGTGGCATGGACTGTTGCTCCCTTAAACCTTTCAACACCTCTGCGTGATGGCCAAGAAAGTGTTACGCCAGTCTCGCAGATGGTGAAACTGAGACACAGGGAGGTGAAGTAACTTGCCCAGGGCTACACAGTGAATGGCGACAGATCCGGGGTGAGAGCTGAGGAGTCCTTGGCTCCGAGTTCCTGCCACAGCTACTCAGTTTGGTCATGCATGCTGCTCGCGTCAGAGCTCGCTCAGCCAGAAAATCTCGTCTTCCATCTCCAGGGGAAAATCCGTCTCCTTTCTCTACACTATCAAATCATTTAGTGTGGCTTTATTCCCCTCCCCCCAATGTTATTTCCACATCTCATACTATTCATTTTTTTCAGGATCAGCTAGTTGCTTATACAGGGCAGTCGGTCATTCATGCGGCACCTGTAAAGCCCATTGGTGTGGAATGGATTGCAGTGTTTGTACGCGATTTCAAAGCCTTCTCTGCAGCGTTCCACCAATGTCATTTCATAGGCTAGCTATGGAGCAGTTTTTTTTACATGCACATCCCCCAATAAACAGATTGGCAGTTTACAAGGGGTGGGTGGGTATGTCAGCATGCTCAGTCATGCTGACACAAGTATTAGGCTTGCCCTCACAAACGTTTCTCTTTCATAGCTATTTCAGGCTAAATCGGCAACTTCCTTTTGTTCCACCTGATTTAGTGTTTTGCCAGCTTAATTCCCGGCTCGTTCAGATATACTCCAGCTGGCCTTGCTGGGTTGTGCTGGGGAGGGGACGGCAGGCAAACTGTCCCCTAACCCAGTGCGTCCAGACTTGAGCAGAATTCCTTTAATGCCAGAGCAGGGGGCTGGACCCGATGATCTCCCGAGGTCCCTTCCAGCCCTGAACTTCTGTGAATGTGTGAATGTGCCCACTTAGAAACAAAGGCTAGTTCAGCTAGAAAACCTCATCACCCCCATTGTCCTGGAAGAGCCAGACCCACTGGGCTGATGAAGTGGTTAGGACCCCAGGGTCCATGGCATATGTTTGCTAGTGCCTAGGAACAAAGGGAATGCATCCTGCTTGTTTCTGTTGCAAAGATTAGCCGTACTATTCAAAGCACTCTTGGGCTAGGTACAGGCATTCAAAAATCCAGAGACAGGATCCGTCTCAGTTCTGTCATTTTCTGTAGTAGGCGTAATTTAGGTCAGTAACGAACAGAACGCGTGTTCACCCCTTGGTCGGGTGGAGGGGCAAATCTTAGACTTGGTTCCGCCATTTTTAAACCAGTTTGCATGCCAAACTTCTCTTCTGCAATGGGTATAGATTAGTTTCTGATTGCTGATACTGGTGAAAAGTGTAATGTCTGTACCGGACCTTGGACACCCAGATTCAGGAGCACATCCCTAAAGCATTTCAGCATACACTGAAGTCCCATTGGCCCCAATGGGATTATGCATGTGCTTAAAGTGTGGTATGTTCTGCAGCCTTTTGCTAAACAGGGGCCCTGCCACCCACATCTTTCCTACCTACCAGCAGAGAGCGCTTCAGATCACCACCATTGGGACACAGCAGTGCATCCACATGAAATGCTGTTTGCATGGGCAAACCTGCTGTTAAAGTGTAGACATCTAGGTTTTAGGATAGCGTGGGGAAAATGGAGACCATCGGTCAGGAAGTGTATCTGCAGCTAATCGTCCCCTCCCTGATGCTCCTTTGCAAGTGTATCTTCATGCCATGCCCAGGTAAGCTATGGACTGTAGCTTCTAGGCACCCATGCTTTCCATTCGGTTTAACTACAGTTTCTTCCTTGTCCATTCTCCGTGCGGTGCATCTTTGCAATTCCAGCTTCCTCCTGCTGCCATGATATGAAATGTCAAAAGAGAGCGATTGTTCTTGTATTTCCAGCCCAACTGGAAGCGGGAAGTGCCAAAAATGTTAGGAGAGAGGCTGTTCTCACCAGACTGCCAGCCTCATTCTACTGCCCCAAGAGGTTCAGGTAAGTTGAATAAGCTTTGGATAAGTATCCAAACTTCTGGGTGTTTATCCAAACTGAGCAGCCAAACTGTTTGAGGTCTGCCCATCACTGCTTGAGACCAGATGTAAACCCATATTGTGCTTGCTGAGATAGTGGGAGAGTTGGCATGCCTCTAGATACCTACTTAACAGTTACCAGCCTATAAATTACAGTTACCTAGGAAAATATCTTCCGGTTGAAAGCTAGCTAAGTACAGCTAGTTCCAGTTAAAGGTAAAACATGGCGCTTGGCTTCATCCACCCTGCCCTAAATTCATTTCTTATCAAAGCTGAATAGATAAACTATAGTGTACTTTATTTGTCGAATCCCCCTTTTTCCCCTCATGAAACAAATGCTCATGAAAAGATCATGAAATCCTTACTGTTGTTCGGTTTGAAATGTTTTGCATTTTTCTTCAGTAGGTTTTTGGGGGTTTCATGTTTTCGGCATATATCAAATATTACCAATTTATCCATGTTGTTTTTCATTGTGTAAACTGCTGCCTTTTGTTTAATTTTCCAAATCAGACATTTATGCCGTTAACCAGTGCGGTGTAACCTGTATACAATGTGAAGTTATTATCCGAGCGAAAACTTTGCTTTTTTTTTTTTTTTTTTTTTTTTTGAGTGTTTGTTGCAAAGCTTGAGCAATTCAATGTTTATGGAAAGTAAATAGAAACAGTGTTTGTGCATATCATTGAGTTGGAAATTTGCTTTCAAATTCAAATGATGTTTTTTCACCGTCTCTCCAGTGCCAATTCTTCTTGTGTCCCAAATGTATTTAATGGATCCAAGTGCATTAGTTTCACCTTTACCTCTCAGTTTGATAGCATTTACTGTAGTGTAGCTTTCTGCAGTGAAAATCTAACCATATATTTCTATAAAAATATATGAATGTACTCGGCTTCTCTGTCACGGTGTGCAACAATAGTTTAGAGCACAGAAAGTAAGTAGTTGATAAGGATTGTACTACCCCTTCAACACATGGAAGCACCGCTGTTTCCCCATTCCTAGACACCCGGGCTCCCTTGCTATGTAAGTTCAGCTTGTAATAACACAGCCATGTCAAGGGAGCCAATAAAAGCTTCTGGTCTAAAAATAAATAAATAAGGCCCCATTTATCAGTTAGAGGTGAAAAGAAATACAATATGGAGTAGAATGAAATTCAAACCTTAGGTGTGCTGTAGGCACTTCCAGAGCCCAGAACTCCTTTATTCTAGGTGAGACTCGAGGAAAGCAGTTGTCCATCATTTTCCATAATGAAATACTTGGATTAAAGAGCACAGGGTCTATGTCTGTGCCTGGCATGCTCTAATCGGAGACTGGAGCCATTGGTTGTTTTGCAGCATGCTCAAAGTATGCCTAAGTGTGTCAAATAGAAGGTGTGAATGGCATTTATATTGCAGACTATTAAAGAATTCAGCAGCAAAATGTACTCCAGGTACTAAACACACTTTGGGCTGGGATAATTCTCTCTGTTTTATGGTTTTTAATTAGAGTCATTTAAGCTTTAATTAAGAAGTGACATGTGCTGTCTTTTTAAAATAGCACAAGTGCCTAAATCAGTGTTATAACACAAAGCATAGTCAGTCTTATGTCTGTTTTCTAGTATGAGATTGTACCAGCAGCACCTTGCAGATCTCTCCTAAATTGCCAAGCTGAGTGAACCTTCCTTCAAAATGTTAGGTGTGCAAAATTGTGCGTACACTTGCCTGTGCAATTATTGTAATTACTTGATGTGCATGTTTAATCACCTTAATTGCTGGGGCAACCTAATCCATGTATTATGTAATTGTGCACGTGCGGTTCAACTGCACATGCAGTTGTACGCTCAAGTATTTGGAAAATCTGACCTCATTATGCATTTGTGAATACACCCAAGCATATTGTAACCATTCTATATAAATGTCATGAGAAAATGATCTGTTCTTAGAGTGAAACTCTAGTCAGTAAAATGTACTCTTTAAATTAAAGGCCAGCAATTCAAAACCTAGGCATCCAACATTCTTTGACATTTTTTTCCCTTTTTCTCTTAGTAATTTTCAAGGAAAATAAAAAAATAATTATAAAAGAAAAGATAACACAGCATTTTGCTGTTCTTGCAAAAGATTAGCGTGGGCCTATGTAATGTCCAGTAGGGCCGTGCGAAGCTTCGGGTGGTGATTTGATATGGAGGAGATTCGGCCCGATTCAGTGGCCAAATCTCTGAATCTGAATCAAATCAGGGGACCAGTGTAAAGGTCTGAATCGATTCAAAGCTCTCCAAATCTTTGGCAAAGGTTCGGAGAGCTCTAATGATTCGGGCAGTCCCTGGTGGCTGCAGCAGGGAGCTCCAGCCACTCAGACCTGGTAAGTACTAGGGGTGGGGGAGGGGACCATGGGGGACCCCTGTTAGCCCTCCTGACCCCCCCCACCACTCCCCCAGCGCCCCCCACGGCTGCCTCACCGGTCAGGGCTCTGGCCCTTTAAGGAAAAAAAAGGCCAAGAAAGCCCCAGGACTTATGGCTCCTGGTGCAGCCTCAGGGCTTCGGGGGCTAGTGCAGAGCCCCCCACACAGCGTAGAGTAGCGGGAGGCAGTGGGGATCGCCCCCACCGGCAGAAGCGGTGAGTCCCAGGGTTTCTTCAGGTTTCTTTTTTTTTTCTTAAAGGGCCAGAGCAGGCCAGGGCGGGACACCCGTGAGGGGGCTGGGGGAGCAGGGGTGGTTTGGGGGCTCATGCAGAGCCCCCCCATGCAGTGTGGGGCAGCGGAGATCGCCCCCTGCCCACAGCATCTGCTGAGCCGGGGCTTTTTTCCCCTCAGTGCTGGGAGTTGGGACAGGAGGGGCGGCCGTTGCTAGGCTGGGAGTGCAGGGGTGGGGGGCGGGATGGGCCTGGCCTGGCTGATTGGGCCGAATCAAATCAGGACAGCGATTCAAATCACTGAATTGAATCACTGTCCCCCGAACTGGCCGAATCCGAAGCAAATACTAACCACTTCGCGCAGGCCTCATGTCCAGCTGTATGACACAGGTTTGTCTTCTAAAAGAAAATTACCTTTTGTAAGTCCACTTATTTTTTTGGATTCGGTTGTTGGGTGTGAACCTACCCTGTTTGAAAGTATGTGCAAGCTAGCTATCTCACTGGTTGTCTCTGCTTGCCTGCCAAAACCCGTGGGAGCAGGAAGTCAAAACGTTGATGTGAACTTCCCATTCGCCCCTGGCCACTCAGACACCGATTGTAGGGTATCTTTTCTGTTTTTAATTTCTTTGGCTTCATCTTGCCTGTCTTCAGTGCTGCTGTTTCTTGCTGCTTTTCAGTGTTTGCCTTGGTAAATGATATGATTCCATTAGTGGTGCGAATCTTTGTCATTCATTAGATGATGTCACGATTTCTAGGCACTGCATATGTTGTATTGCTAGGTGGCACTTAGCAATGTGCGGCTCCCCATCTGCTACCTCCATTTGGCATTTTGTGCCCGCACTTTAAACTCTAAAATGTTATGACATTGTTTCCTCCGTTTCTGGGTGCCAGGTGGATGAAAGCCATTCCTCGAAGGATGTGCATGTGCAGTGGAAGAGAGTAAATAATTCAGAACGGGCAGAAGTCCTTATTGTTAAGGACCGAGCGTGTCATTGTTTGGTTACTGAACACCATCCGTATGCCAGCGACTTCCTAGAGTGTTACAAGAGCCCGATGCTAATTATTTACAGACACACGATAGCTATTTGGATATTGCTGATGGTTGAATATGATAATGTGTGTTTGTTCTAGTAAACTGCATGTGTTCCTTGCATTGTATGGAAGGTGATTTTCCATTACTGCATCTTAATCCATCACATAAATGCATGCTTGTATTATCTCGGCAGACTTGACAATATGTATCTGTTTGTTTTTTCCCCCCCATTTGAATCCTGTTTGCAGTCTACGTTGTGTTTTCCATGTAAAACTGGCATGAGTCACCCGCATTATTTTCATTTATTTGGATGAGCCGTTTCTGTCAGCTTAATGTGGTGAAATACTAAGTATTAAAGCAGTTTCTCTCTCCTTCCCCTGGGCTGTCATCACCATCTCCCTCTTCTTACAACCCACTAAACCTTTCAAGCCCTTTCTTCCCCTTCCTTCTGAGATTAAACCATCTCTCCTTCTTTCACACGCACAACCCTCGGAGTCCTGGTGCTGGTGTCAGAGAAGACCTGCCCTAGGTACCTTCACAACCAGCCTAAACTTTGTTCTTTTGTTCCTGTTTCTGAAGTGCTGTGGACCTTGATTTTTGGGGAGGAGCTGCTTGATGGATTCACTAAATCTACACGCCAGTCTGTACCAACAGCAGTGCAGGTTAAATCTTACTCTTGGACCCCTGAACATTGTTACCCAATCCCCTTCGGTACAGGAAATTTCCAGGTGACATAGATATTTTGCACTTCTGGTTTCCTGGCAGAGGAAGCAGCATATCTAGGCCAGCATGCTGTTTGCATCCCTGGCTGCCAAAAGAGTCCTCGCACAATCACTGGAACTGCTTAGAGCGGACTCTGATGGACTTGATGACCCAAGGACCCAGGAAACTCAAAGTTGTTACAAATCCAATTTCAAGCTGTCCCCAAATGTGGATTGCGATGATCTGACTTGTCATTTTGAGGATTCCCATTCTACCCAAGAACCAGCGCTATGTGGAACCGTTACAAATTTTGCAGTTCAATAAACAATCTAGGAGCAGGCTCTTGTTTCATAGGGGTGTGCGAACCGGGCCCTATTGGATTCGGCTTCAGTTCGAATCAGGGACCGTGATTCGATTCGTTGATTCAGATCACGGTCCCTTATTCGATATGGCTGAATCCAAATCTGAAGATTTGATGCTGATTTTGGAGAATCAGTGATTCAGATACAGATACAGCTTTAAAAGTTTTTTTCTATATACCTCGAGGTATCAGCATGGCTCATGATTGCTGCAATGCTCAGCAGTCGGCCACAGGGCGACCCCGGGTGCCCCCACCCAGACCCAGGAGGCACCAGTCACTGATT
>NW_005842174.1:738990-750438 GCF_000455745.1 Alligator sinensis
GCCCCCCGCGCCCCTGTGGCATGCTCCATGTCCCTCAGCATCACAGCATCCATGAACCGCCTGCTACCTAGAAGTATGAGAAAAACATTTAAAGCTGTGTCTATGTCCAAATCTCCAAATCTTTCCAAATCTCTCCGAATCGATTCGGAGGGTTCCAACTCAATTTGGAGAGATTAAAGGGTCCTCTGGTTCGGTTTGTATTTGGAGATTCGGCCACTGAATTGGGCCAAATCCCCGCTGAATCTAATCGGGAACTGAAGCTTCGCACAGCCCTATTATTTTACTTAAAATTAGTTATTAGGGCTAGCCAAACCTCCTTCCTCTTCTCCTGCTCCACCCCCCCCCCCCCCCCCCCCCGCCTGAATTTCCATCCTATGAGAATTTGATGTTGCCCCAAATTGGGACAAACAGTTGAAATCTCTCTGAATTTTTTTTGTCAAACAAAATTTTCCAAAATATTTTAACTTCTCCACCTATATAACATATTTTAATTATATTGAAATATTAAGGTTCAATTAAATTGATATACCTTGACAGTTTTTTATTGAACCACATCCCGCCCTATTTTTTCAGATAGCAAATGTTTCCATCACAAGATTTTCAGCCGGTTCCGTTCACAGTCATTTCCCCACCAACAGCCCAGACCCTCAGTTGTATGATTGCAACTTACCTGGTAGTTCATGGGAACTCACCCCTTAAGGGACAGCAGGCAGAGTTTATTTAATGTTTTTCATGCTTGTGCCAGGGAATTGGGTTTAAAAAAAGCTGTGAATTGGAGGAACTGATACTCTCTGGTTTGCAGAAACATTTCAGCACTGACCCATTTCCAACGCATTATTTTTAGTGTGTGACAATTCACATCACTTTGCATTGAGATCTGATGTGACACTACTCATAAATTTAAAAAAAAGGGGGGGGAGAGCAACTTTTTTTTTTCCAGGGCAAATATTACTGAAACTGCAGTATTTGGCAATGGGCAAGAGTGGAGGCTGGGCAAGCATTACCCTTCAGGATTGATATTTCCCATATGATCCTTATGAGAGTGTATAAATGGCACAAATAACAAAACCTCTTGAAATCATTTTATAATTGAACAAGTCACTGCTTGAGAAGCCCAGGGGATTTAAACACAAATAACAGCTGAAGAAGGCAGATTTCCATTAATGGAAAGGGCAACAGGACTAGAAAACAGAACATTGCTTTTGATAAGCCTTTAGGTTTGTGTTGGTCTTGCACATGTCTCTTGATGGCAGGGTGATCATGCTGACCTAGAAGGGAGTTGAAGATGAAGACAACTGGTTATTTTGAATCGGACCATATTGGTAAAATAATGATATTTGAATATACCTTTACTGAGCATCACTATAGTGCCAAATCCTGAGAGAGGCAGCCTGGGTTTGCTCATAGGTTGAAGAACATCCTTACTTTTAGCGTGCTGAGAAGTAGCTTCAGCGGGGCTCCGTGTTGACATAGCAGTGCACTCATGAACAGCAAGTTGCTGGATCTTGTCCTGCCATGGCAGGGATTGTTTTTATCTGGGTCTGTGATCACCCAAAGATGTATGCATGTACTGAATTTTAAACACTGTAAGCACTCCCCTTGAAATCAGTGGGGCTGCTCACAGTATCCAAATGTAGGCATCTATATTTGTACAGAGGCCAAAGTTAGCAAAGTCTCAGTACCAACTTTGGAGGCTGCCATCATATAAATCTTTTGCTACTCCTGAGAATGGTTTGAAGTCCCCCAAATAAAGTGAGAGGAAGAGAAAGCGGGGGCTTGTTTTCCATGCATAAGGTTCTCAAGACCTTGCACAACTTATTTTGAATGGAAGCTGGCTGAAGAGCATCCTCCAAAGAAAAGCTTTCCTCGCTAATCATTTTAAACAACTCCAGAATAATATCCGAGGATTATCTGAGTGTGTGTAAGAGACAAGTGGAAGTGACAGTCTCTGCCACTTGAATCTGCCAAAGTGAGAGTGAAGTGCAGCTGGGCTGCAAAAGTGAATTAGTCTGTGAGAACACCAAAGAAAATGCTCCGTTTTTATGGAAACCATTAAAAGTCTGTTCCAAAACTCGCTGAAGTTAATAGGGATCCATGCAGTGACATTGATGGGCTTTGGATGAGGCCCTAAATGTAAAGCAAGTAAGTATGCGTGTCAAGCAATGTACATGAGGAGGAATTATGAGTCCTCTTTTATAGGTAAGAGAACCAAGGCATCAAAAAAAGTAAATGAGTTTCTTGAGGTCACCGAATAAGTCATTGGGAGAGTTAGGAATGAACTATAAATGTACCTTGCTCTAAGTCTACCAACCTTAAGTAACCTGAACGGCATTAATTCTCAAGTTTAAAAATGCTGGTAACCAGTGATTGATGGAGAAATCAAGCCGTCAAGTACTTGGAAGCGTTCCAACTCTTGAAACAATCTGCTTTATTTCTACAGATCTCCCAATAACTGATCACCTTTGAGGTTGGTACCAATTCTCTCAGGATCCAGGAGGAGGCTCTGTGCCAAGAGAGCGACCGGCAAACAGTCCGGCTATGACACTTAGCTGCCCACGGGGTGAAAGTGTAGCTCTCCTGTTTACAGTATTGCAGACAACCAGAAACCCAATACAGTGCATGTAATGGTAATGAAGCCTTTCTCACCAGCATGGCTCCAAATTGTCCTGCTCTTAAGTGTCTCTACTTAGGCACTAAATGAAGCTTTAATACCCTACAGAACTACCTACCATTTAGCTATGTTAAGCGTTCAAAAAAGGAAAGTTCACTTAGAAAGAGGAAAGGAGGAAAGAGCTCCAGCGTTGGGATCCTGCGGTGCAGAACGTGCGTCGAAGTGTGGCTCCCGGGAAGCGAGCGACGTGGGGTTTGCACCCCGGAAGTTCGATTAGGCGAGGAGTTATTCGGTCACTTTAAATTTCAGCCATCTTTTCAGGCCTTGCCCCTTGTTTTGCCCCCAGAAACTGGAACCCAAATGAGGTTCACGCCCCGTCTTTCAACTGCTATTTAAAACGGAGAGCTGGAAAATTAGAATGATGTTTATTTTCATTAGTCTCAAAGTTTGGTTGCTTGTGCCGTTTCCAGCGTTTGTTTTGTGCGGTTGTTAACTCTGCGCAGGAAATAACGGAGTCCAGAAAGCTGACTCGGAAAGAACTTGGGTTTTCTGAAGGCCAGCCCTTGCTCCATTAAACCACGGCTTTCTCCTCAGTGGGAGCTGCCACCTAAACAGAGTGTGAATGCCTAATTGAATTGGAAAACTTCAGCATTCGGGCAAGCGTTGAATGGCTTTCGTTCTGTTCAGTTTTATTGCTACTGTACTAAATGCTAATTACTTTCTTATTGTGGCATTGTACGAGGGGAATAGTGTGTACTTTTTGAAGTGATCCAAAAGTGGACATGGATGGGCTGTTAAGAAGTCTGGCATATTTTAGAGGGAACCATATCGCTCTCGACTGGTGTAATGAAGAGGGAGAACAGCGATTGTGTGGCTGAAAAATTGCATCATGTTACTTAGAGGCGGCACACTCAGCATTTCACGTTCCCTTAAGCACCGTGCATCTAAGTTTTATATTTGGGGTTTTGTTTTTTTTTTTCCATTGTGCTGGTTTGAGAGTAACATAGCTGTACTATTGTTTGGTGGTCCCCAGCCCTTCTGGTTCATCTGCTCTAGGAAAGGTACTCTTAAATTTTCTGTTCAGTTGATTTGGTGACATTGTAGGGACTGACCGGGAATACATTTGTGCACAGAGGCCTCTTTGCTTCATGTGAAATAGGAACAAAATAAAATAAAATACACAGTTGGGCATATTTAGTGGAAGCCAAAGAATAGACCAGCTTGAACCTGGCCTTTTTTTATTTAGGGTGTCATAGCTTGAGGGAGGCACATGGTTCCTCAGGGATAAAACCTTGTAGACTTGAGAGTGTCTGAAGCTGAGAGATTATATTGGAGCATGAGTGAGTTGTTGGTTCCCGTTTGGAGGTTAGCATCCATTTAAAGTAATTTCTTTAACTTTTTTTTTTTAAGACTTCTGGTGACTCCAGAGCAAGTATTTTATAGCACTGTGAATTTCTCCTTCTCTGTTAATGGTTTTCTGAACTACTATAGACTCGCCTATGGATTGTAGTTAAGAGGCAGCTTTGGTCTGAAGGCAGTAGCATTTTGACATTGGTAAATTGGTCCTGTGTTGTATGTACTGCTTGCAACTGTAAGGTCAAATTCAGCCCTCTTGTAAAATCTAGGAGGATTGCACCCCAATACATCTGGACTGATTTTTGACCCGCAGGTAGCCACTACGAAAGATGTGGGGCAAGAAGGAGCTCAGTCTGTAGGAAGTACCTTCATAGTTTCATAGTAGCTAGGCTCAGGAAGGACCTGAGCAGATCATCTAGCCTGACCCCCTGCCACAGGCAGGAATGAATGCTGGGTTCACAAGACCCCAGAGAGGTGATTGTCCAACCTCCTCTTGAATTTGCCCAAGGTAGGGGCGAGGACCACTTCCCTGGGAGGATGGTTCCAGATTTTGGCCACCCTAACTGTAAAAATTTCCTTCTGATCTCTAACCTAAACCTATTCTCCATCAGCTTATTACCATTGTTCCTTGTCACCCCAGGTGGTGCTTCGAAGCACCAAGATTCATGAAAGATTATGCTCACTATTACACCCATACATGAGGTGCAGCTTAATTGCCTGTGCCTTCCTACATGGCTCTGCTGTGCCGTATCATCTCCTTGTGCTCACTCTTCTCCCATCTAAGTGTCCTGATGCAGGGGATGGAGAGGGAACAGCCACGATGTTTCATACGCCCAGGGACTTCAACTGCCTGGCACTGCCATGCCATGCAAGCTGTATTAAGAGCAGGAGAAACAGCTCCTTCTCACCACTCCTGCCTTGGCTACACCCAGGTAAGGACCAGGCAAAATGTTACCCACCGTGAAAAAAGCTAGTCTGGAACAGATGCCTAGCCCAGGATGTTTATTTCCCCCCTATTTTTGTTTCCTGGAGGTTTGTAACGTTGTCTTCGAAATATATCCTAGCACGTTAGAGAGATTTCTTTATGTGGATTGTCTCTCCACAGCGCTGCAGCTAATAAATCGTCAAATGCAGAGCAATATCCCATAAGCACAAACACAGATTCCTGTTTGAGATGAAAGAAGTCGTTCTGCGCTAATAGAAGAGTCAGTGGATTCCTTCAAAATGCTGAGCCGCCAGCTCAGCTGGAGTAAGCCATTGTGAGGCTGTGCCAGCTTCGCCCAGCTGGGAATCTGGAGCAACTGACAATTGCTTTCTCAAATGCTATGCAAACTTTCCAAAAGGTTTTTAGATAAAAGCAAATAGAAGGGAAAGGGTTGTCTGCAGTGATATAACATCTTATGTACTTCAAGCAGCTTGAAGTCCCTTCTCCTCTGCTCAGATCATCTTAAATTCACTTCCTACCTCTAAGTAAGCAGGAGCTGTGTTTTAATTGTGCCTGCCTACAGGTCAGATGTAGCTGGGGCTTGTGATTGATTGGGTCCTCCAGTGAGAGCCAAAATGAACACAGGATAGTCAGCAGGAGTAAACTCAGGCCAATTAGTTCCCACTGCTATCGGCAATGCTATGGGAAATCCATTTTTTATCAGTAAGACTGCAGCTTGCATCAGTAGGCCTCCATTTCTCATAAGCAGATCATTGACTTATAAAGTCTTCTGGTATCCTTGGAAATTTTTTTTCTCTCTCTAGCCTATTGCATGTACTAAATTTAAGAGGACATATCACTAGCTGTAGCAGTGGCAAGGCTAATATTTTCTTTCAGGATATTGTGTTAAGTGTCAGCTGAAACAGCAAATGCATTTTTATGGCATGCTTCACTGTCACTAGATTGCATATGAGAATCAGTACATGCTCCAACTAGCAGCCTATTTTTTGCCCTGATTTAATGGGATAAATGATCAAGTTTTTCTAAAAATGGATTGAAAGTTTGTGATGTATTTCCCCCTCATTTAGAAAGCATTAAAGCTTGGCAAATCAAGACAGCTGATAGAATTCCTGTCCTGAACTGGAGCTGAAAACTGATTATTGCCCATGTTTGTGGAAATGGAGGGCCTCGGCTTCCCAACATATCACTGAATAATCCTTTCCTGGGAGGGAATGCATGTTACTGGCTTCTTAAATGAAAAGGCACAGTACTTCATGAGACATAAGCACTGGATTTCCTGATGACAGAAGCCGTCCTTGCCAAACGGTGGGCTGGAGTCCAGCTCATGGCTGGAGCTGGTGCGAGCCAAAACTGGCTGCTGAACTTGTGCACATAAACCCATGCAAAGCAATTAATTGTATGCCCGAGGCCACGTATCCGCTGGGAAATTGGCCATGTTGTGCAACAGCTCTCCAGCAATCGATCTTGAGAACAGTATCGGGTGACGCGGCGAGTGGCACTAGCCTGCGCGTACCGAGTGTGATGCTTGACAGCAGGTTGTGGAAAGCTGTCATCCACGACTAGGTGGCCGGCCGGTTTTCAAACCGGTTTTGGGAGCTGGTTCCAGAACATGGCTATTCTGAAGTGAGCCCGGTGTTTCAGTGCACATTCGAGCAGACAGCTTAGGTAGCTGGTTTCGACTGTGCGTTATCTGTGCGCCGCCTCATCTGCAATTGAAAACCAGGACCCGCTACGCTGCCAAATGAGCTATAGGGAAACAGCCATCTGACTTTGCCAGCAGGAGCTGCAGAATATTCTGCTTTTCTCAGCTGGAAGTCGCTCTCGCACAGTGTGCGTGAGAGGAGAGATGGAGCCATTAACGCACCTAATCCCCACAGCTTTGAGGTGCAGAGAATTACTTGTCTGGTTTTGAAACACGAGAGTTTCAATAAAAGTTTTATTTGCCCACACACCCACCTACGCTCTTCAAGGGGGAAAAAAATGCATCCTTTTAGGGAACATGCTATGTAACATGCCCTTGGCATCTCACAATAAAGTGCTTTGTTTTCATTGCGGTTTTGAGAGCTCTGCCCAAAAGGCTTGTTTGAAAGTGAGGGAGGAATGGGAACTGATGCCTGACTTTGCTAAGCAAGAAGAACCCTGCGGCTGGCTCGGTAGCACGGCCGAGCGCAAACCTCCCTTTCTCCAGACAGCTCGTACACGGCGTAAGCCGTAGCGCCAGGTAATAGTCTGACCTTGACAGCGCGTCTCTTCTTAACCAGAGAGAGAGCACGTATGTGTGCATGCACATGCGCGCGTAGTGATGCACGTGCGCACACCGTTGCTCCTCCAGTTAGGGTTAACACGAATTGCAATGTGAAGTATATGGAACATTTTTTAAAATATAACTGAAATAAAAGAGCCCTTAATGAGGAGCTTCAGAAGAAGGTTGTATTTAATGCACTTTCCTGGGAGATCTGCGTTCAGTTCTTAATTCTGCCACAAACCCATATGTAATCGTGGGCAACTGTTTCAACGGAGCCGGTCAAAAGAGGTGAAAAAGTACTCCTCACAAAATGGTGTTCCCTCGTCTCATCCGAATATTTCGTGTTCGTGTTGCTTTCTGTTGCTCTATCACTTGCTGTCGATAGCTCAGTTTTCTCCAGTTACATGGAGCTATTTCTTCCAGTGCCTGCTTTGCTTTGTAAGGTCTATTTTTTTTCTTGTACGGCTGTACAATGCCTAGTACAATGCCTAGTACAATGGGTACGTAATGTCGGTTGGAGTTGTCCTCCAAATAATAAATGATAGTAATAAGTAATATACTAAGTTTTTCTTCTAAACTACTAAGAAAAGAATCAATCAACAGCTGAATAGAGGAAGGTGAAAATGCGGTTACGTGTATCATCAATGTACGTATATTCTATATAGAGATAGATGGGTATTTGAAGGGAAGAAGCGCTGTACTGCTGTTATCAATCATTGTCAGTTGGAACCAAGCTACATTTCCTATCTGTTGCACACAAAACAAGGGCAAGCAGAAGGAGGTTTGTGTTTTCTTGAGTTTGTAGATTAGGCAGTTTTTACATCCAGAAATCCTTTAAAAAAACTGCTTATTGCACTAGCATTTTCAAGATGTTCCCCAATGTAATGATTTTGCCTCGGGTTGCTTGAATCAGGCTTTTAATGCAATCAAGTTATGGCACTGAGTGCTAGTCATACTGCATTCCCAGGGGAATTCTGCAGCCTCGGGACACATATCACAGCACATTATTGTTAATAATTATGATGTGATATAATTATATTTTCAACAGACTCTTTGATTATAGAAGAAACCAGAACAGTTCACCCCAACATAACCTTTTCTTTTTCCACGAATGTTGGGATAGCAACAAACTTGTGAAGTAAGATCAAGCGTGCCATACTTTTTTAGCTATGCAGTGGATCTGTGGCTAATTTACACTTTGATACTTTGCTTTTATCGCAAACAGTGGTGTGAAAATAATGAATAAAATATGCACGAGGTTTTGGTTGTGTTTTTTTATATATATTTTTTTAAACTTTTGACAACGTGTCAGTTCAGATGTTTTAAATTGGGTAGTTTCCTTCAGTGTGGGTGCTGCGCTGAGTGGATTTGACTGACAAGTTGTTATCCATTAGCAATTAAATTGCATCTCTAGATAAAGCCTACACAAGGTCCATGTGCCCACGTTCTGCTCAAGGCCTAGTGTATGCACTCACCCACAGCAGATCTGCGGTAGGGGAGTTACTGTACCTCTACCACTTGAAGTAAAAGCTCTTGCTGCCGGCTGGCAGCCGCCACAGGTAGCCGCTCCCATGCATCCTGCTGGCTGCAGCAGAAGGGACCCACTGGCGTTGTCTGGATGCTCAGTCATGTGGTCCGGTGGGATGTCAGCAGCAGCTGCTACCTGTTGGCAGAAGGAGGCAAGCAAAGCCAAAGACTAGGTTTTATTGTGTGAAAAGCAGCATAGACGTGCATAGACATTTGGTTCCCTGGGGACAAGTGGCGCTAGTGCACCTTGCACTGCTGCTGCTTGTCCCTGGGGAATGCCCATGCCACGCGCGCTTTGGTGCATGACAAGTTGCCCCGGGTGGCATAGGGGAGGCTGGGCTGGCCCCAGCAGCCTCACCTGGGGGCTGGGGAAGCTACAGCCACTTCGGTCCTGCCAGGTGGAGACTGGCTAGCAACCGCCACGCAGCTCCAAGCGGCCCGGCTCCACTTTTTAGCAGCACATGCTGCCCGAGCATGCACTGCTTTGGGTTTTTTCGATCCCTGGATATGCAGGGGTCCAAAAACCCCCCCAAAATGGGGGTGGAAATTAAATGGAGCGGCACATGTTCAGGCAGCATAGAGATCTCTGGACTGTGCAGTATGCGGCGCTGTAGACGTGTTTGCAGTACCACATACCGCACAACCACACTCGTCTGGATGCACCCATAGAGGCCTTATATAAGATCTCTTCCCGCTGGTGCGAATGTTTCATCTTCAGGACCTTGAAAGGGCCTTTGGCTTGATGCCACTGAAGAGTAAACCTTTCTTTACCTGAACGTCTTGGGCGAAATTGTGGCCTCACTGGTTAAATGGACCTAGGATGTGATGCCTTGGCTGCATGCACCTCAGAACAGCTCTAGGTAAAAGAATCTAAAATAACTGTCTCACCTCTTTTATCCGTGGCTTCCATGCTGGTATCGAAAGCTGTGAAGGGTTTTTAATCGCATATACCTCTGCTAGGAATGAGATAGGAGACGATCTCTTCATTTTATACAGGCTACTCCGCATTATCAAATTTTAGTTCCTATTTGCATTTTAACTAGATTTAAACCAACGCACGGGGTCGGATGCTCAATATCTGGCCACCGGTCTCACTCAAAGCTAAGTTAGAGGTGCCTGTGTGTTGAAATGTCGGCAAAACTGTAGCATAATGCTAATTTTGCCTGCACGTACCCACCCCCCTCGTATAAACATCCCACTGCCACCCCCTGCATTAGAGTCATTCGAAGGCTGCTGGTGCCAAAATGTATTTTGGTAAAATAAAATGGCTAATTAGATCACATAAACTTTCGGAATGTAAAAAATAAAACTGTAAAACAAACAGCTGTGCACTTGAGGTTCATCCAACCCTTTCTGCACAAGTTGCATATTGATCAGAACGTGACTGCTAGCTCTTCACCCTTTCCAGTCCAGAACCAACCTCAGTAAAATGTGTTGGGGGCTCATTCCTTGCTTTACTTAATAATAATTTTTTAAAAAGCCAAACAAACAAATCCTAAGTGACTGAGAAAAGGGGGAGACGGCAGATTTTCCCCAAGTGCTTTATTAAAAATGTCAATACAAGTGCATCTGTGCTCAGCGTCTCAGTAAAATGTTTTTAAATCATACCCATTGCGCTGTACTGGGGTCTCAGGGGTTCCCTTTCACATTGGTAGCACACGCTTCCCAAAGCTCTCCCTCCATTTCCCCTGTTAAGAGCAGGCAGAGGAAGCGATTTGCTGTGCAAAACAACAGCAACAGGTTTTATTGGTCCTGCAAAATGCAGACATCAACCTGCGTGCCATTTCTGGCACCTTCGCTAACACCTACAAATGTTGAGCACTCCCACCGCAGCCCTGCCTGCCTGCGGAGGGCCTTTGAGGCCCTTTCCAACTCTGATTCTATGATTCCCGATGATGGAAAAGGACCGCTTTATGTTCTGGGTCAATGGTGGTGTAGCCAGCGTAACCGAGGCTGCTTGATCCTGGCTCTGGAGGATTCTTTGCATAAGAAACTGGGAACCACAAGCTGATCTTAAACGTTCAATTTAGTCCCGATCTGTATCTGCAGTGCTTGGAGCTAGGATGCCCTATGTCTGCCTCCCACACCAGTGCCTCTTTCTTCCCCTTAAATTGCTAAGCAGTTTTGGAATGGTGTTAACTCCAAGTCCGTGAAAGAAAGGAGAGGAAGAAGCAGGGTGTAGAGCGTAGGCTTCCACAGCCATTCTGCAGCTCTGTATAGTCGCCGTGGCCATTTATAGACAAGCATTTTTCTAGGTTTAATACAGGCTACAGCCCTCACAGTATGCACATGGATGTCTATACTCCAAATTAAAATTGGTTCCAGTCCGAATCAACTAATCCTCATTGAATGAGGATTAAAATTAATGCAGACTAAGGCAGTCCAAACTAGACAATTTAAGCTGTATTGATTTAAACACCGTCTGGATTAAAAGTCTGATGCTGAAGCTTGCAAAGATTATACCCTGCCACCAAAAACACCTGATTTTGACAATGCTGAGTACTAGGCGGCTGTATGTCCATTTGGATGACAGTATCTGCTCGCCCTTGGTGTCTCAGCAGCTACAAGGCTTAGTACTTGCACCAACACGTGATATGTTGTCAACAGTTGTGCAAATTTGTATATGGGGATGACCTTGCTTTGGCAATGCAAGCAGCCACCTTCAGTGACATCAAGTCTACCTTGAATGAGGACTTGAATACTATGCAGGAATATTTTCAGAAATGGAGACTGAAGCCAAAAACCCACAAAACAACAACCACT
>NW_005842174.1:750517-804145 GCF_000455745.1 Alligator sinensis
CCCTATTGATAACAGGAATGCTAAGTGTGCCCTGAAGGTAACTTCAGATTGTAACACCGCAGCACGACCCTACTCCATCTTAGCTTGGAGTGGGGCTAGACCACATGTTAACCTTTCATGGCCACCTGAAGAAGGTAGCTGCCAAGACGAAGATAAGGGTCTGTTTGGTCCAGAAATTGGCAAGCACAAACTGGGGGGCATCAATCAGCACCAGTATTATGGACATCAGTGCTAGCCTTGCATGCTCCATAGCTGAGTGCAGTCCACTGGTGTGGACCAGAAGCAGTCACACTTGACTTGTTGATATCCAACTGAACTCTGCAATGCAGTGCATCACTGGGACCCTCAAGTCGGCACCAACACGTTGACTGCCCGTGCTTTTGCACATCACTCCTCCATCCATTCATTGTAGGGTAGCTCTCTATGGGAAAATCGGCCTCTCCCCATCCACCAGGAACTCAACAGTGCCCCTCACCATCACCTGAAGTCGTGCAGGCCCTTCTGGATCCACACGCTTCACTTTCAACAATGCGACTTCAACTCTTGTGAAGCTCGGAAAATCAAATGGGTTCACAGGAAGTCCCAAGTAAACATGATGGGTGCTTGTACATGTGACGGGGGTTTAGCCCTCGGGGTTTTATTCTATGCCTCCTAAATTGAAATGTGGGTTTTTAATTGACACTCACCACTTCCATTTTTCTATCACATTACACTGAGGGGTCCAATCCTTTTTTTTTAGCTGAAGCCTTCCCGTGGCTGAGGGGCAAGCTGTGTCAGTGGGCCAAGTGGCCCCTGAGCTGTGGGAGGCCCTGGTCCTTCCCTCTGCAGTGGTGGTGTCTCCTGGGGCTGCCTGGGTGGGTTGCTAGCAGGCTAGGTGCTGCCCCAGCTCAGAGGGAGCACCTGGCCCGATTGATCCAGCTGTTCCCCGAGCCTGCCTGGGGAGCAGTGCCTGGTGGGCTTCCAGCAGGCGAGTTCAGGGAACAGCTGTATAGGACTGGCTGCTGCCTCCAAGGTGGGGCAGCACCCGGCCCTCTAGCAGCATACCCGGGTAGCCCTGGATGGCACCACTACTGTGGAGGGAAGGACCAGGAGGTCCCACAGCTCTCTCCCTGGCCATGGGAAAGGTGAGCAGGCTCTGCCGGGGGGAAAAAAAATGATTGGGCCCCTTGCTGTTTCTACCTTCATCAGACACCTGCTGGAAGCAGAAGCGGTGAGGGGCCCAATCTTTTATTCTGCAGAGCCTGCCCGCCTCTGCCACGGCTGGGCAGTGAGCTGACAGCTGTGGATGTCCAGATGTAGTTTAGCTTGCAATGTTGCAAACCCATCTAAACCTTCCAAACTGGCACACACGTAAGGGCATTAAGCCACACGCATTGCATTTTCGTTGTGTACATTGTGACAACTGTCACGTGTACAAGCACCCTTTGTGATAGAGCCAACACAGAAGGTCCCTGGCTTTGGTCCCCCACGATGCTCATAGGCAACTCTAAACCGTATCTGCACAAACCATGGGAAACATGGATAGTTGATGCACAAATGAAAAATTAAAAACTCTCCCGTGTGCGACTGTGGTCACCCAAAACAGACCCTGGAGCATATAACAACTCAGTGCCCAATCCACGACTATGAAGGAGGTGTTACAGCGATACATTCTGCTGTTCCGAGCGCAATTGGCTCAACCACCTCAATGTAAAATTATAGTTTACATCACATCAGCCATATAAAAAAAGACTGTATTAAGTAACAGGTATATATGGCAGGTGTCTAGGGCTTGCTCTTGCTCATGCCCAACCCCAGGTGTAGCAAGTGAGTGCAGTTTTGTGGCCCTGAAGTGCAGAAATGCGGGAAAACCTCCCTCATGGTCAATTATCATCTATTCACGCTTAGTTTGAATTTAAATTTGATTTGAATGGTGTGATTTGAATTAGCTAACACACTTTAGAAAACAGTAAGCACATCTACAAACGGCCCCTCATTTCTGCTACACGTGCACTGGGACCAGCACATGCCATTTCTTGGAACACGAGGGCCCCAGGAAGCCCTTTACAATGGACAGAGCTGGATAGGACCCATTTGAGCTTAACACCGTTCTTGTCATAGTGCCACTATTTATGTCCTTTGTCAATGCCAATTACTGTATTTTCTCACCTATGACAGGCCCCAGAATTAGATATCTAGCTTGTTTGTGAAAGGCAGAATGAAGAAAAAAAGATCTTTCTTTGAAAACACTGATAAATAGCAGCAACTAACTGAATAGCAGCTGCTAGGAAGCCCAGCATGCTTATAATATGCACCCCAATTTCCAGCAGATGGTTTTTGGAAAAATAATGTGCGTCACATGTGGGGAAAATATAATACTCCATCCTTAGAGTATATATTAGCACCATTTATATTATTTTAAATAAGATATTTATTTTTACAAAATGAACACACACTACCAATTAATACCCTGTATTCCCAGAAAAACAAGAGAATCTGAAAGATACAATTATCAGTGTCAGATTTTGGAGCTGCTATATTTTTTTTTAACTCTAACTGCTAAGATTGTAAGTGTTCATGGCAGCAGCGATTATAGAGTTCTTCGATTCACACTGCAATCAACAAGTCACTCACTCGTGGTCTGTCTTACTAATTTAACACGTAAGTTGAAAAGAGAGGGTCAAGTTTGTACGTGTGGGTTCTGATGTGTATATTATTGCAGGGATTTTACATTTAGTCCCTGTTTCTAATGCAATTTAGGAAACTTGGAAATATTTGTCTTGATTGGGCTTATCCTCTTGCATTGAAGGCAAATACTGATGTTTGTCATGGAATATTTCCATTAAACTTTGCAGCGATAATTTTCCACCTGGCATTTATTCATTGTCCTATTTTGATTGCTGACATCAGAGATGATGCTGGTGGCATCCTGGATGCTCATGGAAGCACTCTGTGCACAGATACCCCTTGATATCAAAGGCAAAACCTAACTTAGAATAACTGCAAGGTTGCACTTGTGGTATGTACAAGGGAGCTTTCTCTGCACAAAGGATCACAAGAGCTCCAGCTCCAGTATTATCCTCATCATTTTACAGATGGCAAAACTGAGGCAGAAAGGTTGTGATTTGCCCGAGGCAGAAAGGTTGTGATTTGCCCGAGGCAAAAATCCATGGTTGAAACTCGGGTATTTCAGTTCCCAAGCCTATGTCTGGGCCACTGGCATCCCCCTCTACTGCAAGTGTGTCCAGCAACCCATGGGCCGGTCTGCAAGTTGGACCAGGACTCACCCCCTGTGCAGTACTTTTTAGCACTGGATCCACCCCATGTGCTACATACAGCATGCACAGTCGTGGGGCTTGCCATGCACATGGCACATGGGGTTGGCACAGGGCATGTGCTGCCCTCGGTGCGTGGGCTATCCCTGGCACTACAGGCAGCTCAAGGGGTCAATTTAGGGTGCTGCATACAGCCTTTTCCCCAGCCCCCGCGTCCCATGCCTGCCCCGAGTGTTACGTGCAGTGAGCCCCGGGGCTGGTGCATGCTGCACATAGTGAGCCACGCTGGAGGAGCCACATGTCCTGCACACAGCGCAGAGGACCATCATGGGGCACAGCATGGACTGGCCCTTTGCACTGGCTCAGGTGTGGCCCCATCCAAACCAGTCCTGGAGCTAGTGCACAGGGCTGGGCTGGAAGGTTGCTACATGCAGTGCGTCTCCCTGTGCTGTGTGCACCGGGTCCAATCTGTGCACTACATGCTGCGTGCAGAGCTAGTGCTGGCACGTGGGGTTGGTCCAGCACCCCCATGGACCAGATCACGTGGCTCCATGGGCCAGATCTGACCTGCAAGCCATGAGTTTGATGCCCCTGCTGTGCTGTACTTCCATTCGTGAGCCTGCAGAAAAACTGTAGCTGTGCATGGTCTGTCCTTGTCGACACGTAACTTTGAGTGCACTTAGTGGAAGCGGCAGCTCTAACCAAGGGCATAATTTGACCTGTTATCACAGGCACTTGGTGAATTACAGGTAAAATGTACTCCTCTGAACCATGTATTTGCAGTAAAAGGAATTGTGGCACAGTAAAAACAATTGAGCTGAGGTGTGGGCTGGTGAGGCAACATAACTCGCTTGTGAAGCAGTGAACCTGAGTGATGGCCACGCTGTGGTACCCCAGGAAAGTGTGCCACAGGTTTCCACTCGCAGACTTCATGGAGGTGGTGGTGATCACAGTTCTGCCGCTGCTGATTGATTGCAGACAAGGCCTTAGCGACAGCCCCGGTGGAACCAGCAGAACTGGTACTTCATGCTGCTATAGAGTAAATGCAAGAGCGGCTGTATTAGTCATCTGAGGAAAGATTGCTGCCACACCCAGCCGGAATGCAGTCCATCTTTGTTCTTGATATGTGATGGGGGGCCTGCTGTCAAAATAGCAGTTAAGAGAAAAATAGGGGGAAATATCTGACTCTTGTTGGAAAAATAAGAGTGAGAGACGGAAGCTGATTTTCCAAAGATTTCACACTGAGACAGACTCAAATGGAAAGTATTTCTCAGTATGTTAGGCCTAATAAGAGCATTTAGTTATTTATACAGAAGAGCTGAGAGTAGCTCACAAAGAAGAATGAGCATTAAATTACCATAATTCTTCCTTCTTTCTTTATGGGGAAATGTGAAAGGGAGCTCTAGGAGCCCAGGAGGAAAGACCAAGCAAAATTTTAGCTCGAATGAGAGATGGATTCTTTCCCCCGACCCCATGAGCAAACGTTTTGGAGGAAATGTAATTTAATATTGGGGTTGTGGGAAGCGATCTACTGTCATAGCCACTACAGCATGTGAATGGTGTTCCACGTGTGCCGTAAAGGTGATGGCTGCAGATTGCTATGCTTTTTCTTTCCTTTTAGAGGCCGAATTTAAGACCAAATCCTACAGACTTTAATACGAGTGTTGCTTGAGAAAAAACCCCAAAGAACTGTAGAGCTGCCTTCAACCTGAGCACTGCTTGCATCGGTTCAGAGGTCTTCTGTCTACCTTTCTATTTCATTTGTGTCGTTTCCTTCCAACTATACATTGTGATCAAGTGAATGTGTGGAGTTTTTGCACTTCTTAGAAATGGGGCACATTTGTGTTTGCACAGACGTGTGCGTGTCTGTGTATATGTCTACATGTGAATCCTCTATTCAAGGACCTGACCCAATTTTTAAACGAGACGGCAGAACAACCTGCCCTGAAATCTGAGTGTGTTGGAGCCTTAAATCTGCATTTCAGCATGTACCATTCAGCAGAAGATATGAGGAGGAAGGGTACCTGGGGAAAGGGCAAAGACCTCCTGTATATGAGTTGATTATCGTTCTCTCCAGTGGAACTGGGAGTATGGCAATCTAATCCCAGTTAAATACATGCAACCTAATGCTTCAGTTCATAAGACATATGAGTGTATGGACCTGCTTTTAAACTTAACAAGTTGGCAGGTCAGTAGGCCCTGGTCATTCAATTCAATTAAAGTATTATTGTTTCCAGTACTTTTACTGGTTGGCACCAAGGCAATCATGCAGTAGGGCTCAGGTCACATCTTCGCAGCACAAACGACTCTTCAGCTTATCACCACTGGCTCCTTGGAGAAATAGTATCAGGATTTATTTTATTTTATTTTTATTTTTTTTACTGTATGCATTGAGTATGGCTTCCATGTGGCAGTAAGGCAACCCCTGCAACTCCACATGTAGTTTTCTGTTTGCAACGGGAATGTGTTTGCTACAATTCACCTAGGGGTGAATATATTGCTGTGGCTGTTTGCTTAACCCTGACTGGCTCAGGGGACCCTTGAGTCAGTCGGGGCAGAGGGGCAGAGTATCACTGGAATAATACATTGTACTTCACTAAAAGTTGTAAACGAAGAACAGCTTAGTAACCAGTTCAATTTATTGAACTACACGCAAGAAAAAAAGCTAATGCAGTTTGACTGCCAGCCACTGCCACGAGTCTTAGACGAGATGCCCTGTTCCAGGTAGAAAGACTACAGAAAGTGGAAACAACTATAAGAATAAATGCACACAGTCATTCTTTTGCCTCTGTTTGTACAGCACCCGGCACAAAGGAGTCCCAAGCTGCACCTGGGCTCCTTGGTGTTACTGGAGTACAAATAATAGATGCTAGTTATAAAAAAAAATACCAAGAAGAAAAAATACAGGGAAGGAATAATTGAGCACACTGCAGCAATTTCAGGTTTTCATTACCTTTCGAAATACAAGATAAGCTGCAGGTATTTATTTGAGTCTTTTGATCATAAGGCATTGTCAAGACAACGACACTAACGTGCATCTTTGATGATGCCTTTAATTGTTGGGGTGGGGGGCAGGGGATCCAAGAAACAATCTCTTCTCCAGGAGCATATACAATAGTAACAGCAGAAGAGTTAAATATTTTTTAATTGATTTTTTTTTTTTTGGTTTCGTATGGTTAAAAAAGCATGAGACAGGCTTCTTCAGCACCATGTAGGTTGCAAGAGAGCAGGAGTAACAAGAGCTCATTTAAATTCTCAATGCGTCCCCGTCTGTGTAACCAGCTTGTTGTTATTGTACTCTGCAGAATTGTTTGGTGTGGATTAATTTTGTTGACTAAATTCAGAGAGCGCATTGGGGGAAAGATTGAACTTTGTTGGGGCTGGATTTTCCATGTTTCTTGAAAGGAGGGCAATAAATGCAGAACGGTCTTGAAAATGTTTTCACATAAAAAAAAAAAAAATCAGTGTCTATTGGCTGAGGGCAGAGAGAGGGCACAATTTGCTTGAAGTGATGTCGCAACACTTAAGCGACTGGAGGAGCAAATGCTTGGGAAAATCCACATGGTGTCGAAGCGCTCTCCTTTTATTAAAAAGGATTCGGTCTCTGAGATGGAACGTTAATTCATGCAATGCAGAAATCGCACCGAACAAAAATGAAATTCGTCCCTTAAATGTGCTATTTTTGTTCTAAGACTGCAGCCTCTCTTCTCCACTTGTGGGTATGCGTGTTTCTCCATCTCTTAGAAAACTGGAGCAAATACATAAATATTGGCCGCGTGAAGGCTTCCCTTTCATCCCGAGTCTTGGGGGGAAACAGCAATGAGCCTGTGAGCTTTTCCAAGCCGACCTGAAAAGGGCTGGTTCACCAGAGTTCGAATTCTGGCGAGAGTCTATTTGCAGGTTGCCTGCAGAAGCTATATAACATGTCCTGGTTGAGACGGCAGTAAATTGTCATCTCCTGACACATGCTTTACACCTTGGCTGGCCAACTGGCAACTGCAACAATGGTATGGAAAATGACAAGTCTATACAAACAAGGTGTCTTTAGCCCCTGAGAAATACCTCCAGTAAAACTTTTGATGTAACTTAATATGCACATAGATTAGCTAATTATTTTAATTTCTTTCTGCCAGCCACAGGCAGTTCAATTAAGAGGATGGGATGATGATAATGATGGCCTGGCATTTCCAATGGAGAATTCTTCCTGGGTTGTGAATAAAGAGATAGTCAGTGAAGCCAAGAGGCCCCCGGAGGAAAGGGTTTCCTGCAGTGTGCAGATTGACCCGTGGAACTCACTGACACAAGATATCGTTAGGAGGATTCCAAAAACCCGATTGGACCGACCATTGAAATGGATAATCAGCGCGTGCAGAGTTGCAACAGTAAGGATTAAAAAAAAAACCCACAAAGGAGGCCCATTGCCAAAGAATTTTTGGAAGCAATAAAAACTCTCATACTTCAGTGCTTTTGCCAAATTTTAATTAACGGGATTATGAAGAAATTTTCCCTGTTGGCAGATTATTCTATAACTGACAACTACAGCATATTTTGTACCTTCTCCTGAAAGTCTGCCCACTGTCAGGGACAAGAAAATAGGCAAGATGAGTGGTTCTCAACCTTTTTTAGACTTGAGTCATCCCTCGTTAGAGTCAAGGTACCCGTCGGAAAAAGTCAGCACTTAGTTTTCCTCGGGTTTTTTTACTGTGGGAAAAGAATAGAGCAATTGTTCTTTTGTAAAGAATTATAAAGATCACAATGGGTTAGAATGGTTAATGGTATGGATTCCTATATGCAATCTCTGAGCTTATTTTGTGAATGATATTTAAGTGGTTGCTCACCTAACGACATTACTGCTGTGCAACATCCCGTGGCGCACATAAAAAGATCACGTGACACCCCAGGGTGCCATAATGCCCTGGCTGAGAATCACTGGGATAGATGAACCATGGCCTGATCCTGTGTGTAAAAAAAAAAAAACAAAAAACAAAAAAAACCCCCAAAAAACAAAACATAAAAATGGAGCGTGGGAGGAATTTCTGTAGCTACAGTACTATGGATAACTGGAAAAAATGGCAAAAAATGATGAAACCCTAAAGCTGGAATACTGGTGCACTGTCACGTTTCCCCTGCATAAAAACCCTTCATTAATGTGCAATAGCAGCTTTCCTGGTTTAAAAAAACCCAGAGAAACCAATTCAATTATTTTGGGTTTGTTTTTTTTAATTGTGTGTTAATGCTAGTTGTTTTCATTTGTCATCTCTCCCAGTGAGATCCATCAAAGCCACCAGAGGGATGTGATCTATTGTAAGTCGGTAGAAATGTGCTCTAATTGGTAAGAGAAAATTTCTGGATGCTTCATCTCCATTGTCCAAGGCCTTTGCAGCTGGTACTAGGGACCCTTTCAAATGAATCAGTTTTTGATGCCTCCCAAACCAAATCTGATTCTCTTGGTGATTCTCAACCAGGTTACTACGCACGCTGGGGTGCCTTGAGATCCTTTCAAGGTTGCCATATTGTGCCACATAGCATTAGCATTGGTAGGTGTGCAAACGTGATACACAAGAGATTTCAAGTAGGAATCGACAGTATTAAAATCATTCTGCCCTCTTGTGGTCTTTCGGACTACTTTCTTACTACTGTGCAATATCCCGTGGCACTTGTGTAAAGATCACGTGACACCCCAAGGTGCCATAATGCCCTGGTTGAGAATCACTGGGAAAGATGATTTGCTCTAGTATTTTTCTGTAGTCAAAAAACAAGTAAAAACCAAGTGTCTGCACTTTCCAAGGGGGACCTTGAGTCTAAAAAGATTGAGAACCACTGCTCTATCTTCTGTCCTCCCCCAGCTCCTCATCTCCCTAGCTCTCTTCTCCTGGAGGATGTGGAGCTAAGCCCTCTCCTCGCTGCAGCAGGAAGCTTGGTCTGCAGACTTCAGGGGTGGGGTGAGGGCTTTGTCACCTGCTCAGTCTTTCTTCCAGTGCCTGTGCCCAAAGGGCAGTCCCACAACACAATATCTTCTGACCTGTTTGCTGGCTCAAGAGTTACCAACCCTGCAACTCCCTAAAATGTTGTGCCGCAGGCTGTCATCTATTCAGCTGGTGCCTAGAGGTGTCTCTGGCTTTTCCGTGTGCTACCACGGCTGTTCTTCAGTGTGGAGACAAATGGCAATGGGTTTTTTTTAACCTTTCTCTCTTTTCTTTCACCTCCAACAAAATGCTTCCTCCTTCTGTCATAGTCCTTGTCCAAATGTGTTGTCCTTATTGCAACCAGAGCCATGGAGAGAAGGAGAAACTTTAGCTCCTGTGATAGGAGACCAAGCTAACAGTCACAAAATCAACTCTTCTTGGCACATATGAATAGGCCCAGAAATACGATGATGTGCACGGTTAAAATGAATGAAGAATGTGAAACAGGTTTTATTATAATTTTCAATTTGCTTTTGAGCCATACAAGCTGCATGAACATCCAGACATTTCTCTCTATTTGTCAACAGATGAATGCTCTCAGAATTGTTAAGAGCAACATTTTGCAAGCGGAGAAATGTTAGCCCCCGGTGTCTTGGCCAAATTGCAATTTGGGTAATTACATTTTGCCTACCTAAATTCCCCCTGTAGCTTCAGTTGGATGCAGTCCTCTTCTCTGATTTCTGCCCTGAACTGTTGTGTAGTCTTACTATCCACTATTAAACAGCTGTTGCCAACAAGTAGCTGAAGCATTTTGGGATCCTCCGGGATGAAAGGCACTGTATAAATATAAAATTATACCATTATTGTGTTTGAAGTGAGATTTAATACAAACAAACGATTGTTTCGGTAGATGGTGCTCAGCTGAGTTATAGCAGTCAAGAGGCTCTGGGGAAGGAGCAGAATACCAGCAGCACCCACCCCGCTCCCCTCGCTCGGCTACCGCTGTGAGATGTTGGGAGAGGGGCCAGGGGAGGACAGACGGACAGAAAGGTCTTTCTCCCTTCCAGCTCGTAGGGGAGGTGTCAGAAGCTGCTAGCAGGATGAAGTCCTTGGGTAAAATTCAGGGACACTCTCCTGATGTAATCCTCGGCATCCTCTCTGCTGGGAGCAGCTGGGGTGGCAGGGGCAGGGGCATTGCTCCTGCATCTCAATGAATGAGGTTCATTACCCTCCACTTCCCTTGCAAGGAGGTAGGAAAGGTCCCCCAGAAGAAGGTACCTCTGACCGACAGGTTCCGTCTTCTGGCTTGTGAGGCACCTCGGTATATTTTTCAAGCTCCAGTTTAACGAGCATTAAGGTGCCTTCCATATAGATCTTATCACAGGTCAGTTTTCATAGCTACTGATGAGTTACTACAAGGCAGCGCAGCAGTAATGAGCCGACTGGCAGCTTTCAGACGCTGACCTCTCTCGTTTCTTGGAATGGCTCTTCCCTAGGAAAGTTGAGGATGTCACTCGTTTTACACTAATGAGGGAAATTGTGTTGTAATCTACAGAAAGGATTTGCTTATTTCAGGCAGTTGATTATACTGGACAAAACCAGGCTTTCCAAACCAAATAGACATTTCTGTGTCCCTTCGGTTGCAATGCACCAAAGGTGACACAGCAGGTGCCTTTAAAAAACATGCCATTTACTGATGCAGTGAATTAAATGCTCATAATGTTTTTACTAATTAATTAAGGGAGCCACCCATACAATGGCATGGACATATCATATTGTCTTCTCTAAGCATTACTGGGAAAGAAGCAAATGGCAAGTATGCAAATAAAATAATGGAGATACAGGAAGTCGATTTCCTGGGATACATTTCTGTTCCATCGCCTGCATTTGTGGAGGTCCCAAGATATCGGGGCATGGGTGCAATACAGCTCCTCATGGGCTGTACATTTTTTGGTACTATGTGTAGGGGCTCTGCAGATTGTTGAATACCTACAGACTCAGCTTCTTGAGCATTTGAATATAATAAGGTATAAGGTGCGTCAGAACCACATGGAGCTCTTAGCCATGGTGAAGTGGGAGGAGGTGGGAGAGTGCAGCTGCAATTCCTTGATTATAGTGCAGTTCTGGGTATACTGGCTGTGAGGAGCAGGCTTCCTCCCTACTTGGACCTATTGTGGGAAGCATTTTACCTCCTACAAGCTCAGTAGCTAATCCAGTATGCACAAACAGACAGAACAGTTAGATAGAGCAGCCTCTTGCTTTTGCCTCTCTCTCTATATATGCTCAAAGGAGACCAAAAAGAGTTGCCAGATTTACAGTCCCGCTCTAAGCTTCAGCAGAAAGCTGCCTTTATGCCTAGATTTATGTTACCTGCCTCCAAAGTGATAAATAACCACACAGAAACCTTTAGTTAAAGTGCCCCTGCCATTTTTCAGCATGGGGACGCTGATGCACATGATGCTCTGGCCACTTTAATTAGTGCGGCTATCAGAGCTGCTTTAAGTAAAGCTCCTCCCCTCCCCCACCCCTGGAGCATGTGTGTAAATGCCGCCGCTTTTGATTCAGAAAATGTAGCCACATGCCTGCAATGATCCGGGGCAGAAGCTGGGGGGCGCTAGAGCGTACCTCTCTGCTCAGCTGGAGCTGACAGCTTGGGTCAAAGCTAGCCCACCCACCCTGTGAGGGGTGCGGGGTTGCAGGGGAAAATGCAAGGCATCCTGGGATTCTGGGGAACTGCGAGTTAACTTGAATCTGGAGGAGATCTGGGACAGAAGTTGAATAAACCGATTTAACCTAAAACAGTTAACTCTGATGCTACATCATCCAGGTTTACCTTAAAGCAGTTTATGTACGCTGAACTTCTGTTATGTTACAGATTGGAACCAGTTTCAAATCACTTATACCAATTTATATGTCATTTCTGTTCCTAGCCAAGGAGGCTGGGAGGCTGGGCCAGATTACACCAGCTGAGCATGCCGCCCAGACAGAGTTACATCCCAAATGCAACTGGACCAAGTTGTGAGCAGCTGTGGCTTTCTACCATTTGTTTACTTTTATTTGGTCTAAAGGCCTCTTTTTCTGAAGGTCTCTAGAATTGTTTAAATGCTGTGTGAAATGAACACTGACTGTTTTTGTACATGCTGCTTTTTCTGAAAGACTTTTTTTTCAGTAGCAATTTGTTATGACATAATCCAACAAAAATAAGACCTGCAACAGCGAGGGCAAATATTAACATTATTAGGCCTTAAAATAGACCTGCCTTGTCAAGGTTCCCTTCTTTGTGTCCATGTGTCATTCAACATTTAACAGAACTTAACACGGCTTTTGGTGAAGCTGACAATCTTCTTGGCGACGCTCAATATTACTGCTTGTGTTTTTAGTGGTTTTGAGCATTTACACTTGTAAATTATTAAATATTAAATTATTGTTTTTTTTATGCAACCTGTCACATATTGGGTTATAATCTTGGGAATCCAATAAATATTTTCCACCTCCAATATCACAAACTGGTGAGTTGGTTTGGCCACATTGTAAGATATCCTTGTTTGGCTGATGCGGTATTTCCAGAAAGAGTGAAAGGAAGGCCACCCATGGCAAATACGAGATAACAACATTGCTGTATGGACAGGAGGGACCATGGCAACTTCTTGGCTTGGTCCTAAACTGTCAACAGTAGAGAGAAGTCATAAACCCATGAATGAGAAATTATGACTGTGCTTTTATAACATGTTGTGGCTTTGGAGGTTATGGGAAATGACTAAATTACTATCTGTACATTTACTGCTCTGTACTGTGGCAGTGCTTAGAGGTGGTCTGCACTGAGCTAGGCACCATATAACAACATACCTTAGAGTTCACAAGGATGGAGGGCAGGAGAGGACTACCGTAACCAGGACGAGCACAAATAATGAGACCGTTAGAGAGTAATGAGCAAGGCAGCTTAACCAGTGTTAAAGGGGTGTAGGTTGTAGCCGTGTTGGTCTCGGGACATCAGCAGACAAGGTAGACTTCTAACTTTCTTTGAAGTTATTCTGCATAGCTGTGAAGTATATTTGGAGTTGTGTGTAGTAGTCCAAGGATCGTGGATGTCTAGTCCTCTGGGAACAAAGTTGTGTTTCTTGCGTACACTCAGAAAATATATGTTGCTGTTGAGTTTGGCTGCTTTCTTTTTCATTTTTTTTTTTTAAACTAACCAGTGTTAATGCTTCCGTAAGCATCACAGCTGAAGCTTGTGTTACAGTGATCCTTTAGTAAATAATACGGTGAGATGTCTTTTGAAGACTGCCATTGTGGTAATTTGGGGAGAGAACGCTGAAAAAACTGAAACTGAAAAAGAGAGCACCAAAATCCCAGCGATAGTGTCAAGGCCTGTTGGGCAGCAAGGGACCCGAAGAGGTCATGTAGACCAACCCCACTGCACTGAAGAACGATCAACCGCACCTAGACATTTCCCAACAGAGTTTTGCCTAACTCGTTCTTAAAAACCTCCAATGAGGGAGATGCCACAAGTGACCTAGGAAACCTGATCCAGTGTTGCACTACCCTGATGGCGAGAGAGTTTTTTTTTTTTCTAATATTCCCATCCAGAGTTTTGTTGCTTAAATTATGCTGATTTCTTTTTGTCCTTCTCTCAGTGCAAAGAGAGAAACAATCATCACCATCTTTTTTTTTTATAACAATCTGCTATGTACTAGAAGACTGTAATCATATCTCCCCCTTTAATCTTCTCTTTGCTAAGATAAAAAAACCCAGTTTCTTCTGCAATGTTTCCTCATAAAGCTTTTTTTAAAAAAAAAACCAAAAAAACCTACTGGTGTTTTTTATTATTCTCCTCTGGATTCCCTCCAAATTGTCTTCATTTTTCTTAAAACGTGTACCCAGAACTAGACAGAGGACTCCAGCAGGGGCCTCACCAGAAATGAGCAGAGAGGAATAATTGCCTCCTATGTCTTGCACAAAATATTCTGGCTCAGACACCCCAGAATGAGATTTGCAAATGTGAGTCCTCGTAACATCGAAAGCTGCACTTGCTCATCCAGGCCCGCAATTTAAGAACCGGTGCGTTCCACATGCAAAGAGGGATTGCAGTCCTCAACCAAGTGTACCTCATTTGGTTTGATAGAAAAATGGTCTCGAGACTAATGAGTTTGCCTTCCAAACCTGAACCAGGAGTGAACGTTTACAGCAAAATCAAAGTGTGCACAATAGCAGGCAGATGTTGAGCGTTAACCATTGCTGTGTAAAAACGGCTGCAGCAATCAAGTTCATGTATGAAGCAAATTAAAAACTCTGGTGTGAGGAATGAATAAATGGAAAGTTCTGCAAGTGAGGCAATTTTAAACAGGAGCCGAGTCATTTCTGATTAGTTAATAATTTGGGTAGGGAGGTGCACGCCAGATTTATTTGCAGATAGAGGCACTGCATATTTTTCTTTGCAATGTATTGTTTATACAGGGGAAAAACGGAAGCCAGCACATATTATGAATTATTGTCAAATGCAAAGGTGAAATTGGTGAGATGTCCTAAAAAAAAAAAAGCAATAAATACTAAAGGCTGCTCATTATCCTGGTCTGTCACAGATCTGCACTAAATATCAATCTTGCTACAATTGACCACCTTCTCCAAACAGCACATTTAATTTCTGTTTTGGGACGCACAATTTATTTATAAGCTATGAACAGGTTGGCAGGGTGTTCCTTAATCTTGTTTTGGAAATGCTAGCAATAAATTTACCAAGTGGCTTGAATCAAATCAAGATTTTTATGGAAGGTGCATCTGTCATTTTTATAGTGAATGGAGAATTTTGAGAACGATGCAAAAGTATCAATTAATTAATTGTTGAAACTCTGGGAAAGGTTCTGCAGATTGAGAAGACTGTGTTATCAAAGACTCTTGAGGCTTAAAGCCAGATTGCTCTAAGAGAACTTCCAGCCATTATTTTAAAACAGTCTTTTGGCTATAGGCAACTTGCTTCAATTATTTAGTCCATGTGTCCCCTCTCCAGCAATCCCGAACATGATGAAATGCAGGCAGGCAGGCTTTGTCTCTGCTGGAACTTTTATTCCAGCTATTTGAGATGGAAACTCGAGAGCTCCGCTGTTGCAGTAGCACTGCTTGGCAGTAATGCTCTAGCTTTTGCAGGTTTATTTACCTCCCCTCTTCTGGGAGGATAAAAGCTGATTTTTCTATACCTTCTGGTGCACCCCATGCAGTAGGAGCCCCCAGACTCCCGAGTGTCACCAAGCCCTTCATCTCACGTGTGATGGAAATAAAGGAGAGGGTATAACAGCATAAGAAAATGAGTCATCGACTCGTTGGCTTCTTGATGCATGCGTGAGACATTTTTGAGAATGTCTTTGGACTTCAGGGGACCCAGTGGTGCCTCTAATCCTGCTGTCTGACTACAGTGACTGGGGCAAGGCTTTTAACTGCCTTTTGCTGCAAGCAAGACATGTCCTGGCCTCTTAATCTAGTGACTCTTAGCAGTCTATTTTCCATTAACTTCCATTGCAGTATTTTGTTTTGGAGAGCAAGAAACCTATTCCTGAGGGTAAGAGTGAATATCTGGCCACAAATACTGATATACTGCTGAGTTTCCTGAGCCTGGGTAACAAAAGTAATTGATCTGCTCAGTCATTAGGCCATCTGTCCCTTTCCCCCTGTTTTATGGTTGAGCCTCGACAGCCAAAGCAATTCCAGCCAACTGCAGCATTAACATGACGCTCGGAGGACCACACGCGTTCTTGGATGTTGGATCCTTATTCTGACAGCCTCATGTCTGAGACCGAAACGCCATCCTGACCTTAGCTTCATGTGAGCATAAGATTTTCTGCCTGTGGTACCCTCTGCTATAGGTGTGTTCTCCACTCCCCTGGAAGCTCCACATTGGGTTGTGATCACTGTTTGTTTTATGCCTTCCAGGGCCAATCCCCTGACCTCAGAGTTGCTCTCTAAATGGACTGTCCTTACAGTCGTGTTATTTCACCACATCTTTGCCATTCAGGCAACCATGGAGTACAATGGTACTCATGATGCATCCTCTTTCCCCCAGCCGAGTCCCCTACCTCTGCTGGGTTCAAAGGGGTGTATTACAGAACTACTGCATCAGCCCTCGAACTACTTAGGGGAGCCTCAGTCTACTATCGGGAACTATTGCCATTGATCGTCCTGGAAGTAGAAGAATTGCAAATGCACAGAGGAGTTCACGCTAATGCATCCTGATACAGATTCAGGGCTGAATTTCCTTTTTGGAGAGGGTAGACGCGTCGGAAAATTCACTGTCTACGCCTGACATGTCTTTTAAGACCCAAAGAAACTGTATTCCAAAGTTCTGGCAATTAGTTACTTATATTTAATATGAGTTTTAGAAAGGCAAACATATGGATTTGGCCTACTTCCTAAAAAGTATTTCTGAAGATTATATAAGCACGTTAGAATGAATTGCTGTCTGGCGGTGTGAGCCCGCATCCTTCAAAGTGAATGGGATTCTGTCCACTGGCTCTTCAGGACCCAAGAAACGATGGATACTTGTATTTGCTTGGATTGGAGGTTTTAGTGGGTTGTTAAATCAGCAGCTGTGTGTGACGAGGGAGGAGTCAGTTAGGAGTAAGGTGCCTGACCGCCAGTGTTTCCTAATTTTGAGTAATTCTGTAACTTTGAGTAATTGGAACAAATTGGGACTTGCCATAGTTTCCATTTACAGCCAGCTTGCTCTACTTGTAAAGCGTAGGGATGTGGCTTGCAGTAAAATGTGATAATTATGATGCAACCACTGGCTATTGCTGTGGGCATGACTTCAGGAGGTACAGAAATAAGCAGAGCACATTAAGCTAAGAGAGAGAACACAAAATCTGTCTCAGGTGATATAATTCAGGCCCAGCTGCAGGACAGAGCCTGAGAATACACAGAGGTGAAAGGTCAGCTTCTGCCCTCAGTTCCACCTGTAGGAGTTACAAGTTAGGACCGAATTTGGTCTAATTTCTGTGGTTTTATTAACTCTCTTGGTTCAGAAGCTCATTGTGTTACGGTACTTGTCCACGGATGCAATTATTTTAGAGCTATTAACTCACCAAGCAGTTAATATTTTAAAGCTTGTAAGAATTCTGCAAAGGTTTCAGACCCCCTCGTACACAGTACATGAGTTTGCACCTTGCTTTAGTTTAAAAATATAGCATTTCCAATGCATGTTTGACAAGCTTGGGGCTATTCTGAGGCTGGATCCTCAGAGGATACAAACTACAACATTAGGCTTTTAATATTTTATTATGAAAGAGCCAAGTTGTTTACAAGCTGCGTCAAAAAAGTGAATGCCATTTTCTCACAGTGCAGTTCTTCACCCAAGCTTAAGTACTGGACTCTCTATAATAGGATAGATGTTGAGCTCCTCCTTGTTGAAGGAGTAACCCAATGGGGGCGATGCGCACAACTGACATGCTGCATAATTTGAATATAAATGTGCTGAAAAATTTCCCATTGACTATATCCTGTCTTTAAGTGGCAGAACAAACTATAGCACGATGCAGCTTCATTAAACCAAATGTCTTGGAGCATTTGATTCATTGTTATGGCCTATATAATATCTGTGTTGTGTGCCGTCTCAGGTATGTTTGTACTGGATCTCCAGATTGCATGGTAGCATTGATGGTACGAATGAGGAGTCTTTGACGGTTCTGATCCAGCAATATTTTTAAGCATGCGTCTACATTTTGTTTAAACTAAGGGGACTTAAGGCTGTATCTAAAGCAGGGGTGGGCAAAATATGGCCCCTGGGGCGGATCTGGTCCATGGGGGGCACCTGCCAATTGGTTGGATCCGGCTTGTGGCTGCCTCCCTCCCCATCCCACGTCACCCGGCATCCCAAATGGGGCCAAGCCCCAAACAGGGCAGCTTGCACCGCACTCCAGTCCATACCCGCCGGCCCCAGTCTGGGCCAGTATGCACAGCTTACAGGCAGGGCTGCTCCTGGTGTGGCTCCAACTGCCCGGGTGGTGCTCCACTTCCCTCGACTCCAACTGCGGCCCCTGCTCCTGCCGCCCCACTCTGGGCTGGGAGGAAGCTTCAGCCAAGCGGCTTCTGCTCCCGTGCATGGGGCTGCAGCTCCCGGCTGCCTTCCACCCACTCCACTCGCCCGGCGTGGACAGCCAGCACACGGGGCTCCAGCTACAAGTCCCGGGTGCCTCGTGGTAGTGGTGGGGTGGGGCGCAGATGGGGTGCAATGACCTGGCTCACGACAACTCATCAAAACTCCCGATGTATTAAAAGGCTCTTGGCTACTTGCCAGCATTTAGGGTCCAGGATGGGCCCTACCCCCTTTCAATAGGGGCAAAATGGAGCAGAACTCCCCTCCTGCCGGTTTCGGCCGTCACATCCCTTCCTACATCAGGAGTGAGGCCCAAGGGGGATGCTTAGCACCAGGACCTGAATACAAGAAGGCACTAACGGGGAGTTCCCCGTTGCTGGGAGATTTCTTTGCTGGTGACTTTTCAGACTGATTATGACCCCTTGGTTCCAACTGGAGTAGAGCGAAATGGCTGTAACTCAGCTACAGAATCTGGCCCTGTGGCTTTTATTAGGGGGGTGGGGAAAGGCCCATAGAGGACATTGGATTTGTCCTTTGTTACTTCGTAAAGAGTGCTCGATGCATAATTTAAATGTGTTCCCAGAAATGTCATTCTGGTTTGTTAAACATGCATTTCAAGCCCTTTTTTTTTTTTTTTTTGTCCATTTCTCCAACTCACCTTAAAACCTCCCATTTCTTTCCCAAAGAGCAAATTCGTCTTTTGAAAATCTATTCAGGCAGACCGGCTCTGCAGGAGTTCCTGCTCTACCTCACCGTTTCAGTACGCAGGATTGTTGTGCATTAATTGGGTTTTCTATTTTATAGTTTCTTGGGGCTCAGACAGTGCTGACTTCAATGTTTAGGTGGGATTGTTAACATCATCTCCAGTAACTTCCTTAGAAATATCACTGCTTGGTTTGGTTTTTTTTTCCCCCCTTCTAATAAAAGGCGGCCATTGAAAACTGAGCAGTCTTTGTGATTGCAGCCCTGTTATAGTGAATTACAGTAAGTAAATTTATAATGTACTACAATTTCAGACTTAGATAATAAAGGCTTAGCTCAGATCTCTCTAGATTACAAAGATGTTAAATGATTTTCCTTCTACGCTTTTGTAATATTTCAAATTTCATAGTAACATTGCTGTCAAGATCTATTTGACATTCTGTAACACTTTCTCAAACAACAGCCTGTCTCTTCTCCTGACAGAGAGCATGCTTTGAAAGAAAGTTCATTAGTCTATTGAAACATCTCAGTTAATTGCAAAGCTAGTACCCAGAATTGTCAAGTTCATATTTCCATCTGTGCCACAAGCATAGCAATAAAGAATTTTTTTGGACAGGTTAATTTGCTTAAAATACCGTGTAGTCAATCAGAGTAACAAAGTTGTTGATGGGAGCATCTGTCAAACTAGAGCTTTCATCAGAGCTGTCCCTCTTTGCAAGACTAACATCGCTGGCTCCCACAAGTTGGCAGAAATACAGCAAACAATAACAGCAGCTGCAGTAGAATAATGTTATTCCGATGCTAAACACCAAACAGCTGGGTGTTGCATTGGTAAGAATGGTTTATAGTTCAGCCTCTTATGAAAATAAAATTCACTCATTCAGTTATGGTATTGTTTTAATATTTAATTTAGATTGTTTATATTATTTACATTTTGTTAATTTTACATTTTGTATAATTTGCTCGAAAATAGTACCCTCTGTGAAATTGCATGCGTGGGCATAAAGATCCCTAATACACGGCACTTTCCTTTATAAAAATAAATAAATAAATAAAAGCAGACAAAAACAAATGTCTGAATTAAGACAAATTAAATGTATGAACTCAAATTATTAAAATGAGCTTCCTATAAAAGCTGGGAACTTGCCTTGAGATTTCCAAGGCACGTACTACATGGCCCACAGTGTGCCATTAATTTTCTGACAATCAAAAGCATCATTTAACAATTACGTTCCAATCTCCTACTGCATTTCTTTCATCATGGGTAGTGCACGTGGTGACTGCATCCAGTATTTGTTATATGTCAGAAACGCATCAAGCAGTAACAGAGACAGTAGTAGAGTGGTTGTATTTTGATACGCATAGCACAAGGTTATGCTCTGTGAAACCAGCATAAAACTGGTATAAATCCAGTTAAATGTGGTCTTACCCTAGATTTAAATTGGTATGAATCATAACAGGATGTGACGTGTTATATCCACAAATATAGACTATAACATTGATAATATGTGATGAGATTTGGAAACATAAAAAACCCCTGACTGAGACCCTATCTGTGCATTTTCAGTTCCGCTAAGCACAGCCGAAATTTTAATTTCTGTATGCCTGTAAAAACTCGGAGATACATGTGCGAAACATACAGTTGTACACACAAGTGTTTGCATATGTGAATATAAGCTGGGCTTTTGCCTACACAAATTTTAGGGTGCTCCTTTGAAAAACTGATTCATGATTTTCAGGTGACACAACTGCAGATGAAGTTCTGATTTCCCTATTTCATAAATACTAGGTCAGCATTCAGCATGCAATATAGACTTCTTAAATCTGTAATATTAACCAGAGTAAACAGTTATGACTGCCTTTCAAAATTAGATTCACAGATTAATTGAACATTGTAGTTTTTGGACAGATGTAAGACGGACAAAAGATGAAGCAAAGAGTTCTTCTGTAATTTTTGTCATTTTGGGATAGCTTTAAAGACATCGTCTTTTTGCCCTAGCTTCCATTGTTTATAGAGGAAATAGTACCTGCGATATTTCTCCTGCAATAAGAATGCATACTTTTATTTCCCTTCTTAATGATTTTAATATTATAACCCTGAGCAGACGATAAGGAAGCTGATGCATTACAAGGTATATCTTCATTTTTTTAGAGGAATGTCATCTTCCCTAAAGGATTTTGAAATATCATGACAGCGATAGCAAATCTGAATGAGTACAAATTCAGCAACTAAAAATATGATTGCAACAGCTAAAGTAAATGAAATGAGCTGATTGATAAAGAAATAGGAAGTAATCTTATGTATGACTGTTTTCAGCTGGTACGGTATATTGAGGATATTAATGGAAGGTATGAGGTTGAGGATGTCCCATGGTAGAGTCCTGATTGACGCTGATGGTGGCTAGTCTTTAGTCATATAAAGAAACTTCATTTCCAGCATGCACATGGTAAATCTAATCAACTGGAGACCTCCACCAGGCATATGTACATGTATTTGGGGCAAGTGTGACGAGATGAAGAGTTAGGATTCACACCAGGATAGAAAGCAGCTCTTGATGGGTAGACCACGAGAGGTGAAATCCTAGATTGAGTTGGAGGTTTGCTGTTGACTTCAGTGGGGCAAAAATTTTTCACCCGTGAATACAAATGAGTTTGATGCTATTGAGATGATATAGGACAAGCTATGATAAGCTCTTCAGGGCAGGGACAGTCTCTTTGTTCTGTTATGGTACAGTGCCTAGCACAGGGCCTCTTTGGACATCAGTGAAGTTAGTAAAGAAAACCCGTGACCCACTATGAGACATTGGCTCCTGGAATAATCAGAGCTGCAAGTCATAGGGGAGAGGTGAGCATCTCCCCATCCATTAGTAAAAGCAGGGGAAAGGTCCACCCTTGCACCCCAAAGGCAGGCACAAGCTATTAGGCAGTTGACTCTGTAGAGCAGGTTTCCCTTTTTCATTAAAGGCTTTGAAAGGTTTCCGTTTCATCAGCGCAAAGAGCAGGAAAGCCTCAAAACCCTCTTGGAATGAGAAAAACCTTTTCCTCCTGTGTATGAAGGCAAATACGAGGTGTGGCCAAACAAAATTAGGGGCTAGTAATCTGAGATGAATAGTATTTGCAAAGCACTTGGAGATCCTCAGTAAAAAGGTGCTATCAATATACCAGGCATTATTGCTGGGTTTTGTCATCCCTGACAGAGAGCTGTCTCTAGTGGGTTATGGAATAGAGAAAATCCCACACAATTTACTGATTCATTTTGATGCACTGGCTGGGGGAGTAGTTAGCTGATTGCACGATTTCACAATGATTACACACTTAATTCATACAACACAATTTTATTTCAAAACTCTTTGCTACGCATATAACACTGCTTAGCTTTAAGAAACACCACAAACATTAAAAACACAATAATTACATATATCAGAAACAATGCTCTGAATGCACTTCCTTCCCAAACAATGCTATAAGAATTAGTGTTACAAAAACAACTACAATTACAACTAAAAGTTAAATTTGAATCAATACTATTATTTTTCATAATATACTTACAATCCTAGAATTCCGAGAAGCCAAATACCAAAATATGGTTTAATTCCTCAGTAGTACGATTTAATGGGTTGGCCTCAGTAATACGGTTCAATGGGCTCGCCTCAGCAATACAATTCAATAGGCTGGCCTCAGCAATACGATTCAATGAGCTGGGCTCAGCAGTGATAGGACTAAGTCCCCTTCCTTCAGACCCTTTTGGGCGCTCTGCAGCTTCAGCGTGAACTAAGAAATTCGTGTTCACGGAGAGGTTGGGTCAGGTGATCAGTCTGTTCCGGGCTACACTTGCGATTCTTCCTTCGTTGTTCTGCAAGTGAAGTCACCTCCAAATTGGGACAGTAGGTTACAGTTTTTATTGAGCGAGCTGCCGTCAGTGGGCTCCTCCTACTCAACTTGTCACTACTCCCAAATTTGGGCTCGGATCTTACTCAACAGATTTTTTGAAATTACCTTTGTTGAGCATTTTAAATTACTCTTGGGGAGACTTCCATATCACTGTAAATACCCTTTTCTTACCAATTTGGTTAAAAGGCCCTAGGCTTTGATGTCTCGGAATTCAGGATATTTGCTCTCTTTGTAAAAGACTTCGAAAGATACAATTTAAATTAAGGCTTTAAGTGAAGTCAGGACATTTTTCACGTAGTCCCAAAAACAATGAACTAGATAAGGAGATAAATCCTATCTTCTTCCTGAAACTGGCTAATGGGCAACCTTTACAAACATTCAAACTATTTCATTCAATATGACAAGAGCTTCCCTCCAGCTGAGCCCAGCTACATCCTCATCGTGGCTGGGTTCCCTGGCAGTCTCTGCACTGAGGACAAATGTGTGGGTGAATATTTTACTTGGGCTGAGAGTGCTGTAACCTTCTCTGGGGTGCTATATCTGCTCTTGCAGCCCCGTCCTAATTTATGGAGGGGCGGCAGACTGAAGAGCAGAGGAGGACATTATTATCGGGAAGATTCATGGGACTTTTCATTCGACACAACTGTCCTGCTTATCTCCATGCCTCATAGGAGAGAGGAGAGAAAGCATTTGGCATGGGAAAACTTCACCACCGTGCAGTAAAGCCACCATATCAAGAGGAATATAACCCTGACAGCTACTCAATATTCTAGAAGGCAGAGTGCTGAAGGAATCAGTTAACATGTCTTATTAATAATGACATAACCACTCACTAGCAACAGAAAAGAATATAATAAGAAACAAGACCAGGAAATGTTGGAGTTTGGGGCAGAGAGTAGTATATGGACTTCCATACAGTGTATCAAGTTTCTCTTCTGTGTTGGGGGGTCTGTGTTCTCGGTAAAGCCCATAACAGATGTCAACACGCTTCCCTGCAGTTCTCACTTCCCAGGAAGCGTGATTGAACTTTGAATTTCTGGAAACCCCACTCTCCGATATGTCTTGCACTGCAAGAATGTATTCAACTCCAGGTTGCATCACGTAGCTCAAAGGCCTGGGCTTCCCAGAAGAGCCGTTTGTGCCGTTGTGTCTTGGTGCTTAGGCTGATGTCAGAAAGTCGACATGGAGGTGGTGACGCTGGTGTTTTACACAAGCCATTTCATATCCTTATTGCAAATGGCTGCTGTTACATTCTGCCGGAGCAGTCTTTTCAAAGCTTTTAAAAATATTACTGACAAACTTGAGAGGGTTCAGAGAAGGGCTACTCGTATGGTTGAGGGTTTGCAGGTAAGACCCTATGAAGACACGCTGAGGGATCTGAATCTCTTCAGCCTCTGCAAGAGAAGGCTGAGAGGCGATCTTGTGGCTGCCTACAAACTCATTGGGGGGGCCAGCAGGGAATTGGGGACACTGTTTACCAGGGCACCCCTTGGGGTTTCCAGAAATAATACCCACAAACTGAAGGAGAATAGATTTAGATTGGACATAAGGAAGAAATTCTTTACAGTAAGGGTTGCCAAAATATGGAATGGGCTTCCAAGAGAGGTGGTGCTTTCCCCTACCCTGGAGGTGCTCAAGAGGAGAATAGACAGGCATCTGGCTGGGGTTACTTAACCCCAGCGCTCTTTCCTGCCTGGAGCAGGGGGTCAGACCCGATGATCTCCCAGGTCCCTTCCGACTCTAGAAATCTCTGAAATCTCTGAAACGCTATGATTGCACCCATGATGGAATGGAAAGTTACTACATTTGCACATGAAAAGACAGAATTTTGCACGTATGGAAAGTAACTCGGGTGTATCCGTTGTATCAGGATTGGAGAACAGGGCTCTAAGACATAGAACTTTCCTAAATTAAAAAAAGGAGTATCAAATCCAAATTGTGCCGGGACCGTACTTTGACACTGGGGAGTGATCTCCACTCTTCAATCTAGCTTAGAGATATGCAGATCCAATGGCTTCAGTGCCGTTACTCCTACAAGGCTGGTAAAACAGAGCAGGATCAGGCCTGGCAGATTGGCAGACAATAGATTGAATCGTTCTTTCTTAAATGAGAGCTGAATTTTGAAGGTTTGTCTTTTGTACTTTGATTACTTAAATTGAGTTCACGCACCTTTACTCCCTTTGTTTTAAAAGTAGAATAATTGACCAGCTGTTAATGGCTTCCTTGTAAAAAGAGGGCTTGATCTTTTTGTCAGCTTCCAACTCACGGCATCCCCCTTTGTTGCTAATGATTATTTTGTCTAACTCTCCCATTAGCCTCATAAATTCTATTAAGATATAGGGTCCTATGCTGTGATTAGTTGATGCACGTGGTTCCCATTGTTTAACATCGGGGCCCTGTGCTGGAATTGTGTTCAGTGTGTGCCAAAAGAAGTGGCAAGAGTTAGAGGTTGAGAAGAGGTATAGACTTAAAGCACTTCCCTTAGTAAAATACCGTAGCTTTTAAAGACGTCCTGGGTTGGGGAGGGAGAGTGGAAAACAACAGTCAAGTCAGTTTTTTACTTGCAAGGATCCAGAAACAGGGATTGCAGCGATTCTCTGAGCTCATGTAGCCCAAGTGTTGCATCCCTGTATAGCTCAGCAAGTTCATTAAGGGTATGGAGTGATGAACTAGTTACTGAACATTACCCGGGAATGAGGGGTTACCATGCAAACATGGTAGGAGAAGCAACGGCCTCAAACTACAGAAGGGGACATTTAGGTAGGAGAATAAGAGGAACTTTTTGACTCCGAGGTTGGCCAAGCACTAGAACAGGCAGCCTAGAAAAACTAGTCTTCATCCTTGGCAGTTTCCTTGAGCAGGTGAGACGGACATTTAGCTGGGATGGTTTAATCAGGGGTGATTCTGCCTTTAGCAGGGCTTGAGGACCTTGGGAAATCCCTTCTAACCCTACTTTCCCATGATCCTGTGAACATGCAACACCACAGCAACTACCCACGTATGCTTCCTTACCCTGTGATAAATTAAAGCAAAACAGTAGCTTACCATTCTCATTGAAAAAGGGCTAACCTACCACAATATAGCTTTCACCTACTGCAGGGAAAGACCCTACACGCAGGCAGTTACCGAGGAGCAGCTAGCATGCAGCAAATCCAAGCCACCTTTTACCGCATAGTAACTGTTTGGTCTGCCCGTGCCTCTTAGTCCATTGCCAGAATGGGGAATAAGAGAACTTTAGCTACAACCATTTCCTGGGGAGCAGAGAAAAAATTACCCAAAGCTCAAAGATGATAACTCTAAAGCTAATGGGAGCGCTCCATTTATGTTAGGGTTAGCATCTCAAAGCCTACTATGCTATCTTTAAATTCTCCTTGTGCTAGCAGCTGAACGCAGCTGTATAGCAACACCATTTGGGACTTGTTCTTCTAAAGACCTTAGTTTTTTCATTATACATTCATGCTTTAATGGTTTTTAAGATTAGATGGGGCCACTAGATCATTGGATCTCCTGTGTAGCCCAGGCCACAGTTTTCCCGAGTTACTCCTGCGTTGAGTCCTATAACGTGCGGGTATCTAACACAGATCTTCCCAAATGGCATCCATATTTGTTTTGGAGACTTCAAGAAGTGAGGAATCCATAATCCTGCTTGGTTTTGTGTCCACATGGTTCATCATCCTCACTGTGAAAATATTGTTTTTTTCCAGTTTAAATTCATTTATCCTCAACTTCCAGACTTGGATGCTTGTAGTGCCTTTCTCTGTCAGGTGAAAAGAGCCTTTTTAGGTACCTGGTGGTTTCTCCCTGTGTCATTGCTGAGGTTTAAGAGAAAGCTAATGTTGAAAGCTTGACCTGTCACCTAGTCTAGACAAATATCTATACGTTTCCTCTTACATTAGCACACGTGGCTTAAATGTGCCTTTTTGCTGCCACATTTTTCCCCCACAGCTCGTTTTCCTTGTGGCACTACAGATTATGTTTTACAAGAATGATAGTATTGCTTTCCTTCATTGTCCACCCAGGAAGCATTACAGGTGCGAGTCTAAATTAATCTTTATTGTGTTTTTAAATTTCCTTCAATTCCTTGACATATCCTGCTACCTCAAACTTTGCTTTGTTGGCTACAATCAATTTATTATTCATAAATTCTCTGTTTTGACAGCAGTAGACTGGATTCAATTACTGCCAAAAGGCCCAGTTGTACTAGGCTACATTGGTAAAAAAAAATGAATTGTTCAGTGATGCGATCTGTCTTAGTGAACATTAAGTGTTTCTTTGATAATTATATATACATACATATGCAGCAAGAAAAAAAAAATGCGTTAAGAACATTTTTGTTACCCCCTACAGGAAGAGACGGTGAATAGAGGAAGGGAGGGGAAAATAAATTGACAGATTGCTATTAGCAGTGGCATCATGTAATGTCACCTAAAGCCCATTGCTATTGCTATACTTTGCACACAGCTTGAGTGCAAACAACTGCAGTGGATTGTCTGTCCTTGTAGACAAAGTGATATGCGGCATTTTTTTCAGGGTCGTCTAGAAAATAGGAAAGCTTAAAATAAGTTCTCGGTGACAGAGAGCACCGTCGTGTCCCAGAATCTTGCATTTCCAAATGGGGCAATTATACCTTTTTATTATTTTTATGTTGAAAAGGAAGGAAGTAGTTTTGGACCCAGGCAGGTTGTCTTTGTCTGACGGGAACTGACGGTAGGAATTCTGAAGGCTACACAGCGCGGCTGTCAGAGTAATAGCAAGTTTTGCTGACAACATCAGATTTTCACACATGCATGGAGTCACGTGCACCAAGGAAAAAGCTAATCTTGGGCTCCTCTTTCTTGTATCCATTCTCGGATGAATTATTTCTACTCGACTTAAAAAAATAAGGGGGAGCAATGTGACAGACCCCAAAGAAGGGTGCCAGTTCTTCTGCTCGTTCTGCAGATATTGTAGGTGAAAGCTCTGTTTTGCACTTGTTTGACTGTTTAGTTTATTTTATAATTAATGCTCATCTTGAAATTAGCCTTATTGGCTTCTCCTTGTAGAAGTGCTTGTGCCCAGTTGTACTGCTTTGTAAAAGGCAGGTAATGAAATGTGTAGTCCTTACAAAGAAAAGGACTTTTCTTCATGATCTTTCCTTCTGCCTCTGTTTTCTGGAAAGGGTGAAATGTTTATTGTGAAACCATAGGTGGATTGGGGGGGGGGGTACAGTGGTATGGATGCACCCCCCCCCCCCCTTGTCAACCATGCAGCAGTGGAAGCAGCCAGGGAGGTTTTTTTGAGCCCCAAAGGAAGCCGGAGGGAAGGCGCATGGGAAGGGAACCCACCCGTTGCCTTTCTTGTCTCTAGCCCAGTCTGGCTCTGGAGCTACCTACCCCTCACCTGCCCCTGGGTCAGCTGGTGATGGTGGCAACAGTGGGCAGAGGAAGGTAGGGAGAGAAGGGGAGGGAACATGTTGTGAGCACAGAGGACAAGGAATGTTTTACCGACTTGAGGGACTTAAAGGAAATTCCCCACTGCTACCTCTGCAGTGTGGTCTGCTGCTCTGGTCGGTGTAGGAGGAGCAGGTGGAGGAGCCCCTACTGCAAAGCAGGTCACTGCTCCTGCACCCCCCTTTTAGAAAATGCTGGATCTGCCCATGTTTGAAACCCTGTTATAACAAGGTCTGGCATTTTCCCCCATTTTCTAGCATGCAAGAAGTGTGCTGCTTGCTAAGGCTTTGTATTTGTGTTAAAAGACAAAGTGCAGTAGCAGGAAGTGGACTTCTAATTAGGCTCTTCGAGGGTAAACAAGAAATGCTATTAAAATAGTTAAGAGGAGAGAGAAGATGATTTCTGAGACAGTAGAAAGCCCCATGCTCATTTGTCACATAGCTGGGTATCTGTTTAAGCTGAAAGGTTTAACTTTTTTTCAGTGTAAAAAGATGTTGGTCCAGGTTTTCAGAATGGTTCAGTAACCACAATTAGGGCTGGGTTTCCAGGAGAAGCTCGACTCTTATAAATGAAGTCACCAGATTGTCCAAAATGTTCTCAGTGAAAACAAGAGGAGGTGTTCGTACAGAGATCTTTTTGGAAACATGGCCCTTCATTTAGGTGTCTACAGTCACAGCTGGTGGGTGCTGAGCTCTTTTGAAATTCTGGTCCAGATTTTTCTATCGGCATTCTCAAAAGTGCAACCGTAAGGAGGAAAAATGACTTTTCACTGCTGAGCCAGCTGATTCATTCCCGGGCTTACTGTGGCTAGCTCAGAGATTAATCAGAATTAATATACCCTCCTTTCATAGCATTTATCTACAACTGATTTCAAGGTTATTTTACAAAGGAAACCAGTATTGCATCACCATTTTACAGACGGGAAAACTGAAGCCCAGGAGACAGAGACTTACTGAGGTCCTCCAGCAAGCCAGCATCGTAAAATCCTGGCCTAGCCTTTGTCTGGTAGGTTGCATTTAGAGAAGTATGTGAGCATCTTGTGGGGGAAAAAAAGGGGCAAGATTTTACAAATTCTTTAAGTGCAAGCATAGTCCTTGCTGATGGGCTTTTAACTTGGAATGATGACTAGCTTTGATGGGAATACTTGTTCTGGTATCCATGTTGTAGCTAAAGCCTGCCAAATTATTAAACAAGGGATACATTTTTTCATTCAGTCATCTGTTCAACCCACCAAATATTATTCAGGAAATAAACTATTCAACTAATATTAATTGACCAGCTCTACTTAGAATCCTATGATGAAACTATGCTACCTAGACTAGCTAGGGGCAAAGTAAGAACTGATTTCTATGCAAATGTTTCTTATAATGAAAAAAAGAGTAAAAAAAAGGTTAAAAAGAAATAGAGAGACAAATCACCACGCTGTATATTTCCTATATTAACTGTTCCTTCTGTGAGAGAACAGTGGGCATTTAAAAACCCATCTTTTATTTCTTGTTACTGAATAAGCTCAGTCTCTAATACAGCATGCGTTGCTTTAATTGTCAATTATGACACCTAATGCAAGCTGCTCCCCACCCCTGCACCCCCCGCCATTGCATGGTTGCTTGTCTCCATTATAACTAGGATGTTCCAGCACTTCATGTTTGGGTTACCAGGTCTAATGGATATTTCAAATTCTCCATGCATAGTTTGGACTCTGCTTGCATCTCTGCCTTTTTAACTGATTATCCTGTACTTCAAATGATGAGTCCTCTTACTAATAAAAGGGTTCCTGGAGAGGCTAAAACAGAATGTGAAGGGAATCAAAACCCTTGCCAGAAGAACAGAGATGTTTTTTTTCTTCCCCCAGTCAGGCCAGCATTGATTGAGCTGTAGAAAAGGGACAGCAGCTTAGGGAATAGCACATCCTGCGTATGCAAGGTTAAGCAGCGTGTATTGTTCGCCACGGACCCAGTTGCACCAAAGCAAGTCTCTTTCTACCACAAAATCTTTTCTCCTGCCCAGCGACTGCGGTGTAGACCACCAAGAAAACTTGTCTCCCCAGAAGATGTTTTAGGAGGGTGGTTGAATACTTCTTCCCTCTTACTAAAAGGCAAATGCTCTAGGGGAAAGAAAAGAAGACTAGAAAAATCCTTTACCAGTTTTCCTAATAAATTCGGTAGAAAGCACTGTTTTCCATTCTTTGTCCTTCTTAGAGTCCATCCAGAAGCCTGCAAGAGAAAAGGGTACGTCTGCACTGCGGTCACTTTTGGGACGGCAGCATATTTTAAAAATGTCTTGGGCACCTCTGAACTAGCTTGCTCAGATATGGGTAGCAGGGTAAATTTAATTAGCCTGTGCTGAACTCAGTGTTGCCATGACTAGATTTCCATGGGGCCGGAGCCAGCTTGCTAAAAGCTAGCTCATGTATCCCTAACGAGACTGTAGTCACTGCTCTGACCATAATGTAGACATGTCCTAGTTGAGGCATAGTCAAATGGCCAGAGAGCATAGATAGTGTCAAAATGTCACCGCACAGGCAGCTAAGGTAGATACAGGGAGTAACAACCGAAGGGGATCAGCATCGGTCTCAGAGGAGACCTAGTTGGTAAAGATCACGGACCAGAAAAGGGGCTCTGGAGGGTTTAGGAGGACTATGAGCTTGTGCTCTGGAGAGCACTTGTAGCCCAAATGAACTTCCCAAAGACTCATGATTGTTAAGGGTATACTTTCCTTCCTGGGTTAAACAGCCGTCTGTATCCCACTTTCTGCTACCCACTTGTGTCAGTGTTGAGTAGCCTGGCTGGAAAGGGAAGGGGACACTGCTCATCTGTGATATGTTCAGCACCACCTCTCTGAGGATGTGTAGTTCTTATCTTCTGGCTTGCGGGATCTCCCAGTCAGAGCTGTGCTCGCCAGGCACCGCGAGTGGCCACCGGTAGCTTGCGTTTATCCAAGTGTCTTCAGACTTTCCACTACAGCTAGAAAAAATGTCCCTTTTTTGTCACAGAAGCATTTCAAAGCTTTTGAATTTTTTGATCAGCTCTGTACAGGGAGAAATATTCCAGCACTACTTCAGATGCCGCAGCGTTTGTCTTCTGGTGCCATAACAGCCTGATCAGAAATCCTTCTTTACCAGCTCAGCCCTTTCATTTGCAGCTATTCAGCTGGCTAACGCATGCTGCTTTCCCTATCACAATCGCCACCTTCTCTTGTGTACTCAAATGTAATCCAAATTTCACTGGCTTTGGTCACCCACTTTACTGGCTACCAAAGCAATTCCCCCAACTTTCTGATAAGGGTCTCATCATCAACATAAAATTGATTGCAGCATTTGCATACCCTCTAACGTTTTCTGACACCATCACGTCTGGCTCTGTTGATAGAAAAGAGAGAGGGAGAGACCGATTTCTTGCAAGTGTCAGAAAGTTAAACCACCCCCTGCTTAATAATTGGATTATGGGTATCAAATTTAGTGTTACTGTCAGAAAAAATGAGATACACATTGAACATTTCCAAGTAGATATATCGCCATCTACGAAATTTGGCAACTGTTCTTGCAGTTCATCAAAAGCAATGAATTGAATATGCTAGATCCACATTAATTTTTAATATGTCTAACTGACCCCTCCCACAGCTGGAGTAATCAATACAATTATGATCCAGACTGTAACATGTCTGAAATATATACAGGGCATTCTGTGACATCCTACTGTAACAGTAGTAAAGGCAATTACTCAATAGGTCAGTGATGATAACAACTGGCTACATCTACTAGTATGGTAATTTAACATCTTGTGTCTCACTGAATTAATTGATTTCCTGCTCTGGCTGCATTCATATTTTACTGTGTTTTATTGTTTTCTTTCCCTTAACAAGAAAGTTTGCACCTTGTGGTTTCCTAGTGCACTATAGTAAAAGAAAAATCTTGTCCTAATTGAAGTGTAAACTCATGAAAACAAAGGGGATGCATGGTAGTTTGTAACTTTTGTCTCTTTTATTTAATAATTTCATGGTCAAATTAACCAGATTGGTTCCAAATTCTGTCAACTGAGCAGAGCTCAGTTTGTGTCTGTGTGGCACGACCACTGGAAGCCATCCTATTTCCCAGACTTTTCAGCCTGGCGCTTCAGGGACTCCCAAATCCATGACAGGCACCCTACGTGCAAGCCCCAAACTTGAACCTTGGATTTCAGATGTCCCCTAGTCTCACTTGCCTCTAGCCAAAAAGCCTTAGGAGCAAGCTAGAGAGAGAGCCTGAGAGCAATCCCGCATCACCATAAATTGTGTAGCCGAGATCCTCCTATTGGGAGGCTCTAGTACATTCTCATATGGGGGCCTGCCCACAGTGCAGTGGACAGGTCTCCATTGCAGCAACACATACTGATGGGAACCTACTACAAGAATGGGGAGACTAATGCAACCCATCTGAATAATGGTAGTTTCTAATGTATCATTGTGGTCTTTGTTTCATAAATAAATTCTTTGTAAATAAATTACTCTGTTTTGTCTAGACAAATATCTGTTAGCTAAGATCTTGAAACATGAATCCAGTTGTCCTGATTCCCCTCCACCTGTCCTAATAAATTGGGTGGCTCACCATGTTTTTCATGTACTGCAAAACACAGGCTGGACCTAACAGCAGCTCTGGAAGCGGGGTGGGGTACAGTACCCATAATTCAGCAGAAATACTGTGTCACAACTGGATGTAGCAGCTGTTGGAGATAATGGAACTGCACTTCTATAGCAGCTTCCTGTGTGGGGTGGTTGAAGGGGTCTTGACATTGGGAAATAGCTGGGAAGGGCCATTCCCAGTAGTAGGTATCTCCCAAACCTGTGCTGAGCTGCAGGGGGGAGCATCTGCTCCTATGTCCAATTGCTGGGTGAAAATATGTGTTCTTCCCCTTGCAAGTGCTAACACAATTTGCTAGCGCACAGTCCTTTTAGCAGACCATGTGAGAGGGCTCTGGGGCCTGTTTAATAATATACCAGTTCCATTGTGTTTAAAAAGAAAACAAGACCTCTTATAGGCCTTGTAATCTTCAAAACAATTTACAATAATTAAGCAACACACATTACAGTTAACATCTCAAAGAGAATGGTGTGATATGGGAAAAGGTTTCGTTCATCTGTGTGGCATGAAAGGAACTGTTTCCATTTTCTAGTCTGCTCTTACCAATTCATCTCGCCATGGTAAAGAAAGGATCTTTGCACTGAATCTTCCTAGAGTCTCAGATGTCTTGCCTCAGTGTCTGAGGGTTGATTTACAGCATCGTTGGCAGGGGGTTGCAACAATCTCCATTTATCCACCAAAATCCTCAGTGTTTTTCAGCTTTAGGGTCATAGGCATCACCAAAGTAGTTTAATTCTGTTCTGAAGTAATTACTTTCCTAAAGAAACACATAGAGTTGTATCACGCTGAGCTGGATCAGTGAAAATATTGTGTGTATGTGCATGTACTCGCGTGTAATACATGCACACACACGTGTGTACACACACACGCGCGCACAATCAGTTTCAGATTAAATAAATTGTCTGTCTATTGGTTGCCAAACATTTCCAGAAGCTTTATGGCTTAAAGCTTATATCCATGAAAATGAGGAGATGCCCAGGTATCTAAGGAATCACAGGGAGAAATGCATCTGAAAAGCCTGGATTTCTTGTTCTTGGCTTAGCAGTCCATTAGAGGTACCGTTCGAGTCAGTCATGTGCAAAACAGGAAGGAGCACCTCCCCATTCAAACCACCTTTTCCAAGTTGGCCCCTAAAAGTACACGTAGCAGTTAGCTTGCTAAATTGGCTCACTTCCTACAACATATTAAATCCCTTCCTGAATTATTTAAAGGAACTTCTTTTTTTCCCCCTTCTGTAAGTTGGAAATTTATTTGAGAGCTAATACTCTATGTCCCTAAAGTCTAAATTAACCCATTTCAGAGTAAAAATGCAGACTTCAAGGTTAAGAGTAGGGTGTAAACAATGGCTTAGTCACTGCAGTTTTGTCCAGTTTTGGTAATTGGATATATTTCTAGCAGTCCAGCCCCCTTTCTGTCCCTAGAAGGAGTTAGGCTGTATGCACCTCTGGACTTCAGAGAAGCATTTGGAAGTCTTGAAGGGGGGGAGAAAAAACTTTGCTATGGTCTTTTAATAACTAGCCTCAGAAAGCATCTTCCATACGCTAACCCAAATGTTTTGGGTCAGAGTGCCATAAACACCCGCAACCTCAACTTGTGAGTAGTTGGCTGCCATAGGTGGACAGCAGGGGAGCTGCGAGGGGCCCAGTCCATGTTGTGGCAGCACAGCCCCGGCCCCTTCCCTGCTGCCCACCCCGTGGCACGTGCACCAAGCACAATGTCTTTGCGTGCCATGCTGCAGCACCCGTGCTGGGGGTTGCCTCCCCCTGTTCTAACCTTTCTAACCTCTGTACAAAGCTTCCAGTGTTCGGAAGCTGCAATTCAGCATGAATCCTTAAAAGTTTCTATAAGCTTTCTTGTAGCTTCTAGTTAGCAAAATATAAGACACTACAGCCAAAGCATTACAGTGATAGAGATGAAGCTGATATAAAAAGTGAGATATTCTGGCAAAACAAGCGTGGTTTCTCTTTCTCCTGAAAGCTCGGTTTTCAGCAGATCGGTCTGTGATGATCTATTGCGTTCTGAAGTTTCAAGAGAAAGTGTTTTTGGCTCGTCAGACAACAGAGGCATTGATGCCTGAAAGGGGGGACATTTATAGCTCACCTTTGATTCCTCTCAGCATCTCTTGTCCTTCCTACCACTACTTTCATGCTAGACTAAGGGATCAAGTCAAAAGAGCTAGAGATCTGGGTACCTTGTCAAGGAGCAACCTTTGGTTCACTTCCTGTATCTCTTCCCTTGAACCGGTGTTCCTCTTGCCTTTCAGTGGCTAATGAATAGGTCTGTAAAGTTTTATTTTATTTTGTATGTTTTCATTGCACTAAGAATTCAGCCTTGAGAAGAGCAGCTCATTTTATGCTTTGGAAAAACCCAGTTCTCTGATATAACATTGAAGAGCACTTACTCGTGCATCCCAATCCATTAAACCCAATAAGACTACTCATCTGTGTTGGTGCTACTCAACAAAATTGGTATTGTAGTGAAGGTATGATCTTAAAACTACTGCTAGACTCTTACGCCTAACTTAACTTTACTCAGCAAGACGAGTGTCTGCTCTGTGGCATATAGGCATGGTTATAGTTACCGCATCCCCGATGGTAAACGCACTCCTCGGTTTGGCTCTTTAATTGGGAAATATTCACAAGTTTTAGCACCGAGTGCAGTCTCGAAGAACTGAGGTGTACAAATTCAAAGTATGTTTTAAAAGCAATGCTGATACATAGGAGAATATCTACAGGTGTTTCCAAATAAATCAACTGTTACCGTCGTCACAGGCAGGTGGCTTTTCTACAGTAAGAGTTTAAGATATTTCATACCCAGCAGGGGAAAAGCTGCTTTTCCTTTCCCTCTAACGACAAATATAATAAAAAAAAAAAAAATTGCTCAGAAAGCCTAATAATATAAAGAAGAGACATCCATTACTACATGTAAGTCAGTGGGAGAGAATCGCAGGAACAGTCTGGTAGCTGGGTTTTCATATTCATTTATTTTTCTATTCATGGAAATTCTACTTTCATCACCAAGTGAACTCAGTGGTAATTAATTAAATATGAACTATTGATTAATGTATGAAGAGTAGTGAAGGCTGTGGCTACAGGATTGGTCTATTTTCAGAGACTCGCAGTTCTATATTTTAACTAATAACTTCTTAATATTTTATAGTTCTGTTCTGAATTAGCAGAAATAAACAACCATTTTAAGGAGGATGGCAGGCAGACGTAGCGAGTCACAGCTGTTGGTCATATACATATTCTTGTAGCGGAGCTGTATTCATGAAAAATTAGAAATTGTGCAGATCAGAAATAAAATGGAGGCTGTCTTGGTAAGGGAACACCAGAGGTTATCACCCCTGACATGGGTTCAAAGTGAGATCAGTTTTTGTAGGAACAGGATGGACAGTGTTAATTAAATTATTATAGTGCACTTGGCATCTCCTTACCAGGCAGGAATTTCATTGGGAAAACTGGCAATGTTGGGACAGATCCTTCCTTCCTGAATTCAGTGAGACTCGGCCCTTTTTCCTCCATTGGGGAAATGGATCCAGCCCATTGCTCCATGCCTTATGTTCCTCAAGGAGAGGAAAAGAAGACCAAGAATGGATATAGAGCACAATTTCGGGAAGGGGGATAAATCTGGGCTAAACTTAGGGGCAAGTGGCTGTGGTTCCAACTATTTCAGAAGACTGGTTACATCAGGTAAGAATCAAGCCCAGAGGTGATAGAAACTCTAGCTACTTAGAGCTGTATTGGTATGATTGGATCCACTTGCCGTAATAAGAGTCAATCAATACACTAAGCCCTGACCCCTCCAAACCAACATATTCCCCAAATCTACAGGCTGCCCAAACTTGTTTGACCCATTTCTGTTTTCACACCAGTGTAAGTCTTCACTGAAAGAAATGGTGCTCCATTAGGATCATAATTTCAGGGTAGTTCTCTGCATCAAATTCTCTTTTAAAGGTTGCCCGCTGTAGTTTAGGGTTGAATCATGTCCATTAACTTTTACATCTATAGCTGGGCCAGATGCTGACTACGTGTTAATGGAGCCATTCCAAGCCAGTGGGCACATCTACACGTGCAAACTCAATGCGCAGTAACTGGCGCTACTGCACAGTTGTGCCCATTGGCAATGCATAGGGGTGCACGCAAGTGCATATGCACCCCCCGAGATTGGCATTGCACCCCCTGCGATTGGCCACTGCCGACTTTGCCAGTGGCACCTGTGGGCAGTCGCTGTTTGCCACCCTCTCCCCTCACCACCGGTGGCATCTGTGGGCCGTCACCTATCGCCACTGGCCACCGCTGCTGGCGGTGTCTGTGGGTGGTTGCCAACTGCTGGTCAGCACTTGCCACTTCCTGCCACCGACACCACTTTGGCCACCTGCGGAAGCTCCCCACTCCCCGCTGCCACTCCCCCGCCACTGCCATCACATTCAGGTGGTCGCCGTGCCTCCCCAGCCTCCAGGGACACGCATTGTTCATAGTCATGCCAGCACACATCTTTTTAATGACACTATTGCATAGTAGACTACTTCTACTGCACATTAGTGTGTCATGGTAAAAGTCATGCTTTTGCACTAATGTGCAGTAGAATTAGCATACTGTGCATTTAACATTTCGTGTACATGCACGCAGTCAGTCGTACACAACTTCTGTTTTGACTTTGCGATATAGTATAGCCCCCTGTCAGGGTTTTTTTCCAGGAACTCAATATACTGCTTCAGTTCATCACAGCCTTGTCTCTCATTAAGTCATCATATACCATATACAACCTTCGTTCCCCTTCCTCCACCCAGCCCCCACGCCCTTATGCATTCTCCTGTAAAACTCCTGATTGGCTTAGAAGCACCACTACAGAAAAACACAAAGCTAAATCTCCTTCTCCAAGCCAGTTCCGAGTTCTTGGTAGTAGTTTATGGCTTTCTCTAAACCAGCCCTTGCATGCTACTGCAATATTTTTGTTCTTTAAAGCAGCCTTAACATTTTGGCAGGCCTGTTGGTAATAGGTAATGTAGTAGATTGAATTTAATGCAGGTGCTGGGACGTGGGTTCCTATCTTTTGTTTCGTTCTTCCCCATAAGCCTAATGGATGAATGAATGATTTTAACTGTACAATGAAAAGTAAAAGTTAGCCAGTTAGCATGAAGGGTACTGCAGTGCTAATTAAGCCCTCAAATATGTTTTAGTGACCTTCTTTCTGCTTCTAAGCATTGTGCAAAGGCTCATAGTCAGGTGAGAGTAGGACAGAAAGGTTGTGCTCTGACATACTAAATATCAGTTCATTAAAACAAACCGACCCTGGAAGAAAGGTTCAGAACAGAGGGTTTATAAGTTAAGCTCCCAAATGAACTAAGCACATAGGGTCTGGATGCAAAATGTATTTGGAGTCAAAGGGAGATGAAGATGTTACTTAGCTTTCAGAGAAGGAAAATTAATTCAGAACGAGCCAGGCAACGTGTGATAGAGTCGTCAGTGGTTGGTTATTAGACAATCATGTACTTCATAGATGTGCTCTAAATTATAGATGCTTTCTTAAAATGAAACAAAACAAACCTCAATAATAGGCAAGCTTTTCCACATCTCCCAGACTTTTATTGGACCAACATATTGACACATTTTTTCCATATTTTTTTCCAATTGTTTAAAGCTCATTGTCTCACAGAAAATGTCCTCCTACATTTTTAATGATTTTTTTTACAGTAACATTTATAAGAAAATAAATTAAAAACATTTAAACACAACATACTGAAAACATTTGTTCATGGCTGCCAGCCAGATTGAGTAATTATATCCTGCAGTCTGTTACCTACATTTTTCCTGCGGTTTCAATTCAATGCAATCTCTTTCTTTAGTTTCTGCCTAAACTGCTTTTATTGTTGCTTTGCATTGTTGTATGGTAGCTAAATTTTATCCTAGGGATAACTGCACTTCTTTAGGAAATGTGATCCATATGACTTATAATAATAGTTGGCGGAGTAATTTGGGATTCTTCAGATAAAAGGCACTCTTTAAGTGTAAAAACCAGTACCAGTAAACTATTCATATTGATCCCGGTGCTGATATTGTAGAACACATTCAATACCAAGATGAATTTGGAAAAGGAGATAAGAATGTGCTTGTGGTCACAGCACCAGCCGGCGACTTAGGAAATCTGTGGATAATTCCACACTCTGCCACAAATGTCCTCAGTTCTTCATTTATACTTCTTTTCTCTGCCACTTTCTATCTATCAAGATTGTAGACCTTTCTGGGAAGGGCCGGACTTTTACCATATTGTTGTACAGTGGGATCCGGATCTCAGGTGGGTAATAGAAATACTGAAAAATAGAGAGTTCTTATATATAAATCTCCTCTGGAACATAGCTACTTCATGGGATCTTTTTTGCACTACCCTTTCATTGCTGCGCTCTACAAATGAACGCAAGCGCTTTGCTTAATAAAAACCAACAGAGTATTGCCGGATCGCTTTGTACAAGCGATCGCCCATAAGGGTTGATTTCTCCCAGTTGATTTTCCGCTGCACAGTGTAAGCACCTTCTGTCTTCCGTTGCCAATTTCTTTTTCTTCTTCCCCCCTCCCTTATTTATTCTAACCTTGGAGAGCAGTATGCAATGCATGTGAATACGTATAAAATATGTACTGCTATTTCACATACAGTACACCAGTCCCTCCTGGCTGTCCTTCAGTCTGAGCGATGTCCTTCACTCTGTACTCAAATTAACCTAAGTTCTAGTTAAATCCGATGTTATCTCTCTCTATTGGTGTGAATTATTTATATCAGAAGTGTTGAATCATCAAATTGCGGTTACAGAGAGACTGTTGTTTATACTAAAATATTAATTCCATGGTCCTATTAAAATTCATTCCTCTGTTCTTTATTTTGGGTCTTTGAATCGCACTTCATCGCTCCATCTTTGGCTGTGGTAGGCAGAATGACATGGAAACAAAATACATAACTAGGTTTGCACGTTGTATAAGAATTAGTGTTTGGAAAGGTCATCTGAGGTTAGGTTCAGCCTCCTTTCTGGTAGGATAATCACACAATCTAGAGAAGGTTCCCTGAAGTAAAGTTTGCATTTGGATTGGTATGCAAAGATCATGTGTGTTCAGATCCCGGGTTAAGGGTGGGCCGACTACAAGCATGGCATAAGCTATGAAGGTCATATGGACATGGAGTTCTCCAAAGTTTGGCATTTTCTAGATATGAGGTTTCTTGTTCAGTATTATTTCTTGCTGAACTTATGCAGCAAGAAGCAAGACGCCTTCAAGCACTTTGAATTGTGCTGGACTCGAGCCTGACTGCCTGCAGCCCAGCCTTTAACATTTGTGGTTCCTAAATGATCATGTTTTCCTAAAAAACTGAGGATACTTCGATTAAGCACATGTCTATGCAACATGGCAGATGGAGTAGCTCCTCAGCCTTCACATCCCTATTAACCAGAAATGCTAAAGCTAGGGGGAGATGATCTGTGCTCTGCACTACCTGTCAGGCTTACAACTCAGCTTTCCTCTCTAGACTGTCCATGCTGGCCTTGCAGAATGGTGCTTGCAGCTGGACACGGGTTAACAGGCGTGAAATCTGTCCCCAAGGTGGGGAGGGAATCCCAGTGATCACACACGCGTCGCACAGTGCTTATGCCACTAGCCAAACAGTTTGTCACTCAACCCCTTCCTCCTTTCCTTTTCCCTTCCATCTCTCTTCTTTGCTATAAAGCTATGGGGGAATGGGTAAAGATGCCAGGTTTTTTTGAGCCTCATTATTGTGGGGGTCTTTTGCATATAGCTTCCTAAAACAGCTGCTCCCATCCGCCCTCTATTTTTCTTGGTGGTTGCATTATCTCCACCAGAAGAAATGTTGACTGTTTCTGCCGTTTCCCTCCAGAGAGAAAAATGTCCCATGAGGATTTTCTATTCACACTGGAGTAAAGGGGCTATCCGTCTCCCCTCTAGCTCTGAGGTTTATGCAGGGATAAGGTTGCTTCATAGCCACTTGGCTCCTGGGGCTTGCACAGAGGAGGAGCCAGAAATCAAGTCCGTACCTTCTCTCTCTCAGGAGAAAAAAAGAATCAATCAACATAAGTATTGATATTTTAGCAAACAGTGGTAAAGAAAAATCAAGCATTAGAAGGCCAATGTTTTTCTACAGCCATAATGTACAGTTCTGTGTTTCTGCCCTGAATTAGTAGATTGGATGTATCCAGTGGTCTGACCCTCCAAACATTTTCTCACATGCAACTTTCTGTGGGTGGACAGGAGCTCTGTAAGCACTGATATAGGTTGTATTATTGGTCTAGAGGCAAAAGCAGTAGAACTCGTGGCAGAGGTGATATCTTTTATTAGAACAACCAGAGATTTGCAACAACAAAAAAATCGTGCAAATAAAGAATTTGCTAAAATATCAAATAAAGAACTTATTTGCAAGAACTTTTTTTTTGCAAATCTCTGGTTGATCTAGTAAAAGCGATCGCCTCTACCCAGAGTTGTGATTCCTGGATGCATTGAGGCACTGAGCCTGGCTGCGTAACCCCGCGGCCATTTGCTGCTGCTATATTTGCTCTTTCTCTCTGCCCCTTCCCCCACTGGGACTTCAGAATTGTGCATGCCTCTGAGCCTCTCCACAGCATCTTATTTTAAAGCATACCAGTATCTAACAGTGGTATTGCACAGGGATATCTTGTTCTTGTCTAGCTGGATAGAGAAGGTGCTTTTGCATTACAAACAGAACTAGAGAAAAGGCCTGAACCAGCACCGAGAACACAAACATGCCAGGAATTTGGGGAAGTCCAGGATCGACACTCGAGAGTGGTGGTTCTTTTCTAGCGCTTATCTGCATTATTGTAAAATAAATCTCAATCTGAATGGACAAGGAATGGGACAAAAATTCTCCCCTTGCACTACGTATTTATCTAGTTTAAAAACTTAGGGGCATATTTATGTACTCACTGGTGGTTTCTAATGGCACACGCTTATCCAAAGTCAGAATGAGGCCTTTCGTGTTGTATTACAAACAGCACCTTCCCCAGGGGATCGCTAGTCTTTCATTGTAGCCAGAGATCTGAACTAAACTCAACAACTTCTTCCCTCAGGACAGTGGTGCTAGACAACCTTTGATATCACGCAGTGGAAGAAATGAATGCCAACAGATAAATGCAGTCCACTTAAAACCATTTCTAATGATTTAAAGTGGGAAGAATGTCACCCAGAAGGGCTGCTCGTGTGGTTTTTGAAAGACTTCCTACATCAGCTTCCTGATTGATGTGTTGGGGCGCGGTTCCTCAGCCTTTTAATCATTGTCCTCTTTGTAGTGATGTGCATCAGTGCGCCGCATTATTTCCGTGTAAACCGGAGTCCTCAAGGGCGGTGCACGGCACCACTGAAGGGATAAACTCCCTAATGTAAAGCAGATATTTTAGGAGATCATTAAAAATGATATGCAAAACGTTCGGCCACCCACATACGTTCCTTCCAGTGACCTTTGCACTACTAAGGATGGGTACTTTGATCGTTGTGACAAGTCTGGGAACCTTTTAAATTGAAGTTTGGTTTCTTAGCTTTATTTTAAATAGAGATTCAGAATACAGTCTGTTTGCATTGCAGTATGCAAATGAGAATAATATTTAAAACGTATAGCGCTTTACATATTCAAAACACTGTAAAAGATTTACATTAATCCTCACAACACCCTTGTGAAGTAGGTAAATATTGTAATTATTATTATTTAATCTCCTTTTGCAGACGAGAGAAAATGAGCTGCAATATTGCCAACCCAAGGCATCCCAGAAATGTGAGTCAGGCCCCAGGGCTTGACCTCCAAAAGCAAGAGACTTCAAAACAGTACATTGGCTCTTCTTTTTACTTACTTTCTGGCTTTTGAGCCTCTAGAGATCATTTTTTCAAGGGCTAGAGACCTGCTTTTTAATGTGAGATGAGCTTTTCTTACGATCACGGGGACTTGTGACGGTAGAGCTGTCTGAAGATGGAGAGAGCCATGGAATAGCATGAGAGTCCCAGAGGCCTGAACCAGCTTCTGTTGAAATGAGTGGAAAGATTACAATTGATTTCATAGGCTCTGGATCAGACCCTGAATCAGCAGCAGCAGTGCTGTGGTTGGGACTCAGAAGAGCTGGGATTCGGGTCCCATACTTCTTAGATCGGCTTCTGAATGAACGGTGTGTAAGCCCTGCCTTGGAGTCACTGAACCAAGAAGCATCTTTGCCATTGATTTCAGAAGGCAGGATCTGGGCCGAAATAATGACCCTGCGTGTTTTATTTTACTCTTTTTAAGGTGTAAAACCTTAGGCCCATATTTATGTACTCACTGGTGGTTTCTAATGGCTTTGGCCATGTTAAAATTTTAACATGCTTTGGCCACGTTAAAATAGGATGGGTTTCAATAGAACAGAATGGGTTTCAACACTGACAGGTGCAAGGTGCTGCACCTAGGGAGGAAGAACCAGCAGCAGACCTACAGGCTGGGGAACTTGCCTCTCGTCAGCACAGATGCAGAAAAGGACCTTGAAGTCATTATTAACTCCAAGATGAACATGGGCTGCCAATGTGAGGACGCGGTCAGTAAGGCGAACCGTACCTTGTCATACATCCACAGATGCAGCACGAGCAGGTCCGAGGAGGTGATCCTCCCCCTCTAGTGACATTGGTCAGGCCGCAGTTGGAGTACTGCGTCCAGTTCTGGGCCCGCACTTCAGGAGGGATGTGGACAGCATGGAGAGGGTCCAGAGGGGGGCCACCTGCGTGATCAGGGGGCAGCAGGGCAGGCCCTATGGGGAGAGGCTACAGGACCTGAACCTGCTCATCCTCCACAAGAGAAAGCTGAGAGGGGATCTAGTGGCAGTCTACAAACTTTCCAAGGGGGGACCAGCGGGGAACGGAAGAGTCCCTGTTCCCCCGAGCACTACTGGGTGTAACAACGGCCGTAAGTTGACTGAGTGTAGGTTCAGGCTGGACATCGGGAGGCGCTACTTCAGTCAGGGCAGCTAGGATCTGGAACCAACTTCCAAGGGAAGTGGTGCTCGCCCCTACCCTGGGGGTCTTCAAAAGGAGGCCAGATAGATACCTTGCCGGGGTTGTTTGACCCCAGCATCCTTTCCTGCCATGGCAGGGGGGCGGACTTGATGATCTGCTCAGGGCCCTTCCCACCCGACCAACTATGAAACTATGAAAAATCACTTGCAATTCTTACGAATCCTTTACACTACCCAGGTATAAAAAAAAAATCTAAAACCAGTGCTGAATTATGGAATCTTTCTATGCATCGGCCACTGTGGTTTTCATGTTGAATTTGTTCCCTTTTCCACGTTGAATTATTTCTGATCCATCCTCTCCCCACCACTAGTTGAGTTTTGTGTTTTCCCTTTGCTTTTTCTCTTTTATCGGGGGCGGGCGGGAGGCTGGTGAAAGTCCGATGTTTTAAACAAACTCGGCAAGAAATAATAAGTCAGCAACACCTCGTTGTTAATTTCCTCGCTGGATTTCAGCTCTGGAGGGAGTGCTTCTTGTTGAGGGTGAACCTGGAATAGTTAGAAGTCGGTGTATTAAAGCAAAACGAAATAAAAGGTAAAATGTGTTTAACTTCAAGTATTGACAGAGCCCTCTCTATAAATTGGTTTAGAGATGGCGTAGACGATGTGCTGCTTTTTAAATTATTCTCTTCATTAAATGCTGTTTTATAAATAGATCCTTATGTAAATCATGGGCAGAGATGACAGATTTCACGGTCTGGTCATGGTAAAAATATCAGATTTCATGGCTTGCCTGAGATTAATAGAAGAATCATATTAATACTGTGCAAATTATTTATATAACTTATATAATTATTGAAGATTATGTGAGTTCTGTCAAGGATAAAAAGTAGAAAAGGGAATCAATCTACATGCTGCCATGTTATTAATCTGTTCATTCTCCAAATATGTATCTTCCCACTGCCTCCCTCTATCCTTGGAATTGCACATAAATGCACATACATATGCATATTTACATATATTTATATAATATACACCATATTGGTTGTGGTCATTGGTGCTTTATTCTGCTGCACCTGCTAAAACTGTGTCCTGTGGATTTTTTTTTAAGCAGGGTGCATCGTACTGAAATCAAAATCTCCAAACAGGGTGATGTTGCATGAACATATAGGATCAGGTTATTGTCTGCAGTTGGTTGGAACGGAGAAGTTCTGTTCTCTACTCTCGTTGATTAGCACTGATCTTGGACAATCCTATGCCTGTTTTTGCCCCTTTGCTAAAATTACACTCAGTTATGGGACAACACCCACCCTTGTACGATGCTCTGAGATCCTTAAATGCAAGCTGAGTAACTACAATGATCGTAGCTCTCTGATGATGAGGGTTGCCTGAATATATGTCTGATCATCCAAATGGGGCTTTAAGTTGAGGGGAGTGCAGAGAAATCTCTTATCCGTGCAGTCTGGTAACACTTTATAAAATAAAACCAATCGATGGGAGACACTTAGTCATGGAGTTATCTTAGGTTGTATCTACTTTGACTTGAATGCATTTGCCAAATCGTAGCACTGGTATTAATGAACCTATTCAGAGACATGAAAGGTGTTTCTAAGGGGGTTGATGGAGTGCTATTTAGGCCCCTTTTCAAGTTGTTTTTGTTTTAAAGTAGAAATGAGCATATTTATCCATCTACGGTAGGCATATGTCCTTCACTCCTGCAAGATCATCATGAGGTGGAGAAATACTATCACCCTATTTTATTTCCTATTTAATGGAAAAAATAATGGATTTCCCAAGGTCATAAAGAAGTCTTTGGAAAGGCAAGGAACTGAACCTGGCTTTCTGTTGAGTCCCAAGGTAGTACCCTAGCCATCAGGCCAGCCTTGCTGTCTGGGCTCCCAAATTGTTTGCTGTGACAGACAGACAGACAGACAGATGGACAGTCTCCTCACTTTTTTTCTTTTCCTGTCACATACTCGCCCATTATTTTTCTCTCTTTCTCCCACTTACTTAAAAGTTATTAAAGTTGTTGAAGCAATATATATATATATATATATATATATACACACACACACACACACACCTGAATGATGAATTATTGATCATTTATTTTGCTAAATGAAGCACATGTTATGGATTCGGTTTTGCACAGCTCTATAGAGAAGCAGCACCTTGTAGGATGCGCTGTGCCTACTGTCAGCTTTTACCATGTTTTAACCTTTTCCTTATTTAATACATATTTAATGTATGAAACCGAAGGTTCTGGAAGGTGCCAACTCTTTATAACCTTAGTTCATACACTATGATGATTAAAAGAAATAGTCTTGTTTTACACCATAATAAAAACCTTTTCACACTAACTCAAACTATAGTGTCAAGCATAATGGAGTCCCTGTCAATTATTGGGCCCTCTACATGGTACAGCTGTGCAAGTTTTAAATAATAGTGTCCTAAAAACCATGCCTCATTCACTAATCTTAGGAAAAGGAAATCTCAGTATCTAATCTCCCATTTTGCTCCCAGTACAATGCACGCATGCACAATGAGTATGGGTCTAAGCTTACCCATTTCCTAGGCTTCCCTTTATCATGAATTAAGTAATGAATGTCCATGTGAAAAAAAATCTATTATTTCATCTCAAACTTCTCTTTTCTTTGTGCTGAAATCTCCCTTGCCTTAGACAGGCTGTTAACCATTTGTATTTCGGGTTGGAATTTATCAGACTCATCTCACCTGGCTTGACAGTATCAGGAGAATTGTTTTGTATCTCTATGCAAGGTCCTAAGGCTTGGTATTCTGCCAAATACTTAGTGGTTTGCCTGGGCTTTATAAAAAGAACAATGCCACAGTGTAGCTCGTTCCCCTTTTCACTTGTAAAGAAAGCAATTAGCCATAAGAACACCCGAAAACAAGTAAAACACACTCAGTCTTCATGTTAATACATTTCCCTCTCTTAACCCACGAATTGTTCTTTGTATCCATATTGGACAGAGAATTTTGTGTTGGAACGAGTCCTTCAGCCATAAAATATATGGGAAACCAAACAAAGAATATAATGGTGGTCTTTTCATTGTCTCTTAATATCAGCTCTCAAATTAACACTGGTAGCATAAAAACTCCTGCCGTCTTGCCAATATTGGAAGAGTATTCAGTTGGTTACCAAGTAACGAAATAACCCCCCCCCCCCCAACCAAAAAACCCAAAACCCTTTCCAACCAAACAAACCGAAACACTTATTCTGTACACCGTGAACTGTGCACCTGTGGGTATTTGAATTACGTGGTTACTGTATATTCGAGGGAGAGAAAATTCTAAGTAAATCAAAACTCCCTATTGATTTGTGGAGGATATTTAGGAGGGAAAAATTCTGGAGGATTATTTGGATCATTCTGTTTTATGATCCTCTTTACCAGTGGAAAATTAAAGCGGGTAATGTGAAGAGTGCTATTGACTGATATTAAGTAGTTGCTTTATTTCAGGCTGTTCTACCGGCTGGGGAAAAACGTTGATATTTGCTTGGCAGTATTTTATGTTGCTAAATTTTTTAAATTTCTACTTCATAGTTATGTGGTTAAAACATCCTTTACATTCAAGGTGCCTTCCATGAGTTCATTGCTACTCTTCCATGTAGATGAGGACTGCTCCCATTTCACTCCAGTTCATTGCTACGCTCCCATGTAGAGGATGACTGCTCCCATTTCACTCCAGTTCATTGCTACTCTTCCATGTAGATGAGGACTGTTCCCATTTCACTCCAGTTCATTGCAACTCTCCCATGTAGAGGATGACTGCTCCCATTTCACTCCAGTCAAACCAAGACCGTACCCTTGTTACATAAAACAGCAGCTGCCAAGTTTTGTGCTTGCAAATTCAGTTAATCTGAAGTTCAGATAATTTCCTAATACCAGGAGCAGAGTGAACAAACTGGATTGTTAACCTGCCAGCTAAGTACACGGTATGCAAAGAGAGAGAACCTGTATTGCAGGCATCTACTACCATCCCACAGGTGCAATATCACCAATATCTAACATAGCATGAGCAATGGCACAGAAAGCAGACAGCAGGGCATCCTCAGAAGCTGTCACACTAGGGCTTTTAGAGGCAGTAGTGGGAAGGGTATGATACAGTAGTCGAGCACTGAAGATATGTCAGGTATGTGACAGAGCTTATGGTGCATCTGGAGACTAATATTGTGGCTGATGGGAACTGACAGTGCAGCACGAGGGGGGAGAGAAAGATTTGAGAGGGACCAAACTCCAAATTCCCAAGAGAAAGGCAAAAAGCATGACAGCGCTAAGGATAGTCAGTCTACTATTGGGCTTCCAGAGTTTTGAAGAGTAACCTGCCCTGGCCAGCAAAAGAGAGAGGAGAGGAAAGGAACGAAACACGAAAATCTTGAGACTTTTCTGCACTGTGAAGTTGTGACAGCAGAAAGGGAGGAGAGAGACTGCCGGGGTAATCAAATGCTGAAAGAAGAAACAGAGACTCCAGGGCAGCTACAGCTCTTTCCCACTGAGAGAGCTTAGGCCCACAGAAGAAAAAAAAAAAAAGACAGGAAATGTGGCTAAATTCATAGAGTAGGAAAGGAGAGCCTTTCACAAGCCATTAATAGAATTGGCATAGACACAGCGAGCTGAAGAAAGAATTGGAGCCAGACAAGTGCGTGCAAAATGATTTCCCTTAACGACTTTTTATCATCTGTAATGCCTCCCATTTTCTTTAACTTACTGGGGGGAAAAAAAGATATTCAACCAAATCCTCAAGTCTTTACTCAGCAAAACTCCCCTTGGATCTCAAATCTCTTCCAACTCTTCAGTCAGTTTTTACTCATTTCCTTCTCAGTCCTTCCAAAGGTAAGCTCCTCTTTAAGTCAGTGGAAATGTGCTTTAATAATGACACTGTAAAAACCAAATAAGTCCCTCAAGATTTGGCCCGTTGATTTTAATGAGAGTTTTGGTTGAATGAGAACTTAATAAAGACTCCTGGTTTCTGAATATAAAGAACCAGCTCCAGATTGAGTTTTTACCTAAACCTTTTGCTGACAAACTCCCTTTGACTTCAGTGCCCGTGTAAGGGTTGAGTCAGGCCCTCCACTGAGAATAGCCAGTGTCTGCCTCTTTTAATCAGGTTGCCGAAAAATGTCAAGGTGGAAACGTAGTCGTTATTGATGTAATGACAACAAAAGCGAAGCGTGTGCTTGCATCGGGACTACGCTGTGGACAAGTGCATACGGTACATACCCCATGTGCATATTGACTCTGCGTGCTGAATGCAACCAAGGCACATGGAGAAAAATCCCGTGACTCAAAGGACAGCGGCATGTACATGTCATTTCCCTGTAACATCACGTTGAAACATTATCTTTGGTGAGGATGTTGAGGCTAAAGAGGTCCTTGTTTGCAGTAATCCATCTTTCACTGGGCACTTCTACAGGTGTACTTAATGTGCATTAAAGCATCACAGTGGAGGGAGAAAATTTAATGCGCATTCGCAAAAGCACATTAATGAACTTACAGACACAGCCACTGACTAGTAATGAGCCACTGACCACAATGCAGAACTTCCTGGGCTGTTCTCAGCACCCAAGTTATGATCAGATGCTCTTAGAGGCAGAAATCAAGCCTGCTTTCATATGGCTCTCCAATTAATGATCTCTTCTTTTTTTTTATCTGTTGTTTTCTGTATTCTGTTCTCTAGTTTTTTTTCTTATCGCACACCCATGTTTATACCTTTCTGAAGGCATCCTTAATGTGTCCTAAAAACACCAGCTGCCCATCTGAGATTGGCACGTGTCTTTGTGCACTCTGGTTGTCACATGCAGGCAAAGCGATTCATGTTTTTTGGTGGTAGTTGATTCTTTTTTTTAAAGAAAATATGGCTTCACATTTTACCTTTTTTCTGAAATAGTCAAGGACTAATAAGCCAGCAACATTTTGTTTAAAAACACAAATCTTTTTTTTTTTAGTTACATAAGCACAAAATAGTCTCTTAAACATTGTAAATCGATTTTCTTTGCACTCTTCTAATTCAAACGCTACAAAATGGATTTCTTTCAAGTTTTCTTGTATGCCAAGTTTCAGCCCAGAGGGATTTTTATGGCTGAAATAGGGTTTTGTAATGAAAAGCCTGACAGATCCTTTACTATGCTGTCACTAGGCACAATGCTTTAATATATAGTATGAGATTAACTCATATTTTAATAAAGCATCTTGAACAGAACAAAGAGAGCATTTTAAACGTGTTAGTCAAAAGCTCTGTCTGTGCATCCAGATGTAAAGGAAAAAATCACCTTTTTATTTGCTCGGGCGATACAACCAACTTTGCAGTGATCTCTCGTGCACACGTGCAACACAAGTAAGGCTTTTTTTTCTGTCTTTCAAGGGGTTAAATATTCTCGAACTGGACTCCACACAAGAGCTTGCTCCATAGAAAATGTAGTTCTTCTGCAGCCTTCGAAGAAATGATGCAATTTCATCTCTCTATTTTCAGGTGGCTTTGCAGGAAAAAAGGGACATTACTCTGTACCCTGCTTACTTCGGACTTGGGAGGAAATGGGCAGACTAGAATTCTGCTTACGGAGGATTTGTTTAATGGCTATTAAAGCTAATGCAAATTAAAAATTAAAGCTGATTCTAGAAATCAGCAAACGAAGTTACGGTTTGTTTCCACCCGGAAATAACAGGCCCTTGCAGGATGTCTGAGCGAGTGGAACTTGGGGGCCAGCCCCTTTCAAAGGTGAGGGTCAGCATATAATAACAACAGCCCGGGATCCTCATGTTGTGTCGGAGTGTTTTGTGGCAGCCCTGTGGCTGGGGAAGGGGTTAGTGGATCACTAATCAGAAGCAAGCACTGCAAGTAGGTACAGCTGTCTTAGTATCACTTCTGTAGGCCATAATCATGAGTCAAAGGAGCCAATTTTAGGGGCTAATCCAGTAGGGGAAAAACCTTCTGGCAGGTAGACCACAAATTAGCCCTGCACCTTCCCTGACTGCCACTCCAGTCCTTTTCATTTGCCAGATCTGCTGCTCTGCTTTCTGCTTCCTGCCCTGTGCTCCCTGCTACTCTGGTACCTACCTCTCCTCAATCTGCCATGTGCCATACGCAGAGGCTAACTGTGCCACAGGTTGGCCACCCCTCAGCTTGTCTATCTGCTAAACACAGGTGTTTGGACCGGGTGTGAAAATGTAATGGAATATGAGACCCGTCATACAACCCAGAATCCATTAGTACGTGTCCACATAGAAGTTGCTGGATTTCCAAATATGTGCTAAATAACTGGCATTTAAATGTGTTCAGTATAAAACACTATTCTTATACCTTCCTCTGAAGCAACTACCAGTAGCTGCTGGCAGAGACCGGATATAGGGCTGGATGAACCTCGGGTCCAGTTCAGTCTGGTGATCTGTATGCAACTAAAATAGCTTGGTCAGATATAAAAAGAACAAGATGTTTCCATAGCTAACAGGAGCATCCAGCACTATGAAAGTAAGTGTTATGAACCTTAATCTTTGGAGCAATGACTAATCAGAGGAATGAAGAAAATGGGAAGCCGTTTTGGGGCTTAATCCCATTCCCTTTGAAGTAATTGGTCCAGCTTAATGTTGGAGAGAGTTTGGACCCCTGGTTTAATCTGGAATAGCAATTCCTATATAACAGCTCATCTGGGATCTTCTATACTAGCGTAAAGCTAGAGTAACTTTACTTAGCTGTCTTTCAAACCTACATTGGAGTATCTTGTTTGAAATCAGAGGAATATGGGAGCAAAAGGCATCCTTACAAAATGCCATGCACCAACCCTCCTGAGGCATATTTCTTTCTTTCCATTGGACACTGAAGCAATTAAGCATGCATTTGAGCAATATTTTAATTGAACTGGATGCTACAAACCCAACGTAACATTTTGCACGTTCCTCATGGGACAGTAATGACCCATGTGCCTGGCCCATATGGTATATACGCAGCGACTTGGATTCAGTGGTTCAAAGTGGAATCCATAATATTATGCAAACAGTAGCTAATTTAACTAGATGTAATCTACCCCCAAATTTCTGCATTACTTATCTTTATAGAAACAGTTCTTTTTTTTTTTTTAATCCTTAAAATAAGCCCTGATTTAAATTGCATGTTTAGCTCACAGTGAAATGACTGGTAGTTAACTTGAGCTGTGGTTTTTCTGTGCGTTGCACTGTTGATTTACTGAAGTTGTACAAAGTAATTCCCATCAGCAGGTGATTGAGAATGTCCAGGTTTTGCTTTTCAATTAATTATGAAACAATCTGTTGTCAGCATTCCCAGCAGATAGTGAGACTTTGCCATTCAGAATAAATGTGGATGAATGTGGATGCACAAAGACTCGGGGAAGAAAGGCTGTAATGAAATTCAAACTGAAATGAACTGGAGAAAAGGGGGAGAAGAAAAAAAAGAATGAACACATTCACATCCTGGACAAATAGAGAGAAAGAAGAGAGCCTGATGAATCGTTTAATTCAAGCAGGCAGCATGGCTTACTGAACTCTCAGGGATTTGGCATGAGCGGAGAGTAGTGCAACATCTCGCAGGGTACAAAATACGTTCAGGCTCCATAAATTAATGGGATTAGGGGAATGGTGGCAATGTAGATAAGTAAGGCTGGGAGCCACTTTCTATAAATGAGGCTAGTTGTGTGCATCTTTGTAGGGAGGGAAAGGAAAAGAAGAGTGGGGAACATACACAAAGAGAGAGGAATATGTAAGAGACCTGACTGGATGTTTTTCTTATGACTAAAGTCCCTGTTATTTTATCTGCTTCAGTACATGCACCATGTGTGTATTGCATCATCAAAGTTCCTATACAGACATTTAATGTCTATAGATCCCATCCTGAGACTGTGTCTACCCTACAAGGACCTTATACGTGTATACGGGCCTGCACACATGGGTGCAGTTGCTGGATGGGAGTCTCAACACACACTGCTGTGTGTAGCTGCATATGGCAAACGATAAAGCTGCGTAATAGAAACAGATCCTGTGTAAATGAGATGTTACGCAAGCCATATAATAGATATATGGATGTACAGGGTAACATTTTCTAAAGTACCGTAGCTAGATACTTAGAGGCATTTCACCACCTCAAGATGCAGATGGATGACTTTATGGCATTAATGAAGGTTTCTCAACAGGTAAAGTGCCTAATTCTCTAACTGCAAGATGTACTAGGCACTTACTTGAGTCATCAGGCCCTTATGAAAATGGGGCCCTAAATCTCTCTAAAAGGATTTAGGCTCCTGACTCACCTAAGTCATGTCATGCACAACGTACATATGCCACGTGTTTGCTTTTAACTGAAGTTTTCTTCTCGGTAGCTTTAGAAGCAATTCTCCTCCTTTATTTTTCCATGCCAGAGGGTTTGTGCCTGCTGAGAAATTAACAGAAACCCATGAATTCCATCTATCATTTGTTGTTTTTTTTTTACATTGTATATTGAAATCCGTAATTAAGACTAATCTTTTAAATGCCTGTGTAAGAGAGAAACACAGCAGGCACAGAATGGAGTTTTTATTAAAATTAACAAAAGAAAAAAAATTCCAACAAAAAAATAATTACCAAACAGTCTTGATAATGATAATTGCTTCTGTAAGCCTGTTAGTTTGGATACTGAGTAAATAAAAATGCTATTTCTTCATAGATCAATAGTGCTGGCAACAACCATGTATAATTTTAGATAAACAAGTCTTCCAGGGAACACTGTGAAATATAAAGGCATATTTTAAGCTACCTACGTATATACTATTCAGGTGTA
>NW_005842174.1:804159-863649 GCF_000455745.1 Alligator sinensis
TAGGGAAGTTATAGCAAAGAAAATATATTAGCAATTAAAACATACCTGTCAAAGACCATTCAGTCAAGGTTCCGGGAATTGTAATGGCGATTTTATTTATAATGGCCCCTTTCAGGACTTAAGCACATTTTTTTTTATGTCTGCTGCTCTTTAGCATGTGAACATGTGCTTAGTTTTAAGTGCATGCCGAACTGCTGTCCGGAGTAGGAATACTGCCTTGCATGATTTGAGTTAGGGTTGGTAAAAATAATGCTGGTGCTGTTTATAGTAACCGTGGACAAACACCGTATATGGTGACTACAGGGATAATACTATTCATAATCGTTACATTTGTGAAGGTCTCAATTTAGCAGTTTGTAGCCCTGCATTTCATAGCCAATAAAAATGCTTTTGGTTATATTGGCATTGCTTGTTCCAGAGCATATTTCCATCTTCTGGAATAGTTCGATATGTCTTATCACTTTCATATGCAGTTTTAGTTAAAAATCAGCTGTAAGATTTTTAATCTCCCTAAAAAGACATGAATGTGCAGCAGCAGAATTGATGCATTTCTCTCTTGGGTGATACAGTTGGTTGTTTTGCTGATCGTCACCTCCTCTTCAATGATACTAGCAGCTACCTAGGAGAGGGAATCTCCCAGATGTATCTTAGCAGCTGATGAATGCTTTATAAAATGTCCTTTCCAGGGGCTTAGGCAGTCTGGAAAGATTCATAATAATACCTCAAGATTACACTGAAGGTACCTGAGAACCAGCAGACAAGCGTATGTTTATTCATCTTTTATGAAGCATGTGTATAGCCAAGGAGAGTAAGGTTGTCTTCTGATCAGCTGGGGTCACATAACATCAGATATGGCCATGACCTTTCAGTGTATAATGTGAAGTCTGCACTATTGCTGTGTGCAAAGGGCGAGCTGTTAACTGACACTGACTGTAGTCATATTTCGTGGTTATTTCTTTTTCTTTTCTTTTTTCAAATCCTCCCAGGTTATATTATCTGACAATGAGCTTCACTTTTGAACAGAGAGTCGCGTTGACATGGGGTAACTAGTAAGCAAAGGATTGCTGCAGGCAGTCATATTAAGGTGGGGATTGTTTTAAAAAGTAGCTATCGCTCCCAAAATAAGTGTGATGTTGTGTAACCTTGGAAGTTGCTCTCTTGAGCTGTGCTACATCTGTCTCACACTCAGGTGTCTTTCTTGCCCTGATTTATATCACTTTGGAAATGATGGTTCCTGCAGCGGAGAGAACACACATCTGATCCAGTAAAGTGCTCAGGCAGGTTTTTAACATCCAGTATGTGGACTCCCATTCAGGAAGGTACTTAAACATGTGCTTGACTCGGAGCATTTGATTAAGCCCTGTCGAAATCACATGTGAATAAGTGTTTTAATGAACTGGGGTCGACTTAAACGCATATTGGAACGGTTTCCTGAACCGAGGGAAGGAAGTAGCCTCAGTGATTTCAAAAGTATTAATGAGATTCACATTAAAGTTGTGCCTCTGTATTTTCCTGGATTGGGCCGGCATGCTCAGGATACCAATATGAACACTGTCTGTAGACCCTGAAGGGTATGCATTAGAAAAAGTGCCAATTGTGGGGATATCTCTTGTCGTCTTCCTGCATTATTTTCAGCATCCATCCCTTCCTTTTACCATAGTAAAACTACAAGTTGAGGGAAAGATACCATTATTACTTTGGAACTTGTATAACCTCTTGAGCAATAAATGCATGAAATAGTGCCGTCCATGTACCTATCTTTTATTTTTATGGAATGGATATCTGCCGTGGAATTTAGTTGCCCAGCTTTGTTTTATAGGATGCTTTTCCTTTTAGCATGCTCTCAACATTATGTTTTTCTTTTCTTTTAAAAGAGGACTGCCAGTCCTCTTCTCCCGCCACCACCAACACGCTGAAAGGTTTTAATGAAAATAAGTTTTGGCAGCTGTGTTTGAGTGGCCAATGCAGAATGGGAGATGACATCTGAGCATAAACAAAATGTATAAATATATGCAGGACGCAATACTACAGCTGGAATAAAAGATTCAGATGTCTCTTCATTTTGACACATTGCATTGTAAGGTCAAAAGCGAAGCTGAAGATGGAACTTGAAATGTGAAAATATCGAGGTTGATGCAAACTGGTTTTAACCCCCTGAGTACCTCAGGACAAATAGCATTAAGTGAAAGAAAGCAAGAAAACTCTTCATTTCTCTCTCTCTCTCTCTGCCATAAAATTGTCCGCGAAGGGATTGCTTTTAGTAGCATAACCCTAGACCAGCAGTTCTCAACCTTTTGCACCTTATGTCCCACCAGCCATTTTGTCAAAAAAAATCCTGATAAAACAAAACCCCACTTTTTCCAAGAAGTGCATTTTTACATTTCCGTGCCTTTTAGTATTATATTAATCATTAATGGAAATTTTCAAATGAGTTAAAGTCCCACCTACACGCCCTTTGCATCCCACCAGTCGGATGCATCCCACTGGTTGAGAAACACTGCCGTAGACCACCTGCAAATGAACAAATAATAGTGATGTTGGCGGGGTTTCTTTTTTAGGATGTCTCTTTAAAACTAAAGAAAAAGTTGGGCAAATATTGTAAGTAGCAGCAGGGATTTTTTTTTTTTTTTTTTTTTAGCTATCTTTGCACTATATTAATTTAAAACTCCTTGGTGAAATGCGACATGTTGAGATCAAAATCACTGCTGTGAAAACAGTACGTTTTTTACAGTTCAGTCCTTTTTCTTCCTGTACCTGGCAAGAAAAGACGTCATTAGGAAGACTGGCAATTTTCACCTCAAATGAAATGTCAGGTCTAATATTCCACATTGAGCATCTACGTCTTTGTTAGGGTCTCATTATCTTGAGAACATGTGGACCAAGTCCAAAAGAACTATATTTTTAATATTTGCCTATCAGTTTTACATCCTGTCTGCTGCTTACAGGGTTGAGACAGAGAGGGTTTGTTAACATAGAGGTTACTTCATTAGTTTGATTCAGCATGTCTTGGATTCATAGTGCTTCCAAGAGACATCATGAAGTAAATTCAGATTGTGTTATGAGGATGCCCACAGAGCAAATAACATGGGCAAATTACCTCACTGCTAAAGGGAAAATAAAAATCACATATCTACTGCAGACAGGATGACAAAAATAGGGTAGCATACAGGGGGGGGAACAGCTCCTGTAAATATTGCACTTCCAGATATTTGGCATTAAAGCAGTAGAAACCATTTCAAATTAAACTTATCAAAAGATTATGTTTTCTAAGAAACAAGCCAAATAGTAAAATATTGTGGAAACAAATTGAAACCTGTAAAAATGAATGAGTCCTAAATGAGTAAGCTCACGTTATGTTTGACTTATTGGTTTGACTTACCTTGTGGTCTCCAGCAAACTCAATTTTAGTGAACTTGTAATTATAGTCTACCATTTAAGTGCAATGCATTTGGCAATATTAATGTTTTAACTAAGATTGAACCTTTGTAAAGGCTGTAACATTTAATTCATTTGAAAAGTATCCCTATGTGCTATAGTGCATTTGCAAACTTGCCCAGCCTGGTTAGTAATTCCTGCAAGTGGGTTTTGCTTTAGATGCCATGGCTCTCGTATTTTATTGATTTGTATACTCCCTTCTTAAAGTGTTGTGAAGTAAATCGATGAAATGTCACGTTCAAGCACCCTAGTTTGGGAACCCCAGGTTTGGAGAAAAACACAGTTAAAGGTTTGACGGGCATATATTTTGTAATGGCGACGTGTGTAATGTTTTGTGATGGGTCGGGCATTCTCAAATACCTTTCTGCTGGTGGAGAAGAAAGGGAGAAAATACATAGTTGATGAAATATGCCCTGATTCTAAACTAACCGGAGTCCGTACAATTTTACCAGTGACTTCAGTGGTAGGAAGACTTGGCGCTCAGCATTTTATACGAGGCTGATCTCTGAAGATGCCTCATCCCCAAGAACATGCAAAATGTTTGAGCTTCAGGGACATAACTACTTGCTCAAATATCACTGATAATGTTCAGGTTCATGGCCATGTATTGCTTGCACTTGTTTACATTGCAGTCTATTTTTGCCATTCCTTTCCCTTCCCCACAAAAAAATCCCATGTCTTCTGGGCTATGCTATATATTAGTTTGCCATGCTAGATGGGGCACATCCAATAAAGACAATGAAGGTCATCTTGATAGGATACAACTTATCCATTTGAACCAATTATATCCATTATCTTCTGCCTAAATACAAACCTTCTAGGAATTGGGACCACAAATTAAGTATGGACTTTTGAAATGATGTCTGAGTAAACAGAATCCTAGCTGGAAGTATATGCCTGTTCCTATGGTCAAAGTGCATGTTGGTGATCAAAAGAGACGGCAAACCAAAGCAGGACATGATTATCTGTATCAAGGTTGTCTCTTTATATTACGTATGGTAAGCAGCCAGATACTAGAGAGTATTTCTGTTAACATTCAATTAAGTCTAGATGTAACTGTACCATGAATAATTCTAAAATTGATAGAAACTGGGAAATGCTTAGCTATATGCAAACCATCACAGATGGTAACGGGGGCAGAATTTTCAACCTCTACCGCCCCAATCCTCCTCTGAAGTCTCCTCAGGTGTAAACATAAAGAGATGATTGAAGGATCAGGGCCCTGCACTGGAAAGAAATGATTTAACATACAACTTTTAACGGGCGAAAACCTTAGTGGGCAAGAATGCCTGCCATTGTGATTTGGTTCTTCAGAATTAGGATGCTGAAACAAGGCCGTCAGTGGTGTAGGGAGATGTGGTATGTGAGCCAGTGTAAAGACGCACGCTGCAATCACACAACTTATTTGATTGCTTGCACTTGATAAAAGTAAAATATGCGACATGCGAAGTCAAATTCAAACGGGGTGCAAATGCAAGCGACTTGAGAAGGCGATCAGAGGAGTTTCGCTCTCACAGAAGAGGGTCGCATTTCCCTTCTCTCCCTGGCAGCGACAGGGACAGTTGCCACCCCTGGGGAACAGTTAAGCAAGTACATTTTCACACTTATGCATCTGCAACAAAGCTAAGAGACTAGTGTTCTTCCTTACGCTTTCCCCTTGGGGGAGTGGTAACTCTTGTTTCCCTCCTAGATAGCCAAAGAGAGAGGGAGGAGATGAAAGTCTTCTCCAGATACAGCCCTGACACCTGATGCAGTAGAGAATAGCATAAAGCAGGGATGTGCCGTAGGGAGAAGGCCACTTCAGTAGAAGAGATGTAATGCTGAAGAGTTCAAGACATCTGTTCTGTTACATTTGGGGCATTTACTATAACCAAGTACCATATAAGTCGGGTTTACAATATCTTTTCAGTTTTCAAAACCAGGAAACCCTTACAGATTTGTGCCTCTAAAATCCATGCCTTCAGAGAATGACCTTAGGGTCCTCTGTTTCCGCATAGGCTTTTCTTGAGGAGGTGTTTCTTTCTGTAATGTGAGAGCCAAAAGAGAATCCCACTTGAAACAGCCTTGACCTCAAAGTTGAATGCTCAGCTGAACCTCTATGGGGCCTCCGCATATGTGCTGAAAATCGCATAATGGTGAACCTGTGCTTACATTTTGCAAGCACTTGCTAATGTTGTAACACTTGCACGCATCCTTTAAATAGTTTAACACCTACATGCCCAAAAATCTTCCTGTGGATTAGCAGAAGACAGAATTTTTTGCAAGTGTTAATGCTAACACTTGCACTCTTTAAAGGGCATGCCTAAGTGTTAATGCACATGGAAAATGCAGATGCAAGCGTATGCAAACTGACATGGAAGATTGCGAATCCACCCTTCCTTCAGGATAAGCCAGTAGTTGCCTCGGGTCAGTACTTAAATGTATTATTATAATGAGGTCTGTCCTTGAAACCAGGGTGTTTTTTTTTAAATTTGAGGCAATTAAACCAGTAAACATTATATATTTAACAAGGCAAAGATCTTTGAGATTACTATCCTGACACCTTGGCGCACGCAAGTTCAAACAGATCAGAACAGAACTCAGACTTTACGTTCCTGAAAGACAAAGTGGTTAGCAATGTTAGTCTGAAGTCAGGCGAGGTAAAGCAGGGTAGTACCCTAGAGACTAACTGGTTCAGAAAGACGTGAGTTTTTGTGGGCAGCAACCTACTTCGTTGGTTGCTAACATTTGTTAAAGTAGGATGTTGCCTACGAAAGTTCATGCTTCTCTGAACCAGTTAGTTTCTAAGGTTCTCCCCTGCCCCATCATGTGCCTCACTACTGAAAGAGAAATTTTTTGCAGAGTATTATGTACGCTAGAGAGGAGAGATTGCATACGCATTTGGAGCTAAACCTTGACCTTCTTGTATTAACTTACCAGGATTCAGCCCTGGATTAGAACATCCACTTCCCTTTAAATTGTGTGGAAAGAATGCATTATTACATAATAGCCACAAAATCTGCTCCATGAAAGAGTAACATTGTCATTCTTGAAGGCATACCTTTTGTTCTGTGATAGGTAGTGAAATGGGAGATATAATTTATGTGAATTACTTGCAAATTGTATACAGTACCACTAAGTACCTCTTTACAATACTCAATATGAATTTTCTTTCTTTTCCATCATAAAACCTACAGCATGCTCTCTTGGAGTCTTTCGTATTTACTCTAATGCATACGAATAAGGTTAAATTATTGTGAAGGTGACAAAAATGTGTTCGTTCCTGAGTCTTCTTAAATGTTATATGTATGAAAACACATAACTGATGGATTTCGGTACTTCTCATTGTAAGCACACCTCACGATCCTTTTTCTACAGCCACGCTGTACATTGCAACTTTATCTGATCTGATCCCATTGATCAGGATGCACATCTTCGGGATCTGGAGCAGGGATTCCTATAATTACAATACAGTCTTTAAACTGTAGCCAGTCGAATCAACAGATCCAGACTCAGACCCTAAGACAAGGACAACGGGCCAAACTTAAGACAAGGACAACAGAATCCCTTTGATTGTCACCTACGGCCCTCAGCTTGGACACCTGAGACGCATCATTAATGACCTCCAAGCCCTTCTAGAAAATGACAACCGTCTCCAGGTAGCCTTGGAGGACAAAGCTATCCTGGCCCACAGAGAGCCCCCAACCTCAAAAAATGTGTCTCCAGCAACAGGCTCGTATTCTCACCAAGACACCAGGCCTTGCTCTGGATCCGGATGCCAGCTGTGCCCCTTCATCAAAACAGACCACATCATCATTGGACCAAATAACATGGATTATAATACCCAAGGTTCGTTACCTTCACCTGCACTAACATCATATATTGCCATCCACTGTTTCCAGTGCCCCTCTGCTGTCTGCATTGGACAGACAGAACAATCCCTAAGTGTAAGAATGAATGAACACTGATCTGACATCAATACCAGAAAGATGGATAAGCCTGTAGCAGAATACTTAAACCTCCCTGGATATCCCATCTCTGACCTCAGAGAAGCTGTTCTTAGACAACCGAACCTTAAAAATGAACTTGACTGGGAAATTGTGGAACAAGAAATCAGCCACAGACTGGATTGTATTAAGTATGGCCTAAAACAAGGCTGTGGATGCTTATCCCGTTGCCTTGATTAGCTTCCATAATCCCTATGAGACTCAATGGGTGAACGGCTTGGTTTTTCTCTCTCCTACCCACCTTGCCTCTCGCAGCATTGCCTTCTCCTTTTTCAGCCCTTCTTCCCTGCCCTCTGTATTCTAGTCACTGCTTTCTGTGTAGCAGCTCTGCTTCCTGCCATCCCTTCACAGCATCTGCTGAAGTAAGCCACTGCTTTTGAAAGCTTATGCTATGCAGCTCCCCTGTAGTCTGTCTATAAATGTGCAAATCTCCCCTGCCTTCTGCCTGACTTCACGGCTAACTACCTCCCTTCCAGTGGGAGTCAAATGCCTTAATACTTTTAAAGAGTCGGGGTCTAAGTCATTTTGAAAATGGGACTTAATCTCCTGAATGACCAAAGTGCTTCTAAAAAAATACCCAAATGTCATTCTTGGATACTCAGGTACATATAGCTCTGGATCCTGGAAGATAAGCTATTATATCTGCACATGAATATGCAATAGCAAAATCCTCAGTGCACATAATGATACCTGTCTGCTCACAGAGTTGAATCCATTAGAATTGAGACAGTGGTTACTTTTTAAAAAAACATAGGTTCTTTTATTAGAGTGTATAGTAAACTTGTAAATTTTGGAAAGCCGGGAGAGAAATGGGCTTTCATATAATCAGTTTTGTCACTTTGTCCCTATTGTAGTATAAAAGAATTGCTGGAGCTGAAAGTGCTCTTGTCATTGGGACGCACCAGCTGTGATCCAGCTTTGTGCTTCTCATTCTGTCATGACTCCAGTCCATAAATAACTGGCGTGCTTGGAACCGCGGATAACCCTTAACTCGTGCTCAGATCTTACCAAGAGTCACATGTGGTCTAGTGATCTGATAATAGACAAGGGATCCGGGGACCTTGGGCTATAATCTCAGTTCCCTCAACACTGATTTTTGGATCATTGAATCGATCATTAATGTTCTTTCCCCCCATTTGTAAAATATGGGTGGTAATCTGTCTTTCGCAAACTGTGTGCTATAATTTGTTGTGTATGAAGTACGGCATAATGCACTCACTTGGTAGTGTGGAGTCAGGAGTTGGCGTGGGCTGAATTGAGGACAGAATTTAGCACATGTTAGAGAACTTAGTCTTGGCATACTTTTGTCCCTAGTAATGACCGCCTTAAAAAAGTTACCAGTGACCCACCAGAGGCCGGCTTCAGCAGCAAGCTCCAGGGAATTGCGTTGCAAGTCCATTTAGAGTCCCTCCTCAATAAACAGATAAAGATAGAGCTAGGGTTATGTGAACTTTCCATCTCGGAGCGCCGTACCACTGGAAATTCAGCTGTTCTCAGGGTTTCTTACAGACATACGGCCTGGCCCAGGATCACTGAAACATTCTGAGTACTTCCTTATCTCTCCTTCCCTGCCTGAAAGGACTTGTTTTTGTTTTTTTTCGCCTGAAACTATATCAAGCTTGTGATTTTTGGGCTGAGTTTCACTTTTGGACTTTTTCCCAAGCTTAGACATTGCAAAACTGTAGAACACAATTCTGTTCCCTGGCAAAATTAAACTGAACCTGTGTGAATGAAACAGCTGTTTTGTACAGCTCTAATATCATGATGAGTAGTGGAAACCTGCAGGTGTATGGCTCACAAATGATGCATCTGGCTTTTATTACAGTGCCTTTCCACTCTGGGTTTATCTTGCCCTATTGTAGCAATGAGCTGCATAGTGGGTCTTGGTGCTTTCCACTCACTTTCCCATTCAGCTGTGCCTGCTGCAGCCCAGATCAGAGAGTCATTCACTCCAAATCACTCGGGCTTTGGAGTAGATCAAACTCTGCTTTCATAGTGCAAATAAGCACAGCTAAATGGGAAGTAACACAAAGTAACTGGTCCAGTTAAGGCTTTTAGTTTAGCCAACAGGGATATTATATCTCAAGAATTTCCAATCTTCTGAGACTGCACAGCAACAGATTTCATATGTTTCAGAGCTGTATGGTCAACCATAAGCAAATATTGCCTACAGAGCAGCTCCCAGAGAGACTCTTTGCTCCCAGGTTCCTCAATCCCAGTGGACTGTGGCTAAGTACAGAGAGTCAAAAAGCCTGGTGCTGAATCGATTCAGTCTTCACAGGTTCGTCTAAGTTGCATAGACTGAACCGATAAGCAAGTGAACAGACATTCACTTTTGATTCCAGAAATGCAGCCACATGCCTGCAGTGGCCCAGGCCAGACACCGGGGGAGTGCTAGAGCACACCTCCCTGTTGGGCTGGAGTAGACAGCTTGGGCGAAAGCAAGTCCACTCTGGGATGGGGGATTTGTGGGGTAGATGCAAAGCATCCTGGGATGCTGGGGAAACTGTGAGGTAACTTGAGTCAGGAGGGTATCTTGGAGAGAAATTCAATAAATCCATTTAACCTAAATCAGTTACATCTGATATTACATCCATCCAGGTTCATCTTAAACCAGTTTCAGCCATTTTGAAAGCAGTGTGCACTGAACTTCTGCTGTGTTACAGATTTGAACCAGTTTCCCATCACTTATACTGGTGATCTGCTGCTTCGGGTATGGTGAGATCCTAGTGCTTTAAAACATTGATGTTCAATTTTTATTTTGACACTGTACTAAAATTTTGCTGACAATGTGATGGGGAAAATGGTGATGTCTAAATGCTTGGATTTTTGCCGATTGTGAACAGAATTTCATGGACTAGGAAACCAGCCTTTAAGGCTTTCTGTCTGATGAATTTCAAAGGATTCCTGCAAACAGTGAAGGTGTCAGAGCTCAAAAAAAGGTTGCAAGAATATATGGAAGGTAAAGTGTTAAGCATCCTAAATATAGGTGTTGCAACCAGCTTTCCCTATGAATAATACATATAAAGAGAAAAGTGGGGAAGAAGAAAAAAGGGGAGAGGGAAGAGAGCAGAGCTGTTGTTCTTGCTAACATTTGCCAGTATCATTTCAATGGGAAATAAAAATACAGCAAAATATGTGAAAGTCCAGAAAGTGGTGAATACTTTTCAAGACGCTCTTGAGAAACTCAATGTATTTTTATAAAGATGGGAATGACAGTTCATAGTACATTAAAGTGAATAGCGTTCCTGGGTGATTCAGCAATGGCAGAAATTCACTTAATCTCAGTTTGATATAATACAATTTTTTCTTCCTACAGAAATGATTGTCTGGATATATATGCGCTCTCCCCCTCCAACCTCCAGCTTTATATATATGAGAGGGGGATAGACAGTTACAAGTGTATTCTATATTTAATATAAGGAACGTACAGTTGATTAAATTCATAATGATGTTTAGGCTTAAAAACTTAGAAAATTATTCTGAAAAAAGGAATAAAGTAACATATTATGAAAAGCTCATGTATAAGGAAGCACAGGCAACAATGCAAAGTTAACTCTGCTCTGACTCTATCCCCTATTTCTTAGTACGTATGGTCCACAACACCACTTTTAATTGATAAACCCTGCAGGGCCTCACTGACAGTGGAATGAGTTCTGGTGATGGAGTGTTAACCTTGAACTTACCTGTGTTTCTGTTACTGGGTGCCTTGATGTTGAAGGTAGCAATAGTTCTAGTAGCGTAATGCCAATAACAAATAGCTGGTGCTTAGAATAACAGATGAAAACAGTTGTGCAGATCCTGGAAGGCCTTTGCCCAGGATAGTCTGCTTAGAGGAAAGGTGATCCTACACTGCAGCTCCTCTATAATCTCTGTGATCACTCTAGCAAACTTGGGTGGAGAGGGAGAGGGACGTGTGTAACTGAGCTCCCAGCCTCCAGTGATGTTGGCCCCAATTGTAAAGATCTTCAGACATCCTATTGCAACGTCAAAGCTGCCTGAAGTTAATTCTCTTTATTTCAGTAATAACTCATAGGCATGGCCATGGGGAGAGTTCAGTCCAGGGTCTGCACTCCAGTTGTCTCCCTTCTGTGCTGTTTTCAGTATTTCTAGCTTTTGTGATATTCCTCATACCTGGGGGAAGTGGGGAATTCTGAACTCAGTTTAATTGCAAAATAGTTAAGCAGCCTGTTTTTTAAGTGTTTGGATTTGGAGTTTCAAGCCAGTCCTAGTAATTGTATGTGCACATATTTGTATACCTAGTAACTGTCCAGGCATTTTGAAAACACAGGTGTCTGTCTGCTTACCATATTTACTTGCATACCACATGCATATTTCCCCCCCGAACTCAATCCTCCAAAATGGGGTGCCTGGAGGAAATGGATGTTTTTTGGTGGAACAAAAGTGTGGAGGAGTAGAAGGACGGAGACACTGGGCACATCTACATGCAGCAGATTGCATAGTTGTTACTGTGCAGTCATTTAGTACTTGCTGAAGTAAGTACTAAATGACTGCACAGTAACCGGCACTGCTGCGAAGTCCCAATGCAGCTACTGTACCGTAGCAACAAGATAGTTCGCAGTAGCATCGGCGTGTTCGTGCCCAGCACTGACTGCTATGTCGCCGTAGAAACAAGCTACAGCAACGTAGCATCTCACGTAGATGCGCCCACCGTGCTGCAAAACGGTTGCTGCTTCTTTCTCAGCAAGCAAGTAGCAGGGGAGGAGCCCAGTGTTAACTCCTTCATGGCTGCTACTGAATTGGCAGTACCTGTGGTCTGAGCAGCCAAAAACTGCTACTAGTTTGTGAAAAGGTTAACACTGGACATCATCCCTGCTGTTTGCTCTCTGAAAACAGCAGTAGCAGCAGCCACCATTTTGCAACGCAGTCTTCCCATGAAAAGCCAGCCTTAGTCTATGGGTCCGGACAAATGTTTTTGTTTGCATCCTGCCTTCCAAAAACAAGGTCTTGTTGGCGGGGCATGTGGCTAATACAAGCATATTCTCAGTGGCTTGCTCTTAAAAAGATGCATGAGCAAAACATGGCCGGGTAAATGCCCAGTTGACTAAAGCAAAGAAAATATATAACTGCATGTGAACAATGGGCATTGAAATGTCTAGCTGTCCAGTATTTGGGCAGAAATGAGGCTTTTTTTTTCTTCCAGGAAATTAATCCTAAAAGCAGTTTTGGCTGGAAAAAATTTGAATCTCTAGTGCCTAGAGATTTTTTTAAAAAAGAATTTGGGGTCATAACCTTTTTAATAAAAATAGCCTTTCTATTTTAAGGCTTACCTACAATCCATTCACGTCATACTTCACATTCTACAGTGCACCGTATATAGCAGAATTCATTTGCCAATTTCTTTGAAATATTGGCAACTCTGATATCCTTTTAATATCAGAGAAATTTCCAAGACTCAGGTTTAAGAACTACATATGAAAAAGAATCTGATCCAACAGTATCAGGGCTTTTGGAAATTTTTTTCCAGGTGGAAATAGACCAATATGTTCTCAGATTGCAATTTTTTATATGTTTTCCTGCCAAGATTCAGGAGGGCTTGCCAGTTTTTACTAAAAGAATAAGAATTTTCACAAAACTCCTGTAGATCTGCAAACTGTTCATAAATTTATTGACAGTTGGCAACCCTGCTGTGCATGCTCTAGTGTTATATATCTTCCTTCTTCACATCTGCTTTGTTGAGGTATGAGACATCAAGTGAAAGTAGCTTAAGGTTTCAAGGAAGCTTACAAGCGTCTGTAAATAAAATGAAAAAAAAAAAAAAAAGCTTTATTTTTCTCCCTTCGTAGAGATGTTGCTTTTATGTCAAAAGCATTTTAATGAAATCTTCACACGAACGGACAGCAAGTATAAAGCAAAGGGGTGTAGTCCCCCTTCATTTCATGTGAATCATTCCCATTGACATAAACATGAGAGAGAAATGCACGGGGGCGGTGGGGGATATACTTCCAATGCTGAAGGCAAATGTTATGGCATTCTTCTACTTCTCAGTTTACTGCTGATTAAACCAGACGTACTGGAATTACAATTAGTTTTAAGGAAAGACTCCGCTTTGCTTATGGATGTTATTTATACCTCACTAGAACCTTGAATATTTTCTTTCCCATTCTGTATAAAAAGGCTATGGATCAACTGCAGTGAAACAGCTTGAGCCAGGAAATCAGTGTGTTTTTTCAAATCTTTCATTTTAAAAGAAAATGAATGGCTTTACTTTCCCACTTGTAGAGTTGTCTTGCAAACCAACAAGCTCAGTGAGGTCCCTGCACCTTACTGCGTACTCTGCTGACCACAATGCATAAATTGTGTCCCTCCCAGTCTAGCAAAGTAAAATTTAACTGTTAAAATTGAAGTGGGGCGGTAGCGAAGCAAAGTAAATCCTTTCTGTAAACTCTAGAGGTGACCTTTTAAACCACCTCCCGCACCAACCTACCGACTTTACAGTTCTGACACAGGATGTAAGCCAGGAGCCAGGTTGGTAAGGGGGCCATTACATTTTCTCCCTACTCCCAACTCCTTTTAAACGTAGTTTCAGCAGAACTAGAATCTTTCCTGTCTGTGATTTGACCAAGTGAGAGGGACTTCAGTGCCATGAAAAATGATAGTATTAGCTCAACAATCTAATTCAGGTGAACAGAGCCATTGGCAAGATTTGTTCCTTCTACCTTAGCCGGTGGATAAATAGAGAGCTACAAAGTTGCTGAATCAGGTAATAGTTTAAACATCTGCTCGATTTTTAATTTTACAAAATAAACCTAAGAAGTATTTTTAGGAATGTTTAAAGTATAAAGGAGGACTTGGTTTAAAAATAGACTTTGACAATGTAAAATAGGTTAGTGCTTCCTTTGAGGCAAACAAACAACCCACTTAAGAATTAAAAATTTCCAAGTAAATGATTTGGAAATCTTTCCTTCTTGAAGCATGATCAAAGTAAAGTCTTGACAGGTAGCATTTATCACAGGTAGTACCTTCTGCTCAGTAAGTACTCGATGAGGCAAAAAAAAATTAGAACCGTGGTTCATAGTTACATGCCTAACTATTGTATTTAAAGCATAAAAAGGCAGAAAAGAACTCGCTCGGTACTGAACCCGCAACTCAACGCATTTTGAATCTGTCAGCTTCTCGTTCCACAGCCGATCTCAGGTTCACAGAACTGGAAAATATCGAGATGGAAAAGCACTATTAAGTCATGTTGTCCCACCTACTTTCCATGGTAAGATTGGTTGTTACAGTGTATCAACAGCTGCCTTGGCCAATCTAGTTTTACATGCCCCATGTCTATAGCGTTTCCATCATTCGTCTTGGAAGATGGTTCCATTCTCTTATGCTCCCATTCAGCAAAATACTTGAAGCAAATGCCGAACTGTCAGTTTATGAATGATCTCAAGGAACTCAAGGGTTTAAGGAGAAAATTTCCAAAGGCATGAGAGAGAGAGGTGCCTAATTCCCTTTGAAAGTCAGCAGTAATTGAGCACCTAATTCTCATTGGCTTTGACTCTCTCTCTCTCTCTCCCTCCCTCTCTCTCTCTCTCTCTCTCTCAAACGTTGCTTAAGTGTTGTGCTAAAATAGGACCGAAGATACTTCAGTTAGGAAGCATTTTCCTAATATTCATCCTATATTTCCCTTTCTTAAATTCACCCCACAACTCCTAGACATAGCTGCTGACACCCTTCAGATATTCATTTTGCTATCTTTTTATTTTTCTCCATCCTCAAGCTTTGAATCAATGTGGTGTGCTGTCAGTGATGAAAAGTATCCAGTGAGAGGACATTTTTTTTTTTAAATGAGAAACTTTTCTTCTTTCTTCCTTCTTTTGCTTAGCAATACCATTAGGATCTGGCTCTTTCATAATGTGGGGTAGGCGTGATCTGTTTTGTTTTTCAGGACATTTTTGGATATTTATCTTGCTTTGAACTTTAACCTTATTTTCTGAACATAGAAATTGCAGCAGAGCTGGATTCTGATCTCACTGACAGTGCAGTAAATCTTGAGTAAATCGCTGTTAAATTTAATGGTATTAGTTTAAGTTTGCAGCCGCATAACTGCTACCAGAATTTAACCTGCTGTATTTGCCCTCTGATACAGTGGATGTATAATGTAGCCCTAATAATGCTCCTCTGGATCCAAAGTAGGGGACTTTTAAGAAAAGCCAGGTTAAAAAAGTGTGAGCACTGTAATTGGTTATGAAATATAAGCACTGTATGTGGAAGGCATCCAAAAAAAACCCTATTTCAGCTCATCACATCCACCAATCTAGACTAATGGGCATTCCTTTCCATGCATGAAGGACAGGGTCTCAGAACAAAGTAAACTGATGATATTTTTCCTGCTGAGAAGTGATCTTGCTCTCCATTTCACTGAGCAAGCTAGTCTTAAAATAACTGGGATAAGTTGCACAAAAGGTTTATTGAGCATATCTGACAATTCACAAATCCACCCAAAAGCACAGCAAGGACATACAGCCCAGGTGAGCCCCAGCATGATGTATCTGCTTGCAGTAATGCTGTTTAGAATAAAGAAACCTCCTTTTCAGCTTCATCTTTCCAAACTGATGGACTTCCATTATCCACGTTCTCATTTTGCTATTCCTCCTTTGCTATTCCTCCAGCAAAGGGCTGTCTGCCATTGAAGTCTCCTGGGAATCTGCAAAGTGGAAACCATGAAGCCCCATGCACATTTCTGTGGGCACCTGCGCCCATGACTGATGCTGAAGGTTTAAAATATTGTGGGAGGTGCCGTTGTAAATTGAATGTCTGAGGATTTCCCATGCAATGCTTTTAATGGTTCTGCTATAGGCTGCAAGGCTTCACTCTTCTTAGGAGAGAGTCCAGGCTAGCAACAGCATTTAAGTACCCCAACGTTCATCTATTGCAAAGAGTAAAAGCTGACCCAAAAGCTTCACTGTTGCAAACACTTAAATAAAAGTCACCTAATCGTCAGAAAGGCTGAGCACCAGCAGCTCCCATTAATCTCTGCAAGTACTGTGGGAATACAGCCCCTTTTAAAACTAGGCCACTTGTATATTTAGGTGCTTAACTTCAGGAAAATGAGTTTCAAATATTTTGCCCTTAAAATTTAGCTGAAGTGTTGTGCTTTTCTGATGAGGTTAAGCTGTCCCTGGAAAACTTGGCAGATTATTTCATGGAGCAGTACCATCTTCAAGTGATGTTCCTGTACTTGGCTCTCCTTTTAAATATGCATTTGGGTTGGCTTCAGGTGTGTTCTTTGGCTCCATACTCCCTGCACTGTCTCTTCTTCTCAGTGGGTAGACTTTTTCTTCCACTGAAGTCAGTTTTACCATTGATTTCAGCGGAAGCAAAGTGGAGGACCTATATAAAGAGCTTAATTTTTCCATTCAGCGGAAAGGAATGCGATCACATCAACCACGGCAGTTGTCTACTTCGCCACTCCTCCCTGTCTTTAAATAAAGTTTATTTTGATCAACTTGTCTGCATAGCATTTATAATATGGCTTAAATTGTCCTCTATCCAGCATTAGAAACACTTTCTCTGAACTGTATTTGATGCCTATATTTATCTATGCTGTAATTTTCTTGCTTTTAATGTTATCCAGATCTGTTGCAGAAGTTTTTAGGCTTCTGGTCCTCGAACCGAGAGTTGTATTCCTCCAGGTGCTTTTCAGTTTATGGTTACTAAATATCCTTTTTTTGGTTTTATATCCCTATAATGACAAAACTTTACATATCTTGAGACTGAAATGATATTATCTGCTCACAGTCACTCTTTTTCACTATTTTTAGCTTATTGTCCTCTTTCTTTGTATCAGCCATTAGCATCAGCAAACAGCAACTCCATATAGTATATTCTTTCTTCCAAATCTTTCCTAAGGGTCCAAACTCCTCTTGCTCATGTGCATGTAAATCTGGAATAATTTTAGTACAACTGAGCCGATATACAGCAGGTCCGAGAGCCTTGGACAGCACCGAGGCTCCAGTTGGGAACACGCACAAGAAAGCATATGTCCACCAAAGGATCGTTACCTTGCAAAGATTTGGATCACAGAAATGAGGATGAGCATTGGCCTGGAGCCATAGACCCATTATTTAAGAGCTTGAATTCATTCAAATAAACTTTATTTGGAACAGAAAACAAGCTATCTTTCTTGACAAAACTCTACACTGTCTGAGCTTTCTGGGGGTATGGGACTTCCAGATTTATATTTATACTAGCTGGCATTTCATCTTCAATCTATTATGAGCTAGTGTTCATTTTAGGAGAATGATCACATTCCTTCATGATAGGGAGGAGATTTAGCTGTTCCTTTCAGTACTCAACAAACCTTCCTTGATCTAGTTGGGTTATCTGTTCCTCCTAAAAGAAATCCCTTTTTTTAATGCTTCTTAGAATGATCTGAATTTTTCAGCTCTTTATTTTAGCGCTTTAGGAGTGACCTGAGATTGTTAACAGCCAAAATGGGCCTGGCATCAAAGCTACCTTGATCTCCAAAGTTAAATATCTGCTTGTTTTTTTTAAAAAGGGTAGCTATCATATTTATCATGTGGATAATGACCATCCTGTTTCAAATGCCAAATATGCAAATAGATTTGAATAGGATGGATGTGAAAAAGTGGTCTTATTGACACCTTTATATGATCTAGGACCTTAACATGAAATTTTCCAGGAGTGTTTTTAGGTGAAGAAAGCTAAGCACCAAGTGTTTTTTCCTCTACAAGTATTCCTTCAGGTATGTTACTTAAAAAAAACCCAACATGTTCGTGGTAATGCATACAGAATAGCACACTTGTTTTTTTAATTATACAGCTAAATGAGGGGAAAAAATGATCTGTTGCTGAAGAAGTCCAGGGTGGTATCTGGATGAATGTCTTAAAAAAAAAATATATATATATAGATATATATATATATATAGATATATATATATCCATAGCTATATCTACATATAGATATATAGCTATATCTACATATAGATATAGATATATATCTATATATCTATATCTGTATCTTCAGCTTACAATCAGGTTTTTTCCATGAAGTTCCCTGGCTGCTTTGAAGGAGTTGTGCTGTTGTGGGCGTCGGTGGAGACCAAGAATATCAAAGTGGTGCAAAATATGATGCTCTTGTCGGATGTCCACCAGGCCTGAGATATTAGGAGACATTGAAGAGGTCATGTCATGAACTTTCAAAAACAAAGACATTCAGACAGCCTGGAAACTTTTAGCTCCCTAACCTGGGGAGGTTTTCCAATGCACTTAATTAATTTTTTTTGCAGCCAACAAAAGGCTACGAGTTACCTTTCTCTTTTCTCTGCAGCCCAGGATCCCTGTACTTTGAAAGATGAACACTCCTAAATATTTCAGTTATGGCCTGCTAATTTCCCCAGGTAGATACATTTTGGCTTCAGGTTTAGTCATTTGAAGACTTGAACCAGTCATTCCTACCTAGATATCATCACCCTTTTCCACCTCCATCTCCGAGGCATCACACTCCCAACTCTTTAGATGAAAAGCTGCTTGTAAGTCATCTATATTTTTTTTTTAATTGAATTTAATTAGAATATGCTGTTGCTTGTGTCTCAGACTCCTGCTATCTCTACATATAGCAGCACCTGCTGTGGTCTCTTTAAGCCCTGCACTGCAAATGTTTTCAGAAACAACGATAGCACAAAAGCAGGCTTCTTTTTTAAGGCTGTTTAAGAGATTGATGCAAAACCCATTAAAGTCAAAGAAGATCCTCATTTACTTCAGTGAGCTTTAGAGTCTGAAGAGCTTTAAGACCTCATCCACAGGCCAATAACACAAAACTAGTATAGGCACAGCCTAAAAAGAGAATGATAGAACAGAAGGGAATAGGATGCAGCAAAAGAAAATTGATTTTGCTTCATCAAATGCAATTTGGAGTTATGATATTGTGGCATTTATCTAAGAAACACTTATTTTCTGCATGAATTTCAGAGCTACAAAAAAGTCTACCTTCCCCTTTTGTCAGCGTCTCAGTGAAACGATCCGGCGTAGGCAGCCAGACGGGCACTGATCTCTCTTTAAGTCTACAAAAGGACGGCTAAGAAAGAAGGAAAACAAAATTCTTTGAGTCCTTCCAAACCCAAGTTATTTTCTTGGAAGTATTTTCTGGCAAATTTTCAGATCTTTATACACCAAAGTGGGAAGCTTCTGAAACTGGGGGTATCGACTTCAGAGTCTCTGTTCGTTGAGTATAAAGGGGGAAATTTGCAAGATCTTCCGCCACTTCAGTAATCCTGCTGTGTTTAATGTGACCCTACTTACATGCCAAAACTTCTGTAAGGTCTGGGGAGGGGCTCCGTCGTTCAGTCTGAAGATATATTGGGTCCAGTGTTAGATTCAAGGATCAAGGGCAAACACTTTCACCGTGGGTTTTTTTTCCACACAATGTAAATGGACTGCAGGGCTCCTTTGCACAGGATGTAGAAAGGGTCTTCGAAGAGAGTGTGAGCAGTTCTGTGGATAACACGTAAGTTTAGATTGATACAGTAAATAAAACAATAGGCAAGAATACAATATTACGGGCCTTAGGACACAAGCCAAGCTCCAACCATTAGGAGTGAAGAGGACTAGACAGATTATCCCTCGTTAGCCCACCTTTCGGTTCCCTTTTGCTCCTTCTCGTTCATCTGGTATTGGTCACGGTAGAAGCCGATGGATGGATCTCTGTCAGCGCCCGGTTGAGTCGGTCATTGATCCGTGCTAGATCCTCAGTCTGTAAAACAGGAATGGTGATTACCTACTTCCAAGGGCTGCTGCAATAATTGACTGACTGACAGTGAAGTCCTTGGATAGAAGTACTTTGTAAAGACAAAGGCATTACAACACTTTATAGCATTATTCAGTCTGCTATTACTGTGTCATCACCAATACCAGAAAAACAAGGCTGATGCACACATGAAAATGAAGGGGTCTGAATAATACCAAGCCATTCTATAACACAGGGTGTGTCTGCTCTCTGCTTGCTGCTGCGACTGCAGTGGAAAGGAGACGTATCTGCATTAGGTTTAAACTAGCTCCCTTGGGTAGCAGTGGCAGCCTCGCTGCAGCATCGCGGCAGCCCAGAGCTCAGTGCAGTCTGAACTGCCAGAGTCAGAGTATTTATCCGGCTGCTCAGGCAGATCCTGCAGCCCATGCTGAGTTCTGGGCTGGCACAATGGGCTGCTACTAGTTAGCTAGTTTAACACTCGCTTGGGCACAACTACACCCTAGTATTAGCAAGGTACTGACTGCAGTGTAGACACAGACAATCCATCCACTGATTTCAAACACTTTGCTAGAGAAGGGGAATATGAGGGAAACTGAGGCAAGCAACATGAAGGGATTCCCTTGAGGTCACAGAGCAGACCACTGTCAGGGCTGGGAAGTAGATTCCTGACTCAAAACTGAACCAGTGCAAATGCCAGTAAAATTGACTTTTTGGCCACCATAGATGCAGGGCAATCTATTTCTATACAAGTCCATTTGTCAGGTAACGTGGCATTTTTTAGACCTGGTAGAGGTCAACCAAGGAAGAGCTTGCCTTGGGAGGCTTACCCTGCTCTCCAGCCTCTCTCTCCATTTTCCCTTTGATATGAATCTGCTGGATATCAATAGCAACAAGACAGAAGGATCTACAGTCTGGATAAGCTTAGCGCTGGAGATAGTTAACATGAAATCTTCCTTCCATGGGAAATTCTGACATTTTATCATTTCATTTCACACCAAATCAGAACAAGCACATAGAAATTTCCTGTGAAATTAGATTTCTGAAAAATTTCATTTGGGAAATATTGAAACAACCTTACTTGGGGGGAAAAAAGTTTCTGTAGAGCAAATGCTGCACCTTAATTTGATCATTTTGACATTATAACAGCAGGGTGGCACTTGCAGCAGATTTTCAAGCATTGTTACTTCCCGACTGAAAAATTAAGTTTTCAGACATTTCTACGGCACCGGTCTTCATTGAGAGCCACATCCAGGGACAGTGTGATGTCTCAAAAGCCACCTGCTTGTGAGTTAACCAACTAAATTAACATCCAATAAACAGCCTAAGTGGCAGGAACGGAAAATCAGATAGGTTTTTAATATAACCCTGCCAAATATTTCCAAGCTTGCCAACATCACTCACTTTTAGGTTAAGATTACACCCAAAAGGAAACATTTTATTCAAGTTACAAGTGCTGAAAGCCAGACACTTGCAAAAGAAAGGTCACTTTTCATCCTATGGCAACAGGGTCCCTAACATGAGCCGTAAGGGTAAACCTCCAACATTGCATTTATCCAGACACAGGGTGGGCTCGGACTAGACACGTGAAGTCAATCAAACTCAAAATAAAATGCAGTCTCCCTGTGATTGCCAGCTGGCCCCATTGAGCAGTATCTCTAATTCCCATTATAGTGTGTAATTTCACGGTGCTTTTAAGTGTGAAGTCTCAAGGAGCTGGCCACATAAGCAGCTTTCACGTAAACACTTCAGTTCTGCTTCACTGAAAATGGCTTAGGTGCTGGTAAGTGAAGGTACATGCTTTGACATGGCAGAGAGAGCTGGTTTTGTGTCTTGCAATTAAATTGTCCCAAGCAAGTTCAACCCACCAAGCGTGCATACTTCACACGTGCTGCTTCTGAGCTCCTCAGCGCGACCTCGTCCTGACATGCTCCCTAAGATGTGGTTTGTCCTCTCAGAATAAGACCTCTTCTGTCAGCCTATTTGCCTGTTTCCGGGGCGGACCCAGAGCTGTGTGCATGCTATAAGAACATATTATCTTCTGGGAACATTTATTTAGGCTCCAGTTTTCAATAGTCAGATGTACACATCTGCACATAAAAATCCACGTGCTATGATGGACACAGTTGCAGTGACTGCGTCTCCTAATGGGGTGTTTTCTTGCAAGTGGCAGTGTCCCATTTGGGAACACAGATGATGCCATTAAAATTGTGTGCAAACTAAGCCCGTAATCAAGTGTGCAACCTTCAGAAAATTCAGCTCTTAAAGGCTTAGAAAGACGTTTTAAATCTGCACAGGGTCCAAGTTAAATGATACGGTTTACAGTTTTCTCACTAATTTCTCTAGGGCTAAATTATCAAGTCCTTATTGGTACAAAACTGGAGTTTGGGCCTTTGTGCAGGATTCACAAGTGGGAAGGCAGACTCATCATTTGCCTCTTACCTTTCCCGTCTGCATCTTGCCAAGGAAGCGTCAGTCCCAATCTTCATCTCACTTTCCAGAGGTGCGGCAGAAGGCTTCGATGCTGTCACTTGGGTGATAATTAAACTTTGAATCAACAGATGTTTTCTCTTGTTCAAAGTCTCCTTTTTAACTGTCCTATCACACTGTCTAATTTTGTTATGCCAACATACCGGTAATCCTTTCTGCAAATGTGCTGCTCTCTTCCCAATTGTCATCTGTGGACCAATTTTGCAAAACTCCTCGAGGACTGACACACTCTTGGGCAAGTGGTTGTCTTCGGGTCTCCTGTTCCCTGCCCTCCTCCTAAAGATGGGAGAAGCCACTAGATTCTGGGACAGTATTACTGCATTATAGCACATCTCAAAATGGGATTATCCTAACCTGGGCATGTTTCCAATGTACTTCAGGAGTATTAGCAGCTCTGGTGCTTATGCAGTTGTTGCCATGAAGATTTACACTCCAAAAACTGTGGAACAAAAATAAGGATAAAGACAGTGCACTTGACAGCCACAGTACTGCCTATATGCCTCAGAGACCTCCTCTTGCCTTGTGCGATAGAACAGCATCCGAGATTGCTTGAGCCACTTCAGCTGTCCTCCTGAGCCAGAGGATATTTTCACTGAAGAACTCTCCAAGCCAGGATTTTGCCCCTCTCATTGGCTAGCTAAAATGGACTCTGAGTCAGCTGGCTTTTAAGGGCCTGCTGCAAGTTCCATTTTGCCCAATTTCATAAAAGCAGGTTTTTTGTGGAAGGGGTTGGTGGGTTGAAAATGGTCAGCAGTGGTTAATCCAAAGAGGCTTGGGGAAGGTGAAGACAGTTAGTTCGCTATTGAGATGAGCGCATTTACTAAACTGTACAAGTGTATGGATGTTGCATGCTGCCAGAATTTAAATCTGAAATATGCCTAGGCAGAGAGTGTTTATACGTGGGAAGTCCAGCACAAACATGAGCGCAGAGGGAAAATGCTGTGTATTTTCATCCATTTTACATGCATGAAAAAAAATTTCAGAAACATTCTGGGTCAGCTTCCTTTCCCCGTTTTATGCTGCTTTGGACAAAGTAGCTGCTTTTCCCTTGATGGTGATTATCCCAGCAGAGCCCCCTGAAATCACGGAGTTAGCATAACCACTTTCCTACAGCATTCGGTTCAGGCATCCTATTGGGGTGAGAAGGATCATGTCCAAAATGTTCAATGCTCCAGCTTTTCGCTGCTGGCGGTGGCTCCCGTGGGCTGTTCTGATGTATCCAAGGCTAATGTCAGTGTAGAATTAACCTCAGCATCAGGAACCCTGCATCTGCCGCTCCCCTAAACAGAAGTTGGGAGCAGCTGAGAATCAGGCCCTGTGGGTTGTCCTTTTACAAGTGGATTCAGCCAGCTCTCTTTGAATAAGGTAGGGTTGGTTTTTTTCCTTCTCCTAGATTTGCTGGTGTTACCCTACATCTCCAGCTCATATGGGAGGTGGCATAAATAATATGCATTGACTCTGAAGATTAATGAAGATAAAGTAATTGGGATCCAAATGGCTTCAACATGGGTGGCACGTCTGATGTAGTACGATGTGCCTGTTTGGGTTGGGTTGTTTTTTTTTAATGAATTTGGCTTTCTAATCCTAACCACATGTTGCACCAGAAGGCTTTGCACAGAACACAAGTTTAACGGGGCTGCAGAACGCAATGCTTCTCGTGCATATGGAAGATTTAGCATGCCCTTTTGTTGTTAAGACAGGTCCTATAAAATAAATGCATTAATACACACAAAAATGGTAAGAGAGAAATGATGATGTTGTCACTGAAGGATTAGTAGTCCCTTACCACAAGTAATTTTGCATCAAAGATTTTGCTACTTAGAGATTTTATGCCTAAAACAATAGGGAAGGGGTCTAATTAAAAATGTCATTTGATTTAATTTTCTAATTTTTCTCTGACTTTTTGCACATGCCTCACCTGCGGTAGGAATGTGCTACACTAAAGTTTGGGTAGAAGAAAAATGAAAATTTTGTGTCAACTCTTAGAATGAGGTGTCAGGCAAAACCAACAAGACAGGCCACTACCAAGACTGATCTCAGGACATTGTTTTTCAGAAAGTTTCAGTTCTCCTGAAAAGGCAGAGTCCATGAACGGTGTCTGTACTATGGAAAATTTTTTAATTGAAAAAAACCAACAATTCTGAGATATAAATAATTTCTGTCTGCCTTTGTGTGTGTGTGTGTGTGTGTGTGTGTGTCCATATTTACTAAGTCAACCCTAAATTTAAAATAATCCCCCTAATAATTAAATTCTGTATCTGGAAAATGTATACATTTGTTATAATTTCCCAGGTGTAGAATCTGATTATCAAAGAGTTGTCTGAAATTCATCCCCCTCCCACTCATATCGGGGAATATAGTGGCTGGGAGTGGAGTGACCCCGTTCCCCTCTCCCTCTCCCACACTTCTTGCCCTCCGTCCTTCCTGCCCCTCCCTCCTGCCACTGGTACCCCCCCCCAGCTCCCCACAGCCTCTGTCCCTCCACCCCACAATCTCTGCCTCTTCCTCCACCCCTTCCACAGTCTGCCCCTTCCCCACTCATTTACTGTCAGATGCTCGGGCTCTGTTCCCTCCCAGAGCACATGGAAGCTCAGCCTTTGCAAGGCCATGCAACAGTGTCAGCATTGCTGATTGTCCAGGGAAGCAATGCAGCAGTGTAGATGCTGCTAATTGGCTGGGGAGGAGAGTTTCCATGTGCTCTGTGCCTGGGAGGGAATCCAGCCCTAGCCTGAGCTGAGATGCACCTGACAGTAAGTGGGTGGAGAGGGGCAGAAGCTGTAGCAGAGAAGTGGAGGAGGGGGCAGAGACTGCTGTGGGTCTGACTCTGGCCCTGATCTGGGATCAGAGCCAGAGCAGCCTCCTGCCATACAACAACCCCCCGCCCCCCCCCACACACACACACACACACACACTGCTTTGTACATGAATCTAAGATGAGGGGCTTTCCCCCGCATGCTGACTTGGGAAAGAAACCTAGTCTTAGATGCGAGTAAATATAGCTTCTAGTTTGTAAGCTGTTTGGGGTTGTGACCATCATTTTGTGCTGTCTCTGCTCATTCTCTAACACCTTCATCCATGGGAAAGGCTCGCAGATGCTGTGGCGTTACAAATAATAATAAGGGTGGGTGTGTGTATATTTACAGCTTTATTATAAATAATAATAGGGGGGTATGTACATATGTGTGTATGCATGGAATAAATTATAATGTATATACACACACCCTATTATTACTTATAATACCACAGTATCTGGGAGTCTTACCCTATTGTATAACTGAAACGTGTTACACAAACACACACACGCACACAATTTTGTGTGTGTCTAGAAACTGCAATTATGTATTTATAGATCAGAACTGTTTTGTATTTGTATACCAGAACTGTCGATGTATTTCTGTATTTGACTTATGGCTAAAAATCAAGAATTTCTGTGGAAACATTTAATGAAATCTGCTTTTTAATTTTTTCTTCAGTGCTTCCAATGAAAAGTAAAGTATTTGGCCAGGTCACCCATCTCTTAGAAATATCAGCCTCTGCAACCTGTAGTAAAGGGTAAATTCCATTAACTGTAACAGAAACGTAACTTCGGTGGGCCAGATAAATTGTGCAAGAGGTGTGTAACATGCAGTGAGCAGTGGGTTACTTGAGCGTTAGAACAATGCCATCATTCCAGAGTAATAAATGACTAGGAATTTCACTCTGCCTATTTTGTCTCTTTGTCCCCCATGGCAGTCCTGACCAGGTGTGACTTGCATGGCTTAGCCCACATGATAACAGAAGATGAACAGGAAGGGAGGAGGAGTGGTATAAAGTTGTGGTGTAAAGTTTCCCCTCCTCATTGGCTAAGAAATACAATGCGGATACATAACGTATGTGTGTTCCTATATTGGAACTATATGATGCATTTAGGGTTTAACCCTCCCACTTCTCCGTACCTTAAAGAAATGATTAATGAGTGTTTTAACCTGTGCATATGAGCTGCCTATCAGGAATATTTTCCATAGTGCACCAGTGATACACTGCACATAGTGCTGACAGAAGCTAAAGTGAAATGTCATACTTTCAGATCTGATGCTGTGTAGAGTTGGAATGGGGCCTGTACTGCCTTCAGAGACTGACAGCTAAATCCTTCATTCTTTCAGCTTCCAACATATGGCATGAAGTAGGGTGTGAAAGATAAATTTCTTTGAATAGGTGCAGAAAATATGTGCACCATTTTTACTGGTTGGCTGCAGAGGGAAATCAAAACAGCCATGTTTTCTGAGAGCAGAAATGTAATGCTTTTTTGAAATCAGATGTCCAAATTGGTAATGTTAATGATACACAGTTGATACATGCTTGGGTGATTAGAAGTTCACTCTGCAAGCCTAGCCGCAGCCACCTGAGTAGGATGGATTGGGGAGAAGAGAGGATCAGCTCTGGCACAGATATCCCCACCCCTTTTGAGACATTGAAAGTGTCCTGTATTCCTTGTGCCACAATACTTTTCCCGATTAAATGGTTGGAGAAAAGTTCAAGATAAGATGCAAAGTTTCTTTCCCAGCATTTGGAACTGTCCGTGGTACCAGCAGAATCCTCTTTTACTCGAGCAGCATTTTGGTGCTGGATATTTGAGGATGGTGGCCATTACATTTCAGTATGAATCTTGTCCTAATCAGAGTGATATATAAACCATTACAAGCTTTAACATTCATGCAGTATTGTTTTTTTATTTAACACAAGCAGAATGCTTAGCAGATGAGGGAATTATCTTGATTAGCCGAAGATCAACTGAAGTTTTCTTATGCCATCGTACAGACATCATTAACCAAGCATGCAGTCATCTTGGTTAAGACGACTTTGCAGACATCTTAACCAAGCACAAAACAATGCTTTAATGTGTCGTATCCAGAGACTATAAAAGAGTAGATGCAGAAAACAAAAGAAAGTCGCACTGAAATTTAACGCTGGAAAATATATCAGTGCATCACAAAAGATAAGTTTTGCTTTTATAGTTTATACTGTTTGTTCCATAAGTACTGGCGCAATGGCAGTAATAATGTGCTGAATCATAGGAAGGTTTCCTGTAGTAGGCTTCAACAGCTTTATTATCAAAAATAAGCCCTGGCTGTTGGCCAGTGTAGCTTCAACTCTCGCAATGATATGTTCATACCAGCGCCTCCTTGTAAAATATGTAGTCAAATGTTATCCTTGCTCTAGATGCAGGAGATCTGTTGCTTTTCTCCTTAAGGTGTTTTTATTATTATAAATGTGCCTCTAAAAATGGGAGTTCAACTTGAAAGATGTGTCCAAGTCTGAATTATGGGCACATCAAGGGATGTGCTCTGGTTTGGATCCACAATGAATTTTAACAGGCCACACTATGTTAAGACCATTTCCTATCGCACTGATGATTATCCCCTCCAGGTTTACTTATAATCTGCTCCTATCTATCCACCTGTAATATACTGTGTTTTATTTAGTTTGTAAGCTGCTTGGGGTTGGGACTGTCTTTTTGATCTGTCTCTGTCCATCACCTAGCACCCTGGTCAGTGGGTAAGGCTCCTAAGTGCTGTGATACTATAATTAATAATAGGGTTCTTTGTGGTTTGCACACACACATTCTGCCTCAAATTGTGCTAGTGTCAGGGCACGGCCCTCCAAACCCTTTGCATCCCAAATTTGCACACAAATGCAAGCAGTTGGATTAATACAATATTCCTTTTCACCTGCAGATTGGTCACACGGGTACTTAATTTTGATGTGTAAAGTATGTAAATGCAAATGGGTGTGCACTCCACTTTGGCATGTGCACAAATCAGAGGCCTGTGGAAGCGAGGACCTATTAATATCGTCACTGTTATTTTGTAGCACTACAGCATGGCCATGAGATTGCAGATTTCTTGGAATACTGGGGGAAGGATTACATCTGTGCCTCTTCTCTACCTTTGTCATGTGAAAGCATACATTTCATGCTCTTCTGTGTGCTCATTACGGTCTGTGTCATTGGAATGATTCATTAGTATTTTAATATGAAATACAATAATGTGGGCTATACTTTGACCTTCTCAGTATTCTGTATTTTAATTGGTGGACCACTCCAGTCTTCCATAAAGGTTACAGAGGCTGTAAACAGAGACATGGGCTGGTCAGCCAAACAAATTATAGAATTCTGATAAGGTCAAAGCGGAGCAGCCCATTGCTATAATTCAGAAAATATATGGAGCATTCAAAGCCTGCTGTCCTAATACTGTGATACATATGGCAGTGAAAACAAATATAGCCACCCAAATTAATTGTTGTGACATGGATTGTAATAAGGCTGGGAATATATATAATGTTAACTCACTCTCATGTACAGCTTCAAGATTGATTCCTTGCTCTTTCTGCTCGGGTATCCTCTAGGAGTCAGACTAAGAATTGGGTGCCGAATTGGTGCATACCACTGTGACTCAAAGAGCATGCTCATTCCAATGTGTGCTTCTTTGTTTCTCCCCTTTCTGGTTACAAGCCTGCAGGATTCCCAGAGATAAAAGAAAAGAAGAACTGTTATCCTTTCAGAGGAAAAAAGAAGCAGCCAGAAAGCCTTTCAGACACATTTAAGGGAAATATGAATTATGCAGTTACTGTATTTTCTCACATACAACACCCCCCCAATATATCAATTATGCAATTACTGCATTTTCTCACATCTAACATCCCCCCACCAATATAACACACACTTTGTTTTTGAAAGGCAGAATGAAAAAGAAAAGATTTGTCCAATGCTATGCCTGCATAGTGCAGAGTCAGATCTTAATCTTCAATTGACTCCTCTTCCCTTTCCTGTACAAATCCCTAGCTACCTCTGAAGACTCGTCTCCATGGATGGATCTCTGATTTTGAAAAGAGCTAAAGAGTCTGTGCTAAGCAGCTAAAGAAGCTGTGAAAAAGAGACACAAGGAGCAGCTAGCAGACAGCATAATTGTCCTTAGAAAACGTAGCTTGATTAGTGGAACATCAAAACTATTTGAGAGAGACAATTGTTAATGCCTGTCGAGTGAAGAACAATGAGCCACTAAGTCAACCGACCCCCTCAGCTTTCTGAACGGTAACACCAGAGCTGCTGCCATGATGGAACAGGAATCAAACCAGGTTGCTTCCAATGGTAGGCAGAAAATTAGCTTCTCTGCCTAAAAAACGCACTCCAAATTTGGGGAGCTGATTTTCATAGATTTCATAGATGTTAGGGCTGAAGGGACCTCAAAGATCATCAAGTCTGGCCCCCTGCCCCAGGGGCAGGAATTCAGCTAGGGTAATTTTTGAAGGAAAAGGTGTGTGTTGGATTCAAGAAAATACCGTATTTCTCACCACTGTGGGTTGGGAGGTGGTGTTTTCCTGAAACTTGGAGTAAGGAGTTGGAAATGTATTGAATTCAGTGGCAACCTATAATGTTATGGCCATTTGATCCATATTTCTTTAAGTGTTGTGTTTTTTTAATCATGCACTGAACTTACTACTGATTAAAAATGCCAGGTGAGAAGCTCTTGAGAAAGAAAAAAAAGAAAGTTTTCCAGCAGCAGAAAAAATTCTGCTTGAATACTGGTGTTCAGGCTTCTGTATACTTCTGAAGCAATGTACCACCAAGCTCATTTGAGCTATTTTAGCTAAAAGAAATGTAGTCACAAGAACAAATGGGTGTGCACGGTCATCAACAAATAAGGGCTGGGTACCTAAGAAGGTGTCTAACCATCAGTTCAGCAAAGTTCTTAAACAGTCTCCAAGAGAAGTATAGGGTGAGACAAGACACCTAACCGGGTTGAGAATACAACTAGGATACATTTATAAAAGAGATTACCACCCGTGTTTACCTGTGATAGCTGAGAACTGAGCTTGGTGACGCAGGGCATCCCTTCCAGCACTGTAATCCTTTATTCAATGGGAATCAGCTTGTGAGATGAGGACATTGTTCATTCTCCTTGCAGACTTTACTGATGCTGCTCTCTGTTGTCAGCTAGGACCAGGTGTGATGTGGAAATCTGTCCCCTGGAAGCCAGTCGTGACCTCAAACTAATGTCCTGTAAATGTTCATCTGACACGATAAGGGTTTACGAAATATGAAATGGAAAAGAGAAAATAAATGGGGATTTTTTCTTTACTTTCTCTCTCAATACAATAACTAGGGGTTATAAAACTAGTAATTAGTAAGTTTAAAACTAACAAAAGGAAGTTCATTTTAACACAGCATATAAAGTGTGGAACTCATTGCTACAAAAAGTGGAAGCTGACAGTTCAGACAGATTTAAAAAAGGGATTGGACAAATTCTTGGAGGAAAGGGGCATTGGTAGCTACTGAGCACGGAAGTTAGGGATACAGTCTCTCAATTAGAACTTCCTAGACCTTAAAGACTGGAGGCTGCAAGTGAGAGAGGAACAGTGGGGGGAAAAAACAAAATACCGGTCATACCCAATTTACTTTCCCTTTCAGCATCTACTCTCTGCAGCTGTGGTACATGATACTGGGCAATATGAGCCTATGGCCTGACCCAATAAATGGCAAGTCTTATGTTCTTATAGCTCAGGGAAGGATCAGATGATACAAGCTTTTGTCACTGCTGACCTGGATTGGTCCTGAATTGGCAAATGAAGACCATTATGGATCTCCTTGACCTCTTCTGTCCTCAGAGCTCCCAGCTTACCACTCATTTTTAGTTTGACAAAGTGGAGTCAGGAATAGAATAGAATAGAAATGGGACTTAGGACATTTAGATACAGTTCCTGACTCTGCCAGAGACACTCAGACTGATCTTGGCCCAGTCACGTAATTTTTTCTGCCTCTACTCTCTGTCCCTGCTCCCTGTCTCTGCACACTGAAGACACCAGGTCCTCCACCACACGTCTCTTCTATTTAGCTCAAAAGCTTTCTACGATGGGAATTATCTCATGCTATTACAGCTGGTTGGGAAATGCCTTTTGTTAGAAAATGCTGATTCATTGGAACTGAAACAGCTTGCAGGGAGAGATCGGTTTCAACAAAACCCCTGATTCAAAACATTTTTAGGGAAAAAAATGTTTTACAGTTGTCAGCACATCCAATTTTGATATTTTCAAAACAAAATAATTGGTCTGCAAGCTGAAAAGAATTTTAGTTGGGCAATTTGTTCTAATCCTTTTTTCAGGTTAATGGTTCATGAACATTTTTGAGAAATAAGCTTTTTTGGTTTGATTTGTGACAGAGCCATCAAACAATGTTTCCTACATTACTCAGTGAAAATACAGTCCCGGGGGTAGTGGACCCAGATCTCAGTTGCAACCTCTAGGAATTAATGCAATAAAAATAAAGTGTGGGGACATAGATCTTGTTATACTGAATCAGGGCCCAGGTCCTGTTGCTTGTCTCAGCTGTTGAGCAATACTTGGTACTTAAGGCTAAGTTCAGACAGTCATAAAACCATAGAAAATGAGGGGTGGAAGGGACCTCAGGAGGTCACATCTAGTCCAGCCCCCTGCTCAAAGCAGGACCAGCTCCAACTACATCATCCCAGCCAAGGCTTTGTCTATCTAGGTCTTAGAAACCTCCAAGGATAGAGATTGCACCACCTCTCTTGGTAACCTGTTCCAGTGCTTTACTGCCCTCCTCATGGGAAAATTCTTCCTAGTATCTAAAGGAAGACAAATGTCAAGAAGCCCAAGGCTGAATCGATTCAATCTTCCCAGGTAGTCTAAGTTGCGTAGATTGAACGGATAAACAAGTGAATGTACATTCACTATTGATTCTGGAAATGCAGCCACATGCCTGCAGTGGCCCAGGCCAGGAGCTGGGGGTGCTAGAGCATGCCTCCCTGCTTGGCTTGAGCAGATAGCTTGAGCCAACGCTAGTCCACCCACCCCTTGAGGAGAGGGTTGCAGGGGAGGTGCAAAACATCCTGGGATGCTGGGGGACTGTGAGTTAACTTGAATCTGGGGGGAATCAGGATGGAAGTTCAATAAACCAATTTAACCTAAGTCAAGATAAGTCTGATACTACATCCAACCAGGTTTATCTTGAACTGGTATCAGCCATTTTGAAAGCAGTTTATGTGCACTGAACTTCTGTTGTGTTACAGATTTGAACTGGTTTCCTATCCCTTATACTGGTTTACATGTAAGTTCTGTCCCCAGCCAGTGAGTGTGTGGTTCTGGGGACATAAGGGCCAGCACAGTGTTGTATATAGCAGGGGAGAAGGGGATATGTTGGGACTTCTGCAGCAGCCTGAACCACAAGGCTTGTTACCTTTATCTTCTTCTTACTGCTAGTCATGGACTTAGTCATCTCCCTTTTAAATCTAGCTGCAGCATTTTAATTTTAGGGCTGTTAGGCAGGTTGAATACCAAGAAGCTGCTGCTAGGTACAGTAGCACAATAAGCAAAGAGACTAGGGCAGATAATTGATTTCTGTAGTTGGTGAATGTGCCAGTGAATGGTAGCAAGGGGTTAGTAGCACATATTGTTTTAATTGTTTGAAAAAAAAAATCAATCTTTTCAGTGTCAAAGGAGCTACAGTAGCATCAATAAGGCCATGAAGGTGATTATTGAACAGCCCTGTGAAAAGGCCAGGAAGGGACGCTACTATTGACAGTGTTATTGGCTTCTGTAGGTGTTACGTTTTGCCCAACCTGGACAATAAAGTATTCTGAAGGATTTTGTCCATACCATAATACAGTAAGGTTTGTTAACTAGGACTTCTTTAAAAGTCACAATAGTATGAAATCCCATAAGAATTAATAAATAGGTATATACAGAGGATTCTTTGTCCCATTTTGTAAAACCTAAGGTTGAATTTCATATATACTGTGCTAAAAATCTGCCTTGGAGAACTGAGGATTTGTTAGAAGAGGGGATGCCCAGATATTTAGAAAAATGAATCAGCATTTTTATCGGACTCTTTTATTTACTGAATTTCAAGACACTGCTGACATGTGGCTTGACATAGCTTAGATTTCAAGAGACCAAAGCCGAAAAGCAGCTGTAAAACCAATGCAGTTGGTATGCCTGCTACATACATAACTTTAGAGGATGTTATTACCTTAGAAGTGACATAAGTAACTGTTACTCTTTTCTTACTCATGGGCCATTTTGGAAAACAACTGCACTTAATATTTAAAAGTTAAAAAAATGTATACATTTATTAAATAAATAAATAAGGCTGGGATTTCCTGAGTTTAAGCCAATTAGATACCAAATCCCATTGAAATTCAGTGAGAGTCGGGCATCTGCAACTCTTATGCCCCTTTGAAAATTCGAGCCATAAAGACATCAAGCCCATTTTTGCAATGTGAATTTTTTAATTAATACATTTAAATGTTAAATAATGCAGTAGTGCCAGTGATCTTGTGCGCCTCTCGGTGGGAGGGGGGTGTTTTTTTCACCTTAAAGGTGCTTCTTCACTTTGGAAATATTTTCAGATATGGGTAAGGATTGAAGAAAACAGCTGTGATTCCCTTGCAGCAATAGGCATAATGTAAGATTAAGAGTAAACCTACCCATACAGACAAGAATTACGGGTGAAATGCTACAACCTTCCTCTTAAAGGAATAGCACAGAAATCATCACTTGGGGAAGAAGTCCAGTCCTGAACTGTTTTAGGGACTGAAGGAGACCCAGAGTAGTACAGATCCCCCCAGGGTCATATAGGTTATAGCAGTATCTGCTCTAGCCTCCTCTGTTCGTCTTCTTTCTTAGGCCTTGTATAGAAGTCTTTGGAAAGACCGTCTGTAGCTGTCCTCTTTTGTGCTTCTTCAGCTTAAATTGGGACTTTTGCTGCTGAAGCTGGGGCATTAGGTTCATAGGATCATAGGAAAGTAGAGCTCAAAGGGATCTCACCTAGTCCAGCCCCCTGCTGAAGCCAGGATCATCCCTGACTAAACGATCCCTGCCATGGGTCATGTAAATGGCCCCAGATCTCACCCTTTACATTGTCCTCTCAAAACAGTCCATTTATTGGCCTGTAAATCTAAAGGGTTCCCTGGAATATCACCAATCCCCATAATGTTAGAAGGTAACTTTTTTCAAAAGTGTCAAAGAATATAGACAGAGGCATTAATTGTGCCAGTATCAAAGAATACTCACATAAGCTGTTGTGAAACCCTGTTACTGGATCCACTCCAACTTTAACCATGCTTAATTCAGAATCAGAGTGAGGGTGATTTAGTTAGCTTGTACTAACATAGGAGCATGCAGTCATATCAGCTTCCAACTGGCAGCTCCCTCTTTCCTTTTGAAGTGGTTAAAAGGTACATTTGTCCATGTGGCGGGCCAGTAGGGGCCGTTCCTGCACTGAGCCACCCGCCTCACTGCACCCACCCAAAAACCAAGCATCAAGTGCCTCCCCTGGGGCACCTACATCCACCCGACCCCCTTCCTGAAGCCCACCCACAAGCCTGGGGTAACCGCTGCCACCACCCGGGGTCTGGTATTTGTTAGGGCTCTGTGCCCCCCAAGGTACACAGACCTTGTAGACCTTGAGGGTGCATAACCCACCATGGGAGTCTGAGGTGCGTCCTTTAGCCTGAAGCATCCACGAGCCGCCTCCTGTACAGGAGGAGTGTAAAAAGCCATGCCCATCTTAGCCAGCTTAGTAAGGTGAGCTACCAAGGCTGGTCGCTTCCCTCTTAAGCACACACTGCGAGGCGTGCTAAACCAGATAGATGTATTGATCAAAGAGGGAGAGCATGGGGAAGGACTACCAAACAAAAGGGATATTGAAAGGAAACTACCTTGAGCAAATCGGTATAGGCTCCTTTGGCTTTTTTGATAGGAATCTAGTTCACAGAGTCCAAGTTACTGGCTAAATTTCAGGTAAGCTACTCAGATGTTCATCTAGAGAGTGACAGAGCGCTGGAGGCGGCTTGCTTGTTTCAGTGTCCCAAAATGCTGCTCCCCTTCCTCATGGATGCACTCTTAGACACCTGTCATGACCTCATCACTAAGTTCCCACTAGAAGCATCCCCATTGGCTGCTGATCCGTGCTTCCCAGTGACATCAGCCTGACCAGGTGAGATGACTAGTCACATGACCTGCAGTGGCAGGTACCTGAGACAACAGAGGAGCAGGTTCCCTCTCCCATTGGAAGATTTACAGGCCAGCTGGTCTCACAGGCAGGGAGCACAGGGTGGGGTTGGGGCTGTCTGCTTACAGCAGTGAGGCAGACTGGGTGGTAATTTCTCCCTTGGTAATTTAAGACCATAAGTTTCATGGAAGGCAAACGGGATTTAGGCACATGTGCATTGCAGGAGGCATGATGGTACAACTGTGCATTAGATCCCATTGTACCTTATTGCCTGTGTAGGGGGAGCCTGATCCCGGGCTCCCCCTGCACTGGCAAGAAGCAGGCTCCCACAGCTGGGAACCCCCTTTAATAATGGGGTTCCTAGCCATGGAGGCCATGCGCAGCCAGGACTAAGATTCCCCACAAGGGGCAGGGCTCTTGGCTGCGGCTGCAGGTGAGGCACAGCCAGGACTGAGAGACCCCACAATAGATGGGATTCTTGGTCCCAGCTGTGCAAGGTGCAGCCAGGACAGAGAGCCAGGGGTTTTACACACCCCCAAGCTTTGGGGATCAGGCCGCTGCAATCCCCACCATTCAGGGGTTTCATGCTGGGCAAGGTAAACCCCCTGCAGCTGGCAACCCCATCAGCAGGTGGGGCTCCCAGCACTAGGAGACCCTGCTACACATGCAAATTAAAGCTCCATACCAACCAGCTATGAAGCTAGTACACATTTTTGAGCTCTAACTTCATAGCTGGTTGAAAATTCAAGCCATAAAGACATGAAGCCCATTTTTATTTTTATTACTTTTTATTGTGTGCTGTCTATTTATTTTATTGTGTGATATCTACTGTGTACATGTAGTTGCTCTTAAGGTAATTGCACAATTAATCAGTTAATTGTATGATACCTGTAACATGTAGAGAGGGCCTGCAGAGCATATGTCAGTTTTGAAAATTTTACCCAGAGTTTGTATTTGGTTCTCTGATTAGGTCGGCTTGGGCACAGACATCAAATGTAAAATAAATGCTTAAATGCTTTTATGAATTAGGACTAGGAAAAGCTTTCATCTTCTGCTGTGAGAAGCACAGCCATCTACCAGAATGAGATCAGTACACTTATTCCAAAGCACTTGTAGAAAAACAACAATAAATGACTACATGTAATAAGCTGTTCCTTAGAATATTTTATACTGCATGGAATTATTTTTAAATACAGATATATGAAACCTCCCCCTTCATATTTTTCTTGGAGCATGGAGAGCTGCATTTGAAACACAATAATTTCTTATAGCAGAGCTTTAATTATATGATTTATACTTCTAAAATTAAACATACAGGCACCAATAATAATAATAAAAACGAAGTGTTCTGGCTAATTCTAAAATAATCCAGCTATTGAGCAGATTAGTGTGTTCTTTCTGCAATGCTGGAAATATTTTTCATGGAACAATAGCAGCTGAGTGTTGCCAGCTTAATTTTGTTCCTAAAAGGATGCCAGTTGTATGTGTGTGTTTCTTAACATACTTTTAGTTTTATAATTATATGCAATTATGCATTTACTAAAACATATCCAAACATATTTACTAAAGAATATAGATGCAACCATGGCTCTGCATGGGAATCCAGAAGCCTAGTGTGTTAGCTGGGATATTTTACAGAGCATCTGATTCTTGACTAAGGGTTGTGTTCAGGTTAAACGTCTCTGCAGTAGACCAGCACAAGAATAATCAGTTATTAGATCTGATCCTGCATCCATTAAAATCAGCAATTAGACTCCTAACAGCTCCACATCAGGGAGGCAACTCACATAAATGAGATGAGTGAACTGAGCCACCATTGTTTGGGGTGAATTTGCTTTAAAAGACCCTCCCAGAGATCCCCACAAAAACGTTCTGCAAAATTTGGCAACGTTTCACAAAAACTTGCAAATGATGGCCCATTTTAGCATGATCTTACTAACAGATTTAGGCAGAAGAACCTTTGCAGCCACAAAGAGTCCTCCTGAATCCATTTGAGGTTCCTCATAAGCTTAAGGGGTTACATTAAAGCATTGGATTTTAGGTTTACACCTGTCTGCACCAAACAACCAAGAGTTTAAAATAAGGTTTATGTCAAGAGTAACAGACACACGGTACGTCTGCATGTGCACCTAATGTGCAGTAGCCTATTTTACTGTGCATTAAAGCGTCATGTATAAAACCATGTAATTACACTAATGCACAGTAAAATAGGTTACTGCACATTAAGCAACACTTAAAAACTGTGTGCCTTTGTTACTGCGCATTAAGGCAACCTAATGTGCATTTCTTTAGTACCTCACATTGGAGGTACTAAATTTAATGCATGTTAGAAAAAGCACCTTAATGCACATGTAGACATGCCCCTGAGTAGCAAAATGAGAGGTTTTCCACCCTCCAGAAAAATTCAAGGACAAATGCAGTTAAATCCAGTTACATCTCTCTTTGCAAATGAGAAAGCATCACCATCCCTGTCCTGATAGTGCCAGCAGAACTATTTAATCCGGTGCTTATGCATATTTTCCGATTCTGTGTTTTATTGCTTAACCTTGTAGGCATTCTAATTTTGCAATTAATTATTCCACTGTACATGAAAGCCCTGCACAGACTTGATTTAGTGCTGTTGAAATTAAACAAGGAGGCAAAACAACTGTTTATAATTATACAGATTTTATATATCAGTGTGTGCATCTAAAAGAACAAAACTTTCTTTGTTTGCACTGGAGCCTTAGATTTGGTAGTGTTCAGCAAATCTCATTATAAGGTATGGGAATTTGTGAAAGTCCCTGAATGTTTATGTACAGTTTACCATTTTTTTTCCTGAAGTTCTTTGAAGGGTTATGCAATTAATCTTTGATTCTTATTTGATTGGAATTCAGAATTCTTGATCTACATCTGTTGCACGTTGCATAAAGCAAATATACCCTACAATGTTTAGAAAACACGGCCTGTATTTATTCTAGTGCATATGTTTTTCTTACATAATAATGGCATTTGTAATATGTTTCAATCAAGAATAGAATCAAAGAAATGCCGGTTTCTTAATTCCAGAAAGATCTTTAGTCCTACAGACATTGTTGAGGTGGGTACGATAACAAGGGAACAAGGCAATCCAATTAAATTAACATTTCTTTTTAAGGTTCTTTTTTTCAGTCTCTTTAGTATGAAATAAACAATCCCATTAATTTTGAGCTGAATAATTAGAAGCCGTGGAATCCTATGGCACTTCAGTCAATTCGAGGGCAGACTTCTTTAGAGAAGAGGAAATTTTTCATCTGGAGCTCTAGAAGAGTCTTACGCATGTATTTGCCTGGATTGTTTCCATCTCTCTTCTTTGTCTGTCTCTGGTTTCTGCTGTTGCTGCAATACATGGCAGTTCCAAAGCATTTCATTAAAAGAAACAAGTGTATAATGAGCAATGTCCTTTGAGCGTGTCTTGTTGGGAAGGAAGTGTAGTATAGCGAGAATGAGGCTTACTCTGCAAGTTGCACCCTTAGGTCTGGGACAGACATTGCATAACCCAGTTTGAGACAAATCAGTTAAGTCTGATACTACATTCAACCAGGTTTATCTCAAACTGATTTCAGCCATTTTCATACTGGTTTATGTGCACTGAACATCTGTTCTGTTGCAGGTTTAAACCAGGTTCTGATCACTTAAACCGGTTTATATGTAATGTCTGTCCCGAGCCTTATTGTCAGGACCTGTCTAGAAGATCTGAGATCCCTTGCACATCAACTTCGCGTCAGTCTTTGACTTCTACCAAAAGTGCTTCATTTTCCAGTATTCCAGCCTGACAAACCCCAATAACATCATTTTGAATACTCACAACATCCTGATGCTTCCACTCCTTTTCAGCTCTCGTGTTTAACTCTTTTTCATGAGGATTTCTGTTGTTTTCTCTGAAGAAACTTGGTGCTTCATCCTGCTCCTGGTGGATGCGCTGGTCAAAATTCTCTTATCCTCCTTTCCTCTGTTAGCAAAGGAGAAAGAGTAAGGGTAGTTGTAAGCCATTCTTTTACCTCCCAGATGTTGGGTTTTACTGACGTTGCAGCCGCTTTCCACAACTCTGTTCGGGCAGCTCCACTGCCTTGTAATAGGGGGGAAAAAAAGAGCTTGAGCAGAAACTACTCCAGCTGAATGCTAAGGAACCCCCGACATGTTTTTCCCTTTTTTCTCATCCCCACTTGAAGCATGTGTTCCCATTAGGAATTCTCTTTATTCCAGATTATTTCAGAGGGAGGATCCAGCTAGTGTCATTTCAGCGGGGCCCGGGGGCAGCAACAGAGCGTAGCGTTGGGCCCCCTGTTTTAGTGGCGGACTGATTCATGTCTTCATCCTTCTTCTCTGCCGCACTTCAGAGAATATACAGCTGTCACCAAATCGGAGTGTAGTTAAGGGTCAGCCGTACCGTGGTTGCAGTCGTCGAGTGCGTCACTCCATGCCTACGCTGACGTTAGAAGTGCAAGTCTGATGTCATAAGAGAGCGTCCTTGTGAATCTGTAGCCAAGGATCAGGCTTGCTACTTGCCCAGGTAATGTCTGGAATGACCTTCTGCATTTGAACATATTGTGACGATGGTGCTAGCAAGATGATCCCTGCAGTGACTTTATAAATCTTAGCCAGACATGACGGAGAGCAGTTAGCTGAACCAGCAGGCAGTGAGTGGCCTTTGAGACACTTAAAAAGGGACACTTTGACATGCTATCCATCAGCGTGAGGAAGTCACTTGGGAGTTGCTTTTATGTCACAGCAGGGGGAATGAAAGGAGCTGCTAAATAAAAGGTGAATTTGATCATAGACTTATTTGGTGATCTTTTCACCTCACCCTCTTGATTGCAGCTTCTCAGTGAGGAGCTAGTTAATTTTAATGACAGAAGCTCAGAATCATCTTATTGAAGTTTAAATTAGGTTAATGACTAGTGATATGGCTAAAGGGTATAATTTACAAAACACAAATCCCCTATGCAGAAGTGTGTGCGTTCAATATCGCACATGAAAATCCCATAATTTTGATTTTATTCATTTAAAGCATTCATTTAAAGCCCCAAATTCACATGCTAATATCTTGTTAACTTTTCTAAGATGGAAAATGCACCAGTGAGCCTGTATTTGGCTTTGAATGGAGAAGGACCCTTGGCTTTGAATGCTGTTTTTCTGGGAAACGTTATTTCTTTTTCTTCTTCACCTCTTATTCAGGGGCAGGAAAGCCACAACACCCTAAGACGGGGCCAGGTTTTCAAAAGAGCTCAGGGTCAACTACTAAATACCCACAGTGGGGGCCAGTTTTTCAAAGCGCTCAGCCTCAGTTAGGGACCTGATTAAGTGGCAAGATTTTCAGAAGTGCTCAAGGTACTGGGGTGTGGGCTCCTCTGAACATATGGCCACGTGTCACTGTGGGCACTAAACACTTCTGAAAGCCTAACCTCCTAATCTGGTGCCCGGTGTATCAGAACAGGAGCAGCCAGATCCTGGTCTCCTCCAAAAGTCTGGCATCAGGTCTCTCACCTGAGTGGAGTCGAGAGCCCCCACCATTGACTGGTAGAAGGAGACACCAAGGGGAACGCTGCTTGTGCACGGGAAGGTGAAAGAGGGAGATGAAGGAGATGGTAAGTGCACTTTTGATTTACCACTGCCAGAAAGTGAGAATTTCCTAAGCCTGCCAGTGTAAAGGGACACAAAGCCTTTTATATGCCATGTTTTTGAACAGCGCCTGAATTGCTCCGTCTCCCTGACATTTAAAACAACATGGAAACTAAAATTTCTTTTATGTACAGTCCTTGTAGTTCAGTGTGTACAGCAATTCAGACTTCCATGAAAACATCACTCAGGTAGGATACTAATGGCCAGTTCAATTCTGCAATGAACATCGGTTTCCCATTAGAATCAAATGTTTCATGGTATCTCTAACAAGCTGAACAGTGTATGCAATAAAAACCACTGTTTATAAGGTTCTTTAACACCTATAGCAGCAAACGTTTACTTTTAGCATCTTAATTTAATATGGGCATTTTATTTGCATGGTATGTTCAGTGGCATACTTGGAGTAACAGGAGTTGCATTAAAACACCATATTGAATTGCCTGTAATATGTATAACCGATCTTGTTCCGTTCTTATCGTCTCTCTTTTGAGGTGATGTTGTGAGTCAATTTGACTTCAAAGTGCACTTAGAAGATTGCAATGTATGCGAGCTTTCCCCAGTCATCTCCGAATGCTGCTAAGCCACTTTCCCTAAGGGGAGCATGTTCGAAAAGAAAGTTAAAAAATAACAGTAAATTAGAAAACGTCGCCTCACCTACACGCTCCCTTTGCGTAAAATAAAAACATCAAATTGTACAAACGATCGTTCAAAGAGATGAAGGCTTAAATTTTAAAAGGAAAGGGCAAAAATAAACATTATGGGCACATACAGGCGACGGAGCACGTGCGGTGTGCGATGCTGCACACCCATCTCTGGCACCAACACTGCACGTGCTGCACATGCAGGTGTTCCCTGCATTGCTAATGTGCAGCATGATGGGGGGCAGGGGTAAAAAAAAAACAAACCAAACCAATGCCTAAAAGTGGGGTAGCACGTGTGACAGCAGCGTGCGCCACCTGAAGCTGGAGCCTGGCCACTCAGAACAATGCTACTGGCCAGGCTCCCTGCTACCAGATCACCATGGCTGCAGCTCCCGGAGGGCCCTGGGACCCCAGGTAAGGCTGCCGTAGCCCTACGTTCCCAACCCCGCCTGCGGCAATCAATGCGCCATGTGCAAGAGTGTGCGTGCACAGATGTTCCCCGGGGACAAGTAGCAATGGCACATCTCGTGCCACTGCTGTTTGTCCCTTGAGAAATGCACATTCCTGCTCACGGGATTGCACCTTTAGAAAGATAGGTGGGACATGAAAGTGGGGTCAATTGTAGAAAGAGATGGATGCTAAGATCGAAGAGTGCTACATCCTAGAGCCAACCCAGCAAAAAGGACTGTCCTTCCGTGGGAGCATGGGATGGCCTGGGACAGTGAGGGGCTGACTTTTTGGCAGGTGTGCCACAAATTAGCCCTGGGATCTCCCCAGGTGCCACTCCAACCCCCTTCTCCTGTCTGATTTGCTGCTCTGCTTCCTGCTTCTTGCCTTATCTGTCACTCTGCTACCTGTCCCCTTCCTCATCTACTGCTTGCCATGCAGGGAGGTTGTCTGCACCACTTGTGGCACCTGTGCCACAGGTTGGCCACCCCTGGCCTAGAAGATAGGGTATGTCTGAGCACAACCCTTATCCAGAAAGGAAGCTCAAGGAGAGGTCTCTGTTGCATACAGATTTCATCTGCTTAGGGATTGTGACGTCCACCATGTCTTCTAGCCCACCAGCATTGTCTAACAGTGAGGGTTGGCTTAATTGTGATCCCGGTTGCTAAAATGCATGTCAGAAAGGAACATAAGAGTCTTACATGAGAGTCAGATCATGTACTCTGTCCCCACAGCGAGGGGACACCACAAAGAGTGAGGACTACAGGGGTTGGACTCTTACTATCTGAAAAATAGTCCCCTCTCTTGTTTGTGTTGTGCACACGCAGCACCTGTTTCTCTATTCCATTCTCCTGGTTTCACGTCAGCATAACACCAAGGAGAAGAATAGCTGTTAACAGGTGTGAAACCTGTGTGACAGATGGAAAGTAAGGACTGCGAGTCTTTTGTTTACATGTGCTATAAAAGTTCATATTCAGATTGCAAGGCAAGCAGTAAACATGTTATATGTTGTAATCTTCTCCAGATTGCAAACTGTTTGGGGCAAGGTGCTCGTCTTCTGTATCTCATATTGCACAGAATGGAGCATGCTATGGGCGCCTAGCAAAATAATGATCATGTTAAATCAGCAACGTCGTATTGGGTAACTCAGCTACCAAGGTTTATTGTCCATATAGCAGATTTATGTAGAAAATGGGTTTTGTCAAAAAGAAATACTGGGTTGGCGTGGGAGCTTGGAGTTTGAAAACTCTTTGCAGTTGTCTTCATGTGAACAATATGTGACCTGAGTCGTGAATACAAATATGTTGAGCATGGGAATGCCATTCCTTCATGTTCTGGCTGATTTTAAAGCAACAGCCTTCCTGTTCTCAACATTTTATAGAACTGGCATATTTCCATGGCATACTATTTGTTTTCATTTAATATGAAATGAAAACCGTTAATATGATAGCACTTCAGAATTACACTTCAGCGAGAGAAGCTGAATGGTACAAGGAAGAATATTTTGCACATGAGGGTTTGTTGTTATGAGGCGGGGATGCGGAAATGGAAATGAATGGCTTTTCTGAGCATGGCAGAGATGTATGCATAGTCCAGGCCCTCGTCTAAGGGACACTTACTGGTTTTCTGAGGGCTCTGCCTGGTCCCAAGCTAGGCTGGGGAAGCTATTTTGCGTACTCTCCATACTGACTTCATTAGAACTGGCAAACCCTCTTCGTTCTCTGCCCGTCTCTGGTTAAGGAGATCAAAGGACCCTTGGTGATGAAAAGTTAGTCTGGGGGGGTTTTCTCAGGCACTGGGATCCACTTGCCATTTGTAGAGCTGGGGCCTTGGGTTCCCCTCTTCATTTCAATACAGATGCTGGGACTTGGCACGTCTTCTTCCGGTGTGGAGGAGAGGCATAATCTGTAAAAGGTTTCCTGATCCCCCTGCACATGGGAGCGGGCAAGAGAATGGCATGTGCATCCCGACAGACTGGGGCGAGGCAAGACGTACGGAAAGAGACAACCATCTGCAGATTTGTGATGCCCACATGGCATAGTCGCATGAGGCCCCACCTGTGCACATCCCTCGTGTTTAGATGTCCCTTAACGATAGAACCAAACGACTCTGATTTCTAGACACTGGCAATTTAATGCACGGTCTCTGAAACCCACTTTGATATGGACCCATAGTGACTATCTTTTGATGCTTCCTGGAGGAATTTGCCTTTGGACAGATTCATCAGTTTACTGTACTAAGGTGTACTACATGCCTTCATTTTTTCACATAAAGGACCAGAGGAGTGTAATGGATCATCTGCCGGGACAAAATAAACGCAAGTACAAAACACAACGCAGAAAATGCAGTTTGTTCTCAACCGTTAACAATGTCGAGGATTCAACAGCAGCTGCTGCAATCCACTTTGGCCAGTTCCCAGTGGAGTCGCTGTGAATCTTGGTCACTTGTGAACTCTGTCCACCACGAGATTGGGAGTGGGATAAAGCTGATGCGTTAGCCAAGTATGTTCGAAAGTGCTTCACAATCTGCAGAATGAATCAGTGAATTGTCAGACAGCTACAGACTTATTACTTTTTAATGGCATTTTTTTTATTACTTGCTAATTATGAGGTGAAAAAGGTGCGAGGCGCGTCAAGTATTATAGTTCCTTAAGTAAATTAGAGCAGAAGGTCTCAATAAATTGAAAAGTTATTAAGTGCATACTTTTCGAGAGACATAATGCTTATCATTATAAAACATAGGAATACAGATCCTCTCCTTTTTTTTAATGTCCACAGATGGCACAAGCTAATTATTCTCATTTGTATAGCACCTTCCACCTCTGTAGATTTTTTTCAGAATGTTGAAAAACAGATGATCACGTCTGTTTTTGTAGCTGTGTGAGAGTTTTTTCATTAACAAGATCAGGCAGGACCATCTGTGTGTTCTGGTAAAAAGTTTACCACCAACAGTGAATTCAAAACTTTCAAACAATGGATGAATGCATAATTTGTCATGTGTGGATTCAGTGCAGTGGCTACTAGTCTCTGTCGCTCAACCAGGTATGACTAAGTGCAGTTCTTAGCTGCTTTGAATGGAAAAAATATGAGTCAGGCTTTAAATTTTAAAACTTGCCTAGGCCCTAGTTCAGCAAAATATTCAGGCACATGTCTGCCTTTTTTTAAATATATGGAAGGGGACTGCATGAGTCCAATGTGGATATCCCTGCACTGAAAGTCAGGCATGTCCTTACACGCCTTGTTGAATGGGATTATTGCGACTTCATGTAGATTTAATAAGACGATTGATGTAACGAAATAAAAAAGTTAGTTTTTTCTCACCCGCCCCACCCCAAAAAAAGAAAAGGGAGTATGGAAAGACCACCTAGAAGAAGTGTAACAGTTCATTGCCTAGGAAGGGAACGTCTTCAAGTTTTGTCCCGGTGTTTTTCACACTTCTTCTGCAATTTCACACAGCCCCGCCATCTTCCTCACTTCATCAGAGCTCTACTCTTAGAAGATTCTCAGGTTTCACGGAGAAAAGTGAAGTGCTTCAGCTCTGTGCCTGCATCTCATGAGGCTGCACATGCAAGCCAGAGGCCCGTTGCTTTCCAGCTGGGTCATTGCATCGCTAAAGAAGGCAAATAAACTCTCAGAGAAACATAGTTACTAATGCAAATCCTCCCACACCTACCCACCAGGTCCTCCCCAGGAGAAGGGAGAAAGAATGGAGGTTAATTGTAAGGCAGACCGAACCTTGGGTACACTGGATTAGGAAATGTTGTCAGGAATTTGGGTTTTTGGCTGTTTAATAATAGAAAACTGTGGGAGTGACCTGATATAGGCTGCAGGCATAGGTATCCTATCTGCTTTTGTTTGATCTGTTCACTAATTTTGTTCAGTCTACTGGATAGGGCACTTTTAAATATATCACCAGTAACAAATAAGTGGTAGTGTCTGGTCCCTGTTGATAAAGAAGAATGTGAATATGGTCCGTGCATCTCCCTTGTGAAGTCTTTGAATGAGTGTTGCATAGGTCTTAGATTCATAGATGTTAGGGTCGGAAGGGACCTCAATAGATCATCAAGTCCGACCCCCTGCATAGGCAGGAAAGAGTCCAGCTAGATGCATATCCAACCTCCTCTTGAAGACCCCCAGGGTAGGGAAGAGCACCACCTCCCTTGGGAGCCCGTTCCGTCTTGTTAGACATGGTGTCCCCTCTTGGTTCAAGTTGCATTTCCACCTTGTGTTCTGCGAGTTTTGGGATTCATTTGAGAAGCTGCCTGCCTTCTGGCAAAAGAGCACAGATCAGATGTAGTGTATAGTGTCATTTTCAGCAAAGCTACACTGATTTACCCTAGTCAAGGAATTTGCCCCATATGTTCTAGCATGGATCCTCAATTAGAAACCTTCCTCGCAGAGTGCCATATAATCAGTACAGCCTGCAGTTTGGAGCTCAATGGCTCTATGGGTTGGCTTCCACACCCGTGCCTTCCCGTGATATTGAAGGGAGACTTCAACAGCAACGGAGAACTTCTGAGTATCTTATGAGCAGTTAGAACAGGAGCAAGTCTGAACTGCCTGATAGACCGGGGGCCCTGGGGCATGTTCGTACCACCTGAAAGCCATCCTAGTATTGCAGGGAAGCACAGCATGTGCACCAGTGCCCTAAAACAAGTGTAATGTAGATGTCCTACTGCAAGCCAAAAGAGCAAGCTTAGTGGCCAGTTCCCAGCACCACACTAACGTAGTTCTGTTATCTCTGGTGTACATGTGCTACATCCTCTGTGTCACTTGGTTCAGGCATATTGTCCTTCAGTGCGGTGCTCCCGTTTCTCTGGTGGAGTGGGCAGGCAGGACTGCTGGGTTCTGCTCTGCCGTTGCCTACATTGCCTGTTCTGCCACTGCTTAGGTATGGTTTGGGAAGGATCATTTAACTTCCTTACTTACTTTACAGGAGCTTTTGTGAGGTTTATTCAGTTGTTGGAAAAATGTTTTGAAATTATTCTGTGATGAATATGTAAAAATATCACTTATTGACTCGATGCATTGTGAAATCAGTTTGGTTTTTTTAGAATGGCTTGCACATCATTTCTTCACTGACCTTTGGTTCATTTGTCCAGGAGTTGTATTCTTCATCTGCTTTGTTCCTTTGTACGACACGTAGATTACAAAATGCACCCTTGAGAAATAAAAATAACGAGTGGACTCCTTTAACCCTACAATATATTAATTTTATTTTATTGTTGTTGGTGTATTTGAATTGCACCCAGATGCCCGAGCCATAGATGGCAATCCCATTATGCTTGATGCTATATGAATACAAAGCAAAAATCAGGTCCATTCTTCTAAGAGCTCACCGTCTCAATACAAGACACGAGGTGAGTACAGACAGATGGGGAGTGTAAGCAAGGAATAAGACAGCATGCTAGGCAGGGGGCTTAGCACACCGGCTGCTTAACCATTGGCAAGTTTGTTGGAGACATCATGGGAAAAGAGAGTTTTAAGAAGGACTTTGAAAGGGAGCTGTGAGGTGATCTAGAAGCCCGAGGAGGAGCTTGGGAGACAACGTGAAGGCACTTGTTTGAAAATGTAACGAGTTAGGTGATAAAGGCTGTCATTGCTGGCTGACAACTCAGGAACACATGAGAGAAGGTAGGGAGTGTGTCGCTGTATTGAAAGGAAGGGTGTAAAGAGAGAAGGGAAGCATTCAAAGCAACAACCTAAGAAAACTGTATCATGTGGAATACAATGGAGCCGTTCAAGATGTGATCATTAAGGTGTGAGCTTGAAAATGCATGAGTAGATAGGAAAAGCCGTTCCCAATATTTATGGGCCAGGTCAGGTGGATGTAACATATGTTTCTCTGGCTATAGTCTATGGCTGTGCAAAGCTTCGGTCTCTGATTCAGTTCAGCAGAGATTCAGCCCAAGTCGGTGGCCGAATCTCCAAATCTGAATCGCATCAGAGGACCCTTTAACCTCTCCAAATCGAGTCGGAACCCTCTGAGTCGATTCGGAGATTCGGACATAGACACAGCTTTAAATGTTTTTTCTACATATCTCTAGGTACCAGGCAGTTCATGAATGCTGCGATGCTGGGGGAACATGGAGTGTCCCGCAGAAGCATGGGGGGGTCCCCAGTGCATTGGCAGCAGACCCAGAAGTGTACCAGGAGCACTTCCAATCCACTTCCAGGTCTGCCAGGGAGCACGCTGGGGGGCCCCCTGGCTCAGCGACTGGTGCTTTCTGGGTCTGGGGGGGCACCCAGGCTCCCCCCATGGACAATCGCTGAGCCAGGGGGGAATGGGTGGCCCCCCAGCATGCTCCCCGGCGGACCCGGAAGTGGACCAGAAGTACTTCTGGTCCACTTATGGGTTCGCTGCTGAGCCATGGAGGCCCCCCACCCCACTCCTGTGGGACACTTCATCCACCCCAGCATTGCAGTGATCACGAGCCGTGCTGGTACCTCAACGTATGTAGAAAAAACTTTTAAAGCTGTGTCTATATCTGAATCAGCATCGAATCTTTAGATTCGGATTTGGCCGAATCAGTCACTCTCTCTGATTTGGGCTGAATCCAAAGCAAATAGGGCCCTCTTCACACACCCCCTACTATAGTCCTTTTTTTTTTTTTTTTTTTTTGGTTTGTTTTAAACATATTGGTATCTGCTAGCTGGTTTGTCAATAAACTAGTTCTCTCTTGGTTGATGCTAACCCAGATCAATATGTTTATTACCTGGAGCATCATCTGGTTAAACAAGAACGACAATCGTCTAACAACATCAACGAAAAGGGGCCGGGTGCCAGCTGCTTCCTGTCAGGCAGGATCAGACACTTTCAGAGTCTGCCACAATTGGAAAAAATTCACCAGGAAATAATCGATGCCTCCTACTTTTATTATTATTACCCCAAACTTGAATTTGCCATGATTCTTAACCTTAGCCTATGGTAAACCTGAATGCCTGATGTTCTGCTTTCTCGCTCAAAGCGTAGGCTACAGGCAGATGAAATATTTTCACCATAACTTGTCACAGAAGGAAAGATGAAAGCAACCAAAGCCCACCATTTGATTCTCATTTGTCCCTGTCATGACTGAATAGATGTTGCCAGCCAAAGGATCTGTTTTCTTAAATGCAGAATTGAGAATCTTTCGCAGGGTCGCCTTTCCTAGGTCTTAAAGAAGGAAAAAAATAAGTTAACCTTCTCTTTCTCTCTCTCGTGCACACACACATCCATACACGCACCCACTGAAAATTGGTTAGTTTTCAGTAAAGTCTCCCAGCCTTAATAGTTGTGTTGTAGGAAGATCAATAGCCTGGTAATGAGCTAGCTTTTTGCCTCTATGAAAGCAGCAGAATATTACTACAGGCATGATTACTTTAACTCTGTATTGTGAGATGATAAACTACCTTTTAATAGAACATTAACATTAATCTAAACAAGATTAGTGGTGCAAAGCATTGTACGAATAAGCTTGCTCAATTAAAACAGATGGTCTTCCATGCTAAATTCCATTATGTTAATATACCCTACACACTCTCTCTCTGTCTCGCTCTCTCCTTCCCTCTCCAGTTGCAAGGAATGTGGTACATGTAAATTTGCCTGAGCTTAACTGTGTGCTGCAGCCCTCATTTCATCATATTTTATTCTGTGAGCTCTTCAGAATCTCATATTTATCAAATTATTTCTGAATGATTAACAAAAGATCTGTACATTTTCTTCTAATTATTTGCGTGTCATTAATCTGCACCATTTCTTTTGCCCCAAGCATTTTTGAGAAGGTGGAGAGAGATATGATTCAGCAATTAGAATTGGCTTTAAGCATGATTAAGGCTGTCTAAAACAAGGGGAGGGGGAAAAAAAAGCATCTAAAGCTGCAGCAGCATTAATGTGTAGCGTTATCCAAAATTAATGATCAAACCCTGCATCCCAGCATCTTAATATTGTCTCAAGCAAAATGGCTTTACATTTAGAAGCAATGCACAGTTGCAATCTAATCACTAGATTTTTCCCCCCAGACAAGCTTTTACTGTTCATTAATAGAAGAAACACGGTTTTGTTTCTCAAAGTACGAACATTTTTTTTCCTTGGCAAAACACAACAAAATATTCAAATGTATTAGAAGGCCTAAAGCTTTTTCAGAATTTCTTTTAACTCCTTGCTTCAGAAAAACTCAGTCAAACAGATTTGACACTTGGTGTATTTCTATTGGTTCTAGTTGTCCAGAAGGGCCACATTCAACCCTGATGGAAAAGGATGCAGCCTGACCTCCATCTCCCATCCAAATCCCTAACGAGAGTGGAATCTACTAAAATGTTATAGCTAGAAATGGTAAGGCCCATGTAACTGCCCCCCCGCACATGAAAAGCTGGAGAAGGATTACTGCTTCCCTTCTTGCCTCTTCTGAAATCTTGCAGTCTGCAGATACTGGATCTCTTTGCCCTCTCCTATCATATCAGGTATCTGCGTTAATGAGGCAGCTGAGGTTTCCGTACCACAGGAGAATCCCCAGATGGAACAGATGCCACTGTAGCTGCCGTCACTATTTGCTTTCTAGCTGCATAACCGCACTTAGTATTTGCTTGGTTCCGGTTTTGACTGGGCTGGGTTTCAAAAGGTGATGTGATAGGACTTGGTTTCCCTTTCTTTATGGTACACAATGAGCAGAGGTTGACCAGACCTAATGGACGGGCATCTCCCCCCTTTTCCCATTGTACCATATGATTTTTTTCGGAAATAAAGGCAGCCCTGTATAATTGGGAAGGCAGAAGGTAATTGAGTGCTATTTTAGGCCATGGTCGTGTGTAGGGTTCCTAAGAATATCAAGTGTCTCCCTGGGCAGATCCAGGATCGTGGCGTTAGGGGTGCGGCCACACTCTTCAGTGGTGTGGTGCATGCTCTGCAAAGAGAGCAAACAGCAGTGGGCTCCAGAGCTGCTTAAACGCAGGGACTCCAGGCAACGCAGCCAGTGATCTCAGAAAGCTCACGGCACATGCAGAGCTCCCAGCAGGAGCTCCACCGACATGCCCGTGAGCTCCAAGTACTCACTGCACTTGCAATGCACAGCCCGACCACACCGCTACACCTCCACGGATCCACCCCGAATGGCCCCAAATTTCAGGGCAGGTCCTGTGCATTAGGTGCTTGGACACTTTTCATGGCTTGTTTTATTTCTGGTTTGAGATGCTGAAAAGCTGGTTCCAGCATTTTGACTCCGTTTGAAGAATCACTCCATTATTTCCTGACACACTGAGTTAAGTACAGTTTCGGGGCTGTTCAATCTGGATTTGAACCTTGTTTTAGTTCCTTTTCAAGTTAGAAAGGCCAGAGTGCTGTCCTCAGTTTACAAATAAAAAGCTAGTGCTAGTTCAATATTAAGCAGATGAATAGAAATGATTGTTTTTCATATTAGGAAAGGTTTTTACTGTGCACTATCTGGTATGACTCATTTTCTGGCCACATATTCTCACTCTGTTATTGCTGTTAACACCAATGGAAGTTGTACATGTGGATCTGACTGATGTCAGGAGCAGGGGTGTGGGGTGAAGGGAGCCGTTAATTAAGGACTCTTATTGAAGAACAGTTGATAGAAGCTAATATTGTTATTCAACCACCTCAAGCTTAAATAAGTTTATTTTAAATTATTTTTTTGAACAACCCAGATTCTTTCATGTATGAGCTAAAGACTTCTAGTAGGCTGATAGGAGTTTTGGCTTTTCATAGTTAGTATTTCCTTGTGTTTATAATGGACCTGGCACATCTGTAGTGCCAAATAGCCCCAAAATATCCCCCACAAGTGTGTATGTATATGTGTATCTCCCAAAAATATCCATCTTCTAGCAAAGGTACATGAGCTGTAAACCATTGCAAAAAAAAAAAGGTGTTTCATGTAGGGATGATTAAGCTTGACAAAACTCACTTGAATAAGCTTTCCGTTCTCAAAGTCCATAAGGTTTGTGAACTGAAGATTAGCTCACAAAAAGAAATATCCATTCAGTTTATAGTGCTAAACATACCAGGGACCTCGATGCAAATGCTCGTTTACTCGCTGTCACACGAGAGCTACAGCCAGGCAACACAAAGTGTGCGAGGCAGTGGGAGAAGGACTGCGGATAACACCTGGGCATAACTGAAGAGGGTATTCAGTCACTTGCTGCTTAAACAATCAGACACAACAGGAAATAGTGCTAACAGCTAATATCACCACTCCATGGGTGCCCCGGCTGCCACAAATACACAGCAAAGAGGGCAGTTTAAACAGTTGACAGCAGTTATAAACAAGACAGCCTGTATTTTTCTTTTCAGAAACCACTAGGTGGGTGGACTTAACTCGTGGTGGATGTATTCTTCCCCTGTTTTATTTATTTATTTATTTTAATTTTACATCTTTGAGTGAGCGTTGCTCCGGGAGCTTTTTGCTTTCTCATTTTCAAGCCAGACAGACTCCCAGCAGGAGCTATGGACATATCCTGATGAAGTCCCCCATTGTACGTCATTGGGATCATTTCAGGTAGCCGTGCATACTGTATTTCGAGGAATCTGTGGGTTTGCAGCTAGGTCCCACTGATGCCCTATAGTGGATGTGAGCAAAACCCAGGTGCACCAGTTGGTTGGGAGGAAAGAATGCAGGTTGGATGAAGGAAAGGACAAGGCATAGAAATGAGACACCACAGGACAATCATGGGCAGATCAAAAGTTTCTTCTCTGAGGGAGGGAGCGGGGAGAGGCCAGGGGTACGGCCTGTTGGGCATCAGGTACAGCACTCTTTGCCCACTGCTGTTGGAGAGCTCTGAGCCCACCCACTTGCATTAGCTTTCCTCCAGGGATATGTGAAAGGGATGGATGGAAACACAACAGCTTCCTTCCTTTTTCGTGTCCTTGTGACAAGGTATTTAGCAGAATTTGCAGATTTGTTGGAATCTGACATGGCCGCACTGTGAGCACTTCTGCTACAGCCTTGAATTTGCAACCCAAAGCCTGTCAACCATGTGCCTTAGTGCCCATGCCATCCCAGTCCCCAAGACAATAGCTAAAAGGCCTTTATATGGTAGAGTGTAGAAATGGAAGATGACAGCTACACGCCACTGTTATCATTCGTTTTTCTAAAAATTAGGAAAAATCTCAGCATGAACCTCAAAGATCTGAACCCTCACAATTTTTTATTTTTATTTTTTTTATATTTGTGCTGGTTCTGACTAGTCTAACCCGGTTTGTCCCTCACTAATTCCAGGGCTGATTTTCAGGCAAGGTGGGCACGCCAACCTCACGTGCATATCAGGTGATGGCAAGTGCAAATGGCTCATTAGATTAATTTGCAGTGTAATTAACTGATCTGCACGTATCATCATAATGATTGTGCATGAAATCGGGCATGCAATTGAGCTGCTAAATATCAGATTGAATCTTTCCAATGTTGTGATAGGATGCATTCATCAAAGCTCAGTATCACGATGTTTGAAGTCAGTATATATTTGTGACCCTGTCAAGGAAGACTAATCGGACTATTTGGATGAGGTTTGTCTTTGTTCTTGGCCATCTATCACCAACTGTAATTCCATAACTATGCTGCAGGGAACCGAACGAACCGTAAGCTATATCCCACCCCCATTTAGAGCAGTATCATGCCTTCCATGCCTGCTTATCTGAAATAGGTCTGGATGTTTTGGTAACCCAAAGAACAATGGGATGATCATTCACTCTGGGGGGATGAAATCACAATTCGGACAAGAAGGTGTTTCTCTCACATAGCAACTGAAGCAGCGGTCTGTGCTGTATTTTTGACAAAGTAAGAATTTTGTCTCGTTAGAGACCAGGAGGAGCTGGAGAGCATAGAGATGATTACTCGTTTGTACTGTTTGCTGACAGGCAAGCAGATTCTCTGCTCTTCTTTTTCCTTTTCTTTATTCATCCTATAATCTATTGTAGGTCTTTTGACTTTCTGAAATTTTAATTTAGACACTGCACTAAAATGTCATTAAAATCATATGACATTTTATGGACTCGGTTATATTCTTCCTGCTTCTTTGTTAAATCTTTAACAAGGGTTTTATGTCAAGATTCTTCAAAGGATAATTACTTTTGAATAAACATTTCATTTATTGTTAAAAAAATAAATAAATAAGCCAATGGACAGATTTTTCCAACAGGAAAGCAATCACTGGCTACATTATTGTTCGCTGCTACAGGAGGTAAGGAACAGTAGGGGAATGCATGAGAGATTTTAAACTTCTAGTCAGGGTTCTTCATGAAAGAAAATTGAGTTCAGCAATATGAACTATCCATATGACAGGGGATACTATAATATTTATAATACTATAGGGGATTTTTTTTTTCAGAAATTAAAAGACAAGTGTACCCTTCCTTGTTGCGCCATGCAGTCCTTAGTCACATCCGTACACCTTACAGGTACATCCATGGGCCTAATTGAGTCTTTGTAGGTCCTGCTTTTTCTACAAGAAAAGCCATTGGATGTTTTGTTTTGGATTTTTTTTTCCATTCCGCCGTAGGAAAAGCAATATGATTCATGAATAACTTGAATTAATTGCAACACCAATGGAACGAAATTACCCATTTTTCCTCATCTTGGCATATTAGCACAAAATGAGAACTGTCCACAGTGGGATATTACGTACCAAAAATCTGAAACCTGTAAATCAGGGGTGCTCAGCCTCTGGCATGCAGGCCAAATACTTCCACATTTCCCTGCTGCTAAAGTCCCAAGCCCCACATAGAGCCGGGTCCTCTGCTTGTGGAAGTGGTTTGAGGCCAGCCCACACCCTCTTCTCCACCACCTAACCACAGGTCCAGGCAACACCCCCTCCCTCCACTTGGCCAGGTTGGGGTGCCGCAATGCCCCCTCCCCATGCACAGCTGGTTACGGGCCAGACCATACCACCTTTCCCCCCTACAGGGCTGGGTCATGCCCCTCCCCCCCCGTCCCCTCACCAGGGCTGGGTTGGTGCCAGACCAAGCCCCCTCCCTGTGCATGGCTGGATCGAAGCCGGTCTACCCCCTGCCCCCTCCATGCAGCCATTTGGGTCCCTGCTGCACCTGCCCCAGAGCTGGATTGGGCCCACCAGTCAGATCCAGTCCTGCAGAGGGATCAGGCACTGTCTATCGGGCCCATTGGATGAAGGTTGAATACCACTGCTGTAAATAATCTTGTCGTGCCAATGAATGCAAGTGTTCTGTAAAAAGGCGTATTGTTAAGCGCGGGTACATTATATGACATTACAGCAACACAATCAATGTGAGAGGAAAATCTCACTATAAGAAAGGAGTCCGTTAACTCAGGAATAGCATTTCAATATTTTAATATACTAAGTATACATATAGTGCCATATATTATAGCATACTTATAATATATTTAGCAAGCTCAGACTACAGAAAACAGTATATAGATACAGGGGTGAATTTACCCCTCTGCTGCCATTTTACTTTGTTTTCAAATCTCAGTTCAAACACCTGGGGAAAGTGCAGGAGGAGAAAGAACTGGAGTGTGGTGGTGCAGTTGAAGGCAGGATTTGTCTTTAGGAGTGCTAGTTTGAAACTACTGCTGGGACGTTGCATTGTCCAGATACAAGCTGTCGCTCCCGTAGAAACCTGTTCAATGGAGTCTATTAAAGATCTATAGAGCATTGTACAGTATTTATAGAACACCTATGGATTTTTAAGAGCACAGTTTTGCTGCTTTTTTTTCTCAGGTTGGAACCATCCTTTGGTTTTTATACAGGTGCTCAGTAGATGACTAGCTCCTGATGGGTTGTGGGGTTTACAGAGGTGTTGCACCTATCCAAGCATGTGTATTTTTAATAAAAAAACCAATCCCTCTCAACTGAATTAGCATTCTGAGAGGTCCAGGAGTATCATCAGAGAAATCCCACGTTACTTGAGATTTTGCTCACTGTCGAGCTGGTTCAAACCAGTGACCTAGAAATGAAAAGTTTCACATCCCATTATCAGTCCCCAGAGCCACCCATTCTCCATGGAGCCTCGCTCAGGGAAGAATTTAAGCAGCTACTTAGCTCTATCCTGATTCACAAGAACAAGACAAGGCCAACTTTCAACTGGCTTCAACGGGAATTAGTCATGGCCTTAAATTTCAACATGTTAAAGTGCTTTTCTGAATATATCTCATGTGCCTATATTTTAAGTATATACTAGATGCTAATATACCATAAACAGCACGTAGTTTTAGGGAACGGCTCTAAATACGACTGGATGGACGGATACAACTAAGATGGTCATTAGAAAGTCTAGTGACAATTACCCTCTACAGAGTTAAAAAAAGAAAAAAAAAGAAATGTGTGATAAATTAAATATACGTGTTGCCGGTGTTTCACATTGTGTGTATTTGTGTTAATTGTGGGTGGGTCTTCCAGACGAGGCCAGTCCTTTGTAGACGATGAAGTTCCTGTGCAAGTTTTTTTCCGGCAGCAGGTGTTTGAGTTTTGCTTATGCCAAAATACATGCTCCCGCCATTGTGAAGTCTGTAATCTGCTGCTCCGCTCCCTGAAGGTGGTTGCAAGTCGGTGCTGCTGTTTTTACGTAGTTTATGTTGCCCAAATACTTGATTTGACTGCATGAGTGTGGTGGAGAACAAGAGCCCATTTTTTGTAAAGGAGAACAAGATGGGAATTTGCTGAACAACGGCTGTCTGTTGTGCAGTTATGCTCATCTGACCACATAGAAATATATTCCTTGGGGTTTCCATATTGAAAAATAGTAATAATTCAGTTTTTAAACGCAAATAAACAGCTCCTGCTTGCCTCTGGTTGCTACGTATTCTCAGGAGCACCCTGCCCATTTTCATCTAGTTATATATCTGTCTTTATTTGCCTTTAAGTCATCTCCCTAAAAATAGAGTTTGACCACAAGACTATTTACAGTGGTCTTTGCTATTAAACTTCTTAATGACACATCATGGCTTATCTTTATCCCAGCATGTCTGAGAGACCTTCTGCTAATGCTTATATTATAAGCTGCACACACAGTCTTATCTGGAAAAATTGCAAATAATATTGCCTGGAAAGCCAGGGACAGGGTAAGGTATATACTTGCAACCAGAGTTTCTTTTCGGAGCATGCAAGAAATGCAGGTAGAAGCTGGTTACCATCCGCTTGCACAAAGAAATAGATGGGAGGCTACCAATGGGTGGCAAAATACATTTCTCTTGTTGGAAGGCAGCGTTTCCCTTCTGGATGCTGGGTTTAGTGTACTTTTGGGAAGCATTTGGCAGCCACAGCAAATATGTTTACAAAAAGAGCAGAACTGGTAAAGTTCAGGTTCGTGTTTGGATTCAGCCCCAGCAAACTGAAGCTGAAGCTGTGCCAGACGTTTGAAGCTGCCAGACGACAGTTCATCTCAAACAGAAGACTGAAGAGGGGGAAAGAAATTTGTCAAATAAATTCCACGTGGAATTTCAGGCAGTTTAGTTTGATTTGCTGTATTCAGAAATGTCTTGGACTCTCCTGTTGTTTCCTTACTTAACCCGAAACTTGATGCCTGCCGTGATCCTCCCGGCTTCTTGCTACATTTTTCACGTCCTCTGATACGCTGGCTTTTGGCGTCCCTTTGTTTTCACAGACGATGTTTGGCCCCGCAACAACTCGCTGGTGAATTTAAGGCCAGTAAGTTGCATACTAAGGTCCTTCCTCTGGCAAAACTCCCAATTAGTAGGAACACATCATTTGGCCAAATTATCGCAAGGTTTTGCCTGCTGTCCACATGATGGATCTGTTGGAAGTATATGCAGTGTTTTATGCCTCTTCTGTCCTAACTGGAACCCAGGCAACTTGTCATCCTTAAAAAAAATCAACCCTTGCCAACTCCTTTGGACCATTTTCTTTTCTGTGTAGAATAACCAATCTCAAATATGATTCATGGGGTAGTTGTTGATTAATATCAACTTTTTTATAACAATCATTGTAGTAAGAAGGAGAAAGAAAGGAATGAGAGAGACAAATAAGAAAATTAGGAAAGTCCTTTTTCTGAACACCTCGAAACTTATGTGAAAGCCCATATAACCATGTCCTACAGGAAAAAAAGTCCGTCAGTATAGATACTAGTTGCAAGATAACTCCAATACATAGGAATAGAGCCATGTTCAACAGGTGAAAGCCCAGCGTTCAATTCGATTATGCTTTTGGTTTTTCTCTTCATATTCTGTTCAGTGGAAAAAGTGCCGTTAAATTTAATTGGCTTTGGATCAAGCCATCAGTCAGGAGAGTTATGATACTAAATGGTACTATGTGAAAAGGAAGTGCCCATCATCTCTCACCGGGTCCACTATTTATGACTTGCTGAAATGCTGTGCTGACACAGAGGCAAGCCAGACTTGGCCTTCATTTTCACTCCTGGGCTTTCTGACTGCTTGCCTGAAATTGAGCCCAAAGCTGCAAATCCTATAGACATGACTTGATTTGTTTAAAATGTCAAAACAGACAGACCCAGCAGATACTGGATGCTGCTGTGTTTGGTAGAGTACCAGTTTCTGTTCATCTTTTTTCATGTTCCGCAGCGAAAAGCCCACGACCACTTGCCATGAACGTAATGAAGCTGAACACCATAGTAACTGTTGTATAAATGCAGGCAGTCTGTCCCGATTCATTTGGATAAGAATCATTGCCAATGCTAGCACTCTCATTTTCAACTACATCGGTCTCTTGTTCTGTTCTTGCTTCTCCGATTTAAATAAGTGTCAGTCCACTGCTTCAAATGCAGTCTCTCCTGATCTACATGAGGCTCAATGTGTTCCATGCTTACATATCAAGCAGGACCCCCAGGAGATCAATTTTCTGCACTTGTACTCTGATTTTTCTTCCTTTATTCCATGGTGTTTTGGTTTGAATCTGTCTGTCCTTCTCCTTCAGAGAGGATGAGGGGCAGAGTCTGAGATTCTGTAACCTGGATTTTTTCTTAGGACCTTCCTTTCAGGTTCACCCCCCCACCCCACCCCTCTGTCTCCATCTTGCTGAAAATGCCTATTTCAGGGCTGTCCAACTGACTGCCCATGGGATGCGTGCAACGTGCAAAGGCTTAACATGCTGCTCCTGAGCTCCCACCCAGCTGCCGCTGCCCCAGCTCAGCAGCAACTGCGATCTCAGGACTTCCCATCTCTCCCCCAGCTTCTGCTGCTATCCCCACCACA
>NW_005842174.1:863659-876263 GCF_000455745.1 Alligator sinensis
GGGAGCCAGCAACCCACAGTGCCCATGCAGCAGAGTGCCACGAGGGAGCTTGCATGGAGCTGATGGATGAGGATTATGGCCTATACATGCAGTGCAGCGGAGGGGGAGGGCTCACCCCATGTGCATGCATGGGTTGTACATCCTGGGGAGCCTGTGTGCCTCCACACATTCCCCACGGCTGTGACCCCCAGCCACTTTGAACTTGCACAGACTTGGCCTAGATCACGTTTTCCATTCTGAAAAGTTCCAGCAGCTCTCAGCACCTCTGTTTCATACCCCTGCCAGCTGAAGGATACAGATCTGTAGCTGAAAAGAAAAAAAAATCCATGAAGTTAGCAAATGAAGTCTCAAGTTTTACCTAATCAGGCCATACGTGGTCTAGAAATGGTCACTTTAAATCTTTATATTGGATGTTTATGGCTTAATAGGCTTCTTTTACCTGCAGCGAGCAAACATTGTTATTTCCCAAGCAGGCATCTCCCACACCGTCGGACACTCTAACCCCTGAAACTTATATTGATGTTTAAAACATTCCCCTTGATAGCTAGCTTGACAAACATGTGAGTGTTGTGAAAATCATTAGTGCGACGGAGAAGACCTCATATCTTTTCTTCCAAATTAAGTGCACTGGGATTTATTTACTCTGCGAGGTAGTAATAATAATTAAAACACATGCTACTGCAGGTAACTCCCACAACTTGCACTTTGCTCTGAAGCAGAGAAACTCATTGATTAATCCATGAGGTCAATCAGTCCATCTTATCTGGAGAGTTAATCATAGAGAGTTCCTGCAACGAGGCCAGCAGCAATACTGGTTTATTTACTGCAGCTTAATCCGAGAAGCCAAACTCTTCCGTAGCGTGGAGAGAGGTTTGTTTCTACTTAGTCTTTAATTGGAAAATGATCTCATTAGTGCTATAGTGACTTTCAATACTATAATGAGATGGTGTAGAATTTAAAGAAGAGCAAAGATAATACAGTAGTAGCCCGTAAAAGCTCAGCTTTGGAAGTATCACACCGCTGACAATGATCTCTCCTGTTTTTAGCGTTAAATCAAACCCTGCTCCTTTTTCTACATTAACAGTTTTATTCAAAGCTAAAATAGCAATTTTAGATCTCTCTGGTTTTTATACCTAGGATCAATAAACCTTCCTCGTTTCTAACATCATTTTCCTGTTGTTATCTTTTATACGGTAACTGTTAGGTAAATGTTAATTCTTTAATGAGGACTCACCTACTTTGTGAACCTCACTTACCACTATGTTCCTCTGATGTTATAGTAGTGGAATTCCATGGATTTTGTAGGATTTTAAGAGGGCATGAGATGAGATCAGTGTACCGATGAATTGGTGAAAATAGGCAATCTGAATATGAGAAGTATGTTGTTTCTGTCTTGCACACCGCAGCATGAATTCTTTGACTTGATGCATCTTCTGTGGGAGAAATGATGAAGTGTTTACCTCAAATGCTTCCTCTGCAGGTGTTCATTTGTTCAAACAGTAGTCATAAAAATATTTTGATTGTATTATTGCAGTTGTTGTCTGTTTGGATCCCATTGCACTATACGCCGTACACGCACAGACCAAAAGGGGTTGGCAAAAGGGTTAGTAATCTGAGCATAAGCGGTCAGTGGTACAGACAGAATTGGAAGAACACAAAACAAGCAATAAGATAATATTTGCAGCGTAATGCACAGTCCGAGTGCCATTGCAATTTCTTGAGATGCTCCAGTGAAAATAAGGCCCTTCGAAGTAAGTGCAGCACAGACATTCTCCACGTGAGGATTTTTATCCCCTAGGTTTTAAGTCTTACTTCTCTGCAGGTTGGAGATGAGTACTGAACAAGGTTGTCCCAGAATTTTTTTAGTAAAATCATTATTGGAAAATGTTGATTTGCCAAGACTGGAGCAACTTTGAGGGAATAATTTAGATCACACACTCGTGGGAAAGATGTCCCGGGTCCGGGATGGAATTTCTTCTCAAAAAAGGGCTCAGGTCACTTAGCTGGTAAGTGAGAGATGGAAGCTCAAGTTCTTACATTCAGATGGGATTTTTAGCTTGGTCTCCCACATCCCACTCAAGTAGCCTAACCACTGGGCTGTAGCATGAGTCCTTGACTCATCGAATAACAGGAGAGATCAAGAGAAACCAACATGAGAATAGCCAGTAAAACAATCATTAAGGCACTTCCCTGAGATAATGGTGAGCTGAGGCTCAAGTCCGGCCTTTAGTTAGGACAGAGCAATGACTTCAGCTTGGTCCCACTGGGCTTTTTTGAGGTCTCTCTCTTTCTCTTCCTTCTCATGAAATGTTTTGCATGTCACAGGTTCATCTCCCTGTGGCATGGGACCCTTTTTTTTGAAATAGTAAAACTCTTTAAAATGTTGGTGGCAAGGAAAATCCATTTCCCACCCAGCTCCAACCCTAACCACCACTGAGTGTGCACCTAGGAAAGTCTTCACTAATTCCTACTTCTTATCACACACAAACAAGAGATGTCATAGCAAGGATACCCATTCCAACTAGCACAACATGCCAATTTATCAAGACTTTTCCACGGTTGTTCTCTTTTTGAGCCAGAGCTGACACTGTATGTTGTACAGTACAGCAAAGTAAATTGATTGATCCTAAATAGAAATGCCTTTAGGGTCTGCCACTGATGCATTACATTTTAGGGGGGGCAGAATCTGAATAAAGAATATTAATGTAGAAAAAGGAGTCTGTTTTAATTGAACCAACTCCTAACTTACTGAAAATTAATGGCTAGCTGTCTGCCGCTCCAGTGATTCATCTTTTCTATCATGTTCTACTCATTCTCTCCAGGGGGTCTGTACTCCCCTCCAATTCCAATACTGAAATATATATTTTCTTCCTTAAAAGTATCTATTTTAGTTGAACTGGATTACAGTAAATGAAAAAGAGCACAGGTGGGAATGTGAGGTAGACAAAGCAGCATCTGGGAATTGGGTTTTGTTTACTATAGGACTTGTTTTATTTTGTTTGAATGGGAGTTAGATTTGAAACTATATAAGCTTTTTAATGTACTCTCAGCTCTTCATCGCTATCGGTTAACTAAAACAGCCACAGAATGTTTCGGCTTTCTTTCTGAAGGACCCAGATTTCCATGACCTGAGATGCGTCAGGCCCGTTCTTTGCAGCTGGCCATGGAAATGGAAATTCTGAATACGCAAGAGCTGTCCAAAAGCACTATGAAGCTTAAGAGGATGTTGAAGGCAGCCATGGAGAAGTGATAAATGCTCAGTAGGACCTTCTTCCATCCCCCACAGGCCTTTCTCAAGGTACCCGTGGACAAACAGGGCTACAGTTTGTATAGTAAATCCTATTGGAAACAAGGTGGGGTTTTCTAGATGCAAAATATACTTAATATAAAATGTGCATCAAGTTTTTAGAAATGTTATCTTGTGCTCAGAAATCTTGTACTTCAGAAGTACCTGCATGATGTGGTTTCACCAATGAGATCTTTGAAATCTTAAGTCTGAATTTTTGAAGTTAAAGTGTAAAGTCATTTTTTAAATGCTCAGGTGCTACATCGCATGGAATAGGTCTAGAATTTACTTATTGCCAGGGATCCTGGCTTTCTTTGTTTAAAAATCAGAAATACTCTGATTTAGAGAGAGAGGGGAAACCACCAACAAATTCTCTGATTTAAAAACCCCCAAATCCTCATTTTTCCATTGTTAAAATTAAACGCCACTGTGTGCAAGTATCAATTGAACACTATTTTATGGATATAATTACAATTTAAAAGTAATTTGGAAGCCTACCAGTGCCTCAATCACTATGATAAAATAAATTCTAAAGGCCTATAAATGTTGGCACCCCCACCCAGCCCTGCCAGAGGAGCCCCCAGCTGCCAGGGCTACAGGGCAGGGACCCGGGTCTGCATGCCTCCTGCAGCAGCACCCAAGCCCTGGCTGCCTCATGTGGGAGGCAGCGGCTACTATGGCAGAGCAGAGCGCGGAGCCCGGCTCCCCCTTGCCCATGGGCTGCACGGCCAAAGTGAAGTCATGCCACCAGGCTGCCCCAGGAGTGTGTGCAGCTGCAGGGAACCAGCACCCCCCTCCAGCCATGGCGAATGGAAAACCCGCATCCCTGCTTATTACTTACTTGCTGTGGTAGTACAGCCAGTTGATGGTGAAATAAAATCACCAGGTATACCACAGGTTATGTTATGAATATCAAGCAGTTTGTACTATTGGATATGCTATATATGAGTATTCACTATAAGTGAAACTGCAAGAAGATAAATAAGAAAGGTTGTACTTCACCTGGGTTGTATAATAAACGAAAAGGAATTTAATAGGATTCTGGGAAGGCATGCACTGGTAACCACAACCACAAAAACCATGTGTAAGCATGAGGACAGCAGGTGTAATGTCTGACATGAGCTACCAAAATAAGGACGTGAATCTAGAACACCGAAATCATGAATATGCCTTATCCGTTTGATTTTTTTCTCGCTGACCATTTGTATGCAAGGTGAGCATTAGTCTTTCTGACAGGTCCTGGCATGCAGTATTATAAACACATATTGATGCATACAGAGAAAAAAAGAATCAAGATTCATTGACCTGAGAGAGAGACACCAGCTAACATGGCAGCAGAATCCATAATTGTTGGCTGCTAAGGAGTAAACACAAGAAATGTCCTGACTCTTTCCACACGTGTATTTTGCAAATGATAAACTAGAATGTGCTTTTATCACATTTTAAATCACTTCATCTATCTGTGAACAGTTCTGGACTGGCAGCTGGAGAGTAGGTTTCAAAGAACAAGTGATGCCTAGATTGTAGCAGTAGAAGTGTCTGTCTCCACATTGCCATGGCAGTGTCGAGCAGCTGTGCATTGAAGGAACGACTATCACTGTATTTATTTAAATCCAAGACGATAATTTTTTCCCCATTTAACATGCTTGCTCCAGCCCCAGCCCGGCCTGGTAACAGCTGTTGCAGCCATCGCGGCTCTGGCTGACCCTGGAGTCCAGGCCGGAGCTGCCACTGCCACCGCTGCTACAGGGCTGAGCTGGGGCTGGAGCCATGCCTGAGCCAGAGGGAAAGCAGCATGAGGGGCAGGGGCAGAAAAAAGATGGCAGGAGGGCAGATAGGGGGGCAAGTAGCAGAGGGGAGGGACAGACCCTGAGGGGAGGGCAGGTGCCAGGCATGGAGGGGGCAGTGGAGGGGAGGCACAGGGGGCCAGACAGCACAGGGAGCAAGTGGTGGGGGGACAGGTGGCAGAGAGAAAGTAGAGGCACAGGGGGCAAGGTTCAGGCTGCTTGCCTCTCCATTGCCTGCCTCCCTGCTGCCTCTCCCACCACCTGCCCCCGTCACTGCTTTCTCCACTGTAGCAGTGGGGAGGACAAATTGAAGACGGCTCTCCAATAATTAGATTCTATACATGAAAATTTATGACAAATTTATCATTTTTCCACATATGGAATCTAATTAGTGGGGGTCATCTTAAATTAAGAGCCACCAGGTGAATGCAGTAGGTCCTAGGGATGGATTGGTATCAGTAATTCAGTCCTTGCTTCCCTGCTGTGGCTTGCAACAAGGGAACTATCTGTGTGATATGGAAACGTTTGCCTATTGGGAGAAGGGCTTTTTCTCATAGGCCACCAAATATCCATCAGACAGTGGCAGCTTTTGAATGCTGTTGGCCTAGAGGGAAAAGCACAATCCCATATTTTCTTTTCACAGGTAGCAAAAGTGTTTGACTTCAGTCACTTCTCACTGTGAAAATGAAAAATGGAGCTCAATTTGACACCCACTGCAGCCACTTGATTTCACATGCCAGTCCGGCCACTTTGATTACCATCTGGATTTCATGTCTCTCACAGTAGTTGTTATGGTGATGGTTTGGGTAGTATGACAGAAGCTATGTACACCTTCATCCAAATTAAGATTTATAGTTTTAGGTATGGGGGTATTTTTTTCTTCCTCATTTATACTGAAGAATTGGTAGGATTTATCAATAATAATTTTCTCTCTGAGACAGAAATGCAGTTTGAAAAGGAAAGTATATACATGTGCATCCATCCACAAATTGCCATTCTTTCTTAACCCATTGAGGCTAGGGACAGACATTACACATAAACCAGTTTAAGTGATCAGAAACTGGTTTAAACCTGTAATAGAGCGGAAGTTCAGTGCACATAAACCAGTTTGAAAATGGCTGAAACTGGTTTGAGATGAACCTGGTTGAATGTAGTATCAGATTTAACTGATTTGGCTCAAACTGGTTTATGCAAGGTCTGTCCCAGACCCCTTCCTGGTTTAAGTTAAACCAGACTCCCCCGGCATGCTCTCTGGGCCGGGAGGGGCTCTCTGCTCCACAGTAGGGCTGGCCCCTCCCCTCTGCTCCCTGGCCAGAGCTCCTGCAAAGACTTGCAGGCACAGCAGGGTTTGCCTGGTTTCCCCTCACCCTCCCCTCCCCTCACTGCTCGTACAGGAAATTGCCTCCTCCCTCCCTTCCATCTCACACAGCACCAACCCCAACCCCACAGACCCTAGGCATGTGGTATGCTAGCTAAGGCCGAGAGGTGTCCGAGTGTGTGTCTCTCTCCAGTTTCACTGGTGCAGGTGGACAGAATAGTGACTGCTTAGGGATGTTTGGAGCTAAACAACAGGTCAGCTGGTAAGCTGTTTAAGAAGTTTGAAGTAATGCAGAGAGGCCATTGTTTTGCTAATCAGGTGATAAAAACTGTTTTTACCATCAGCTCCCAGCTGGCTTGCTTGCCTGTCAGTTTGCTGCAGACAGTATAAAGAAGCAGGGAGGGAGATTGAAAAGCTCTGTATCATCAACAGATAAATCCATCGCACCTCCTCCCCTTCTCCCCTTGCCTCAGAGTGCTAGCCCGGGGCTGGGGGGCTGGCAACACTCCTGCCCCTTGAGCAGCCAGTGGAGAAAAGTCTGGGATGGTGCAGGCAGACCTACCAGGGTCTGGCCACACCCCCCACAGCTCAGCACTGTGGAAGGGAGGGAGGGCTGCTCTAGTGCCTCCCGGCTTCTAGCCTGAGCTACTTCAGGCATGTGCCTGAATTTCCCCAATCCAGAAAGCTTGTCTGTCTGGTTTCAAACAAGTTCAGCCTAGCCAGATTAGACTAACCTGGCAAAGATTGAAGCCATTTAGGCTCAGGCTTTTTGAATGTCTGTCCCTAGCCTAATTATTTTTTATTGTTTAAACTCAGGACTATTAGCTAATAATCCAGTTGATTTTATTAGCATCATGTGTGCGTGAATAAGGATATACATGCATGCATGTACATATACATACATTTGCATATATATGCAAATACATATACCTATAGCTGTGTCATGAAGTACCATTTTCCTAAACTGCATCCTTGTAAGCCCGATCACAGGAGAGATGATCATTAGACACTTATCATTTTTTTTTGTGTATCCAAAAAAATTGTTTGTATTGCTGCTTTTTGCTTTCACCAGTGCTATAAATATTAAAGACAATAAGAGTTTATTAGTGTAATATTTTTTATGGAGACATGGTTGAAAAAAGAAAGCATAAGATTAATAATGGCAGGTTGATATCTGGCAAAAAGATGCATTGTTTCCATTTTTCCTATTTCTCTTTTACCAAAGGAGGAGGTCTCTGAGCATTTCATTATCTGTGTTAGAAAGAAATCCAGTTATGGTATTAGATTATAGTGTTATATTCATTATAAACAGAAACTACGGGAAAGAAGGCTTGGGGCGGGGAGAGGTTGTATTGCATCTTCAGTAAATGGAATGACTGAGCTTTTGATTTTTTGTATTAAAAAACAATATTGCCAAGAAGAACTCTCAGTGGTATCAAGAAGACTATCCCATCTGTATAAGGAACATTTTAGAGGTGATAAAAATTGCATGGAGCTAAATGCATTCTCTCAGGCAAAAAGGAAAACAGAAGCCTCTTCCTGAGTTCTCTTGTCTTTTCTTCAACCTTACATCAGTAGTTTTTTGTTGGTTTTTTTTTTTTAATTCACACAAATCAATCCCAGAAGAGCTCCACAAAACTCGACTTCCTGTGTTTACTTACAAAGCTCTCCATATTACCGAAGCAATTGTGAGATGACTCAGACACTAAAATTGATGACAATGAAGTGGGTGAGAGAACACCTGGCTGATGCCTGATGCACGAACAAATGAAGTGCATCAAGACACCTTTGAAAATTGAGCCCAAGAAGTTGATCTGACGCATGCATTTCCCCAAACTGATTACACTTTACACTGAGATACACCCCTGTTCTTAACACTAGCAGATAATGAACAGTGCAGGACTGGAAGAAGAATTAATTTACAGCATACTTGCTTCCAAAGTGCTTGAGAAACTTTGCCAGTCAGATCGTGTGAGGGACTGAATGTGCTCACACTTTTCAGAAAACAGATGCCATTTGGGGCAAGAGATTGCCCACCAGTACTTACGAGGTAATATTTGTATTTAAATGTGGTGACCTCTTTTTCTTCCCTTGGTGTCTAAGCCAATTCTTGTCCAGATGCCTTATTTGATGCTGATGCAACTGGCAGATAAAAGCTATTAAGGTACCTCTAAATCAGGGGTGCTTAATCCCTGGCATGTCACCTGGCCCATGCAGCTCCCCAAGGGTCTGCAATTTTGGTGACATGGGAGCACCACTGCCACTGCTCCACTGTGACATTTCCAAGTCCCATGTGGCTGGATCAGGTCCAGGCCTCGGCATCTGTGCACAGTTGGGTCAGGCCCTGGCTAAGCCTTTGCTGTATGCTTGGATTAGGCTTCGGCCCCACCAGCCCCATGCAGCTGGATCAGACCTGGTCCACGATGTTCCTGGGCAGCTGTATCGGGCTCTAGCTGAGCTAGCACCATGCACTGGACTGGGTTCACAGAATGACTTGACTCCACTTGTCTGGCCCACAGGATGAAAACTTTAGGCACCGCTGCCCTAAATTGTTCCTTGTCCACATGTTCATTGACATCAATAGGAGGTTTGAATTCAGATGCATGGTAGCACTGGGACAAAAGAAGCAAAGCTAGTGATTTGCTCAAGATCACACAAAGAATTAATATGAAATAAACACATTCATGCTGTAAAGTCCTGTGCTCAGAAATATTCAGCTGAGACCATTCTATAAGTGACTGAGACGTTCAGTGGTTACCCCCTAAGGCATGTTTGCATTAGATCAGATTTATCCATGGTGAAACTCCTTGATTTCATTGCAATGATAGCAGGATGTATTTGACTTAGTGTATTTATCCTATAAGTGTATCATGCGGAGGGAGCTACTGTTTGCAAAGAGATGACTTTTCCAGTTTGGACTTCTAGGCTCTGAGCTATTTCTTCTTTAGAACGAAATGGTTCCATACAATTAATGAAAATAGTGTTTCAAAAACTTTTGATACCTGGGGCACCCTTTTTTCTGGGTATGTACATACGCAGTAGTGCCCCAAAATTTTGGCCCCATGGGCCAAATGAGCTGTGCCAGGTCAGTCCTCAGGCCAGATCCCAGTCTCGTTGCATGGGGTCAGCGCAGCCAGGGCCTGATCCTGCCACGTAGAACTTGGAAATTTGGCAGCGGGGGACTGGCACCAGGGTTAACTGCCACTGCTCCTCCTCCACCAAATTCCCGACCCACGGGGAGCCCCACGGGCTGGATGACCTGGTTCCACAGGTCAGATCTGATACTGATAACGTTTGACAGCACACACTACCGCTCTCACAGCCCACCCTTTGGGAATCGCTGCGCTAGAGAGATGGTCCCACTGTCACGGTTAGGGAAAAAAGGTGGCTGAGCTAATTAGTTGATCAAAGTTAGATTTATGTTGTAAGTGTTTAATTTTGGAACTTAAAGATAGAAACATTTATAAGACTGCTTTAAAATCTAGGAGAAGAGAAACTGTTTCTATCTGGATAATATGACTGGTTTCCTTAGGCAACGTGGAAGAAAGCGGCGCTCCTCAGAGGCTAATCATTCTGAATTGCAGGATGCTATCTTGCCAGGGGCAGCTCCTGGGAAAGGAAAAGAGTCATTCTTGGATGTAGTGGCCCTGGCCGGTTTCGTGGAAATTTGTTAGCAGGTGAAAGGAGGACAAATGTGCTTTGTCTTGAACCCAGAAAGCAAGGCTCAAGGCTAGTCTTTCAGTGCATTCCATTCAATATCATATTAAACTCCAGCAAACCTTCCCCAATCAACCTCTTCCTGAGATATCTGGGGGCAACTAAGTTCAGTATCTGACCATAAATCTAGCAAACTCTTTGTCTGATCATTTGACTCTGTCCAGCTAGTCTAACAAGCTACCTAATAAAAAGGAACAATACATAAACTTGTTGGAGGGGGTTGGTTTTTTTTTTATCCTGTGTCGTTTTTGAAGAAAGATGCAACTCATTTTTTCTTTAGATGCCAAACAGCCTGCTGCAGATTCTCTGCCCGTCATTCACTACCTATTTCCCCATATCAAATTGTCATATTGCCTCCTTTCATAGAGCAAGCAATTAAAAATGATGGGGGTAAAGGGTTAAACCTAAAAGCCTGCTAATGAGGGTGCTGTCCTGGTTTTCTTTTCATCGGGCATTTGATGCTGTTTTCAACATAAGCTTTCGATAAGCATCACTGAACATTTTTCCACAGTATATTAAAAAAAAAAAAAAAGATTTTTTTTTTTTTACCATCCTGTAAAAATGATAGATGTGGGGCTCTGCTGTTTATCTGCAATCCTAATTACTGATGCCGCTGCCTTTGAATGTTAAATTCATGCAGTGTTCCTTAGACTTCAAACTGGTCAAAGAAAGATAGATTCAAGTCCACAGAGATCTGAGCTTGGTAAACAGAGCCAATGCTTATTTATTTATTTGTGAACTTATTTTTTTTAAGTCCAGAGTTGCATCCACTGCAAATTACATAAAGTTAGAGCTTTCTAAAGAAGAAAAAGACAAATGTCTGACATGGTGTGAATATTTAACTTACAGTCTACATCACTTAAAGTGAAAAGCTGGGGGAGGTATGCAAGGATGGAAGGCTCTTCCCGTTTATTGAACAATGCTATTCATTACAGCATAATAATGTGATATTTGTCAGGATTAATCCTATAAATGATTTGAAGAAAGGATGTAAAATCCCGTGGAAACACACTCGATGTGTGGTGGGGAAGGAGGAGTGCATGAGAGCTAATGAGGATAACAGAGAAGAGAAGAGTGCTAAGAATCTGCTCGACTGCATGGAAACACGGTTGCATGTCTGTGTGCCCGTATGTATCTGATAGGTAGATCATTGAAAAGGACCCGCTGAAAAGACCACAGGATCCACACCTGTTAGACTACAAATCCCAAGTACGCTCAATGGGAGTCTGCTGAATTCACTTGTGAATAAAGTGTGCGTAGCATTCATTGCTAGTGTCCTAAAACATGCTCTTACAAAGCCAGGGTTCGATGGATGCATCATGCTAGTACTTATAAGAGGCACAGTGTATCCTGTTCCTGTTGAAATGTCATTCTGAGGTTTGCACTTCACACAGTACATACAGACACCTTGGTTCAGACCAACATTTGAGCAGGGGGTTAAGTTTAGCGGAGTTCTGTGGAAGGCAATGCCTCAAGTGCACAGAATAGTCAAAATGTATGGGCAGTTAAGATCACTAAAACAGCCTTAATTCCAGCTCCATATGACTAACCCACCCACTTCCAAAACTCTGAGACAAGGTTATTTACCCATCCTACTTCCTTAAAGAATTTGTACGTCGTGTGCAATCCTTATGAATCTGCCTGTTGGGATTTTCCATTAAAGGCACTTTGTTTTAATTGTTATGATACAAATTGTCGGTGTCTCTCTACCTGGATTAATCTACACCTCTCATTAGGCTATGAGAGGTTGAATTAGATGCCCGAATCTTTGTGCACCTTATAGAAAATATATTTATTAGGGCTGGCAGTTAATCACAGTTAACGCACACGATTAATGTGTTAATTGTTGTTTGCGTTGATTTTTTTTTTAAATCATTAATCCAGGCACATGGTTTTGGAGCTCTGCTCTGATCACTGCAGTTTCCTGGCCACCCCACGGGGCAGTACTGCCAGTGGAGAGGACCGCAGGGCAGCCAGGGTGCGGGCTCCAAGTGGCTGCAGCGGGGGGGAGGGGCACACATGGACATGGACACACAGCCATAGCCTGCAGGCAGCCAGGAACACAGCCCAGTAGTGTGTGGAGCACTGCCCAGCAGACAAGTCTGTGAAGGGGAAAGGGGGAGGGGGAGGCAGATCAAGGCCTCCACAGTGAGGGAGGGAGAGGGGCAGGGACAAGGGCTAGGGTGGATGGGGCCCTGGGGTGGATCGTGGGATGATTGGAGCCATGGGCCGCTCATCCAGGGGCGCACGGGAGGAGCTTCTGCTGCTGTGTGCACCCCAGGGGACCTGCCCCCGGATTTGTGCATGGGGCGGAGGTAGGCTGCTGCTGCGGGCTGGGGCTCCGCACCTCACTGCCTTTGCCCAGGGAGCATGCAGTGGCCGCTCCACGTCCCCTGCCTGCCCTGATGCTGCAGGCATCACCGTATGTAGAAGGAGGGAAAATCTGCAAGGTCCCTGATGGGAACACTCCTGGTGGGAGGCACAAAGCGTCGTGCG
>NW_005842174.1:876285-955855 GCF_000455745.1 Alligator sinensis
CGCAGCAGCAGCCCGCCACCTCCCCACGCACAAATCCAGGGGCACATGCCCCCATGTCTCCCCTGGGGTGTGCACAGCGGTGGGAGCCTCATCGCACGCCTGGATGAGCCACCCGCAGCTCACAACCTGCCCTGGGATCCCTTCACCCCAGCCCTGCCTCTGCTCACTCCTTCCCTCACCTTGGGGGCCTCCATCTGCTCCCCTATGCCCCTTCCCCCCACCCCATACACTTACCTGCTGGGTAGTGTGTGTGTCTGCCCCTCACTGCCAAGCCACAGCCCCTCCATCCCTGCTGCTGCCCCTCGCTCCTGAGCCACAGTACCCCACATCCTGCCAGGGTGTGCAGGGACCCCCCTCCCTGGGCTCCAAAACCCACACACACCCCCGCAGCCCCCCACAACTTCACAAATTCCCCCCCACACACACCCCCACCCCCAAAACATACAAAATACCTGCATAATTTTGCACAACTTTGAGTTTTTCTGTGCATAATTTTCAATTTTTAGCTGTGCGATTTAAAATTGTGATTAATTGCAATTAATTTTTTAATCATGCAACTAATCACAATCAATTTTTTTAATCGTTTAACAGCCCTAATAGTTATGTGTTCACCTGAGGTCACAGCCAAGATTATACAGCAAAGGCTGATAGAGCTGCCATAGAAGGGTTTTTTTCAGCGTGGTGTTTGTCCTTTGCATAATTTGCTGAAGCAGTTTTTGTAGCATACAATCATGTATCATCCGATTGAGGACATAAATAAATTCCTATCTGTCATCGGCATGATGTATTGGTGAGAGATGAAAATGATACAGAAAACATTAGTGTGTTGAGTCACTATGGACTTGATCCAGACAGGTGTTGAGCACTCACAGCTCTCACCGAAGTCAGCAATGGCAGAGTATCTCTCAGGATTGAAACCTAAGAGAGCATTTTAGGACGTACAGAAGAGAACGTAATAGTGATTGCTCTGGCCAGATTGTGAGCCCTTTGTGCAAGTATTCCCAGTGAAGCTAGAAATTGCTTGGACGTTGGAGTGTATCGCTCTCTCTATCCACAATGCACCAAATGCATCCCCAGTGTCATTCTACTTCAGCTAATGAAGTGATACTAAAGTTGAACTTGGCCTAATATATTTAATCATTATTCAGGCAGCTTTGCAAGGCTGAGATCTCCATAACGGCAAAACTTCACAGATTCTGGTGTCCTTGAAGTCTTCTCTCTTTTTGCTCTCCTAAGACCTCAGTCAAGGAGGAGTTCCTCATATTTAATTCATCTATCTATGGTATCGTGTGTGGAACAGTATGGAGCAGAGACTTTGCTTGTTTAAAAAATTAGACTTAATTTCTCTCAGGATCCTCTCTGTCTCTAGTCAAGTTTGTTTTAAACTAATGGAAGTAATTAGTGAATCACAGAGGGACTTTGTCTAAGAGGTAGCCATTTTTAGATAATGGAGCATAAAAGTCGACATAGTGACATATGACACAAGAGCAGCATATTGGAGCAGTGCACTGTGTCTTAAGCAGATGTTTAAGTATTTTGAATACTGAATCAGTATGAACATATAGGAAGGCTTTCTTTTCACCCAATTAGTAGTACTTTGTGTATTTGTTTAATCTTTACTAAATTAGAATAAGCACTGAATTGCCGCAATTATAACGTTCTTGCTTTGTCTGTCTGTCTTAATTATCCATTATACTTTATGTGTATGATATATAGGTATTGCAGAAAACCATACCAATTACAGAACTGAATTTGATTGCTTTTTACAGTGCCCTGGCATAAATGAAAGGCTTAATCATTCTCCAGTTTACATAATGTTTACGTGCACTGAACAAAAGAGAGGAGTTTTCTGAAAACAACTTATTAATTGACCATACTACATCTGTCTAACACCATAACATGTTTCTATATATTTAATGTAGCTATGAGTAAGGGAGATTTTCAAAAGTTCCTAAGAGATTTAGGAGCATAAATCCCAGTGGAAGTCAATCTCTAAAGCCCTTAGGTGGTATTGCAAACCTGCCCTTAAAATGCTAAATACATCACAGTTTTCTGATGACATCTCGTTTACAAGCACTTATCATGGCCTGTTTCTGATGCTGTCAGAAGTGTTGGGTGTGCTTCCTTCGAGCTGCAATTTAAAGCTCATTGAAACCAATGAAGGCCTCTATTTGAGTTCAGTGGGCTGAGAGCGACAGTTCTGTCTTCATGCAGTAACTTGACAGCAATTTCAATATAAAAGCAACATTTCATGGGCTTGAATAAGACTCTTCAATCCAGACAGCCACAAGGTGAAAGAGCTTTGATTCAAGTTCCTTTCCGTGTCAGAACTCTTGTGGCCCGAAACAATCCTAACTTTTTTTTATTGAAATCAAGTGAGGTCTATTCCTATGCGCTGCCCACATCCCCAGGTCAAGCAGAACTCCCCTTGAATGCACAAGCTTTGCTTTTGCAAAAACAGAGGGCCTGAGCTTTCATTTTGCTCAACGTCTTCTGTTTTCAGGGGCATCACGGACTGGACCCAAAATTTCTAGACCTTCAGAAAGTGGGCCATAGAAACAGTACTGTAATACTCTGTTTCTTAGATAAAAGGAGGAATCATTTTCATTAGCACCCAGAACAAAGGAGGAGATATCAGATCTTATTACATAGAAAAACGTGTTATTGTAGTCCGGGGTGGTTTGGGGGGGGGGCATCTGCCCCATATAGCAAATGGGGCAGATGCCTAAAGTGAAAAACTCTAGACAAGAAGATGCACATAGAAGTTTATTTATTGCAAACCTAGCAATAATGAAAAATGAAGGCATAGAAAAATAAATGTTATTAAACAAAATATCAAGGAGCCCCCCTCCCCCCCCCCCCCCGCCACGCCACACACCCCCCGGGCTTTAGAATAATCAGTAATTAAATCATGTAATCTGTGACAGTGAAATTACCTAAAAACAAAACCCTCCCCCCGTAATTGCTTTAATACCCACTTAAAAAAAATACTAGGTAACTTTATCCATCTTTTTTTTTTTATCAGCAAAATGTGACATTTGCTGTTGGTGCCTCATAATTTACTGCAGCGCTAGGTGACAGTTCCAACAGCACAGATATAAAAATGTACTAATGTCATTTAAATAAATATGCAGTCTGGAAAGCCTTTTCAAGCCAGCGCCGTTAAGAAACAAACTCAGTACCGCGCTCATTAAGGGATGCATTGTGCATAATAAAGCAGAAGGATGGTCCGCTGGCTAGGCCACTAACTGGGGACTCAAGAGACTGAGATTCAGTTCCTTGCTCCACTACATACGTCCCATGTGACTTTGGGAAGTCTTTTTGTCACTCTGCACCTCTGATCCCTGTATAGCAAATGAGGCTGGCAGTACTTCACAGTGGTGTTATGAGGATAAATGTATTAAAGACCATGAAGCACTGAGATGCTACAGTAATAGGTGCCATGTAAGTACCTTAGCTGTATATCCATTTGCACTTCCTTGAAATATTTTATCTGGTGTAATATATGTGCATATTATCCAATGAACTAATGGTGCAGCAGAAAGTGATCTAATTGTGTGCAAATGGTTGCAGGTTCAAATCCATCTAATCTGTCAATTTTGCTATTTCACAGATAAGGATATTTTTTAGCCCAGCATTTGTGATGTTCAGCCAGGTGTCAGCAAAAAAGTACTTGTTAGCACGACAATACGTTACCATCATTCGATTTTAAGTGCAAAATAGATTTCGACCTTAAGGGACCCTTGAGCAGACACCCTATTTTTTAGGCTCCGTGTTGTGTTTTTGGACCTGTTTTAGAGTTCTGCCCTTTTCACAGGAATGTGGTATAGAGAGCGGTCAGATAGCAGATTACTGTGCTGCCTGCATGTATGAAACTTCAGCACAGGGATACATTTTCTAAAATGATTTTTTAATTTCTCTTTATTAAGTTACATATTGCTGATAATTGAATTGTTATGGGGCTTTACGTTTCAGTTAAGCATGTACAAATATCTTATCTAGTGGGTAGATTGTTGAAGGATTAAGGAAACAGAATACATTTTGTGCAAAGAATACCCACAGCGTGGGTAATAGACTCCAGTTGAATTTAAAAGATAATGGTGACAAGGGAGAAATCCACTTGTAGAAATGGGGAACAGCTGCATTTTAGATCTAATGAAACTGTATCAAATACTTTAAAAATGGCTTGCAGCTCCTTCCCCTGGGGCTGGAGATAAAGCACAGGAGCATTCCTGAAAGGTCGAAGAAACAGTTAAATCATTTCCTTGATGGTTATTAGAGATATAGAGCACATCGCTGAAAATTAAATGTCTGAAACTTGTGTTTGATTGCTTTTCTTATCATACCCATCTCACACTTCTCCTCTGTCTCTTGCCTCCTATTCTAGTAAAATTTAATGGCTGTGTCGGGAACAAGGGAGTTCGGTACGAAACCAACAACTTGGACTTCAAGGTGAGGACAGATGGGACTGTCTATGCTGCCCATCCGGTGCATACCCCTTCAAAGCAGACAATGTTTGTGGTGACTGCCTGGGACCACCAAACCCTAGAGAGATGGGAAACAATGGTCAGACTGCTGGTGGGAGACAAGTCGCAACACAGTGGTCACAAGGTAAAGAGGCCGTTTTCTTGACTAAATCTGCATGTGTTCCCTATTTCTGTAAAAAGATTAACATAATATAGGCGTGCATTACACAGTCTGTCTCGTCATATGTACAAGGGCAGGTTTCTAAATAGGAAAAGCCACAAACAGTGGCCAGCGTCTTGCAAGCTTATTCCCTTCCTTGCACGTGCTTTCACTTGGCATTATTAGGGAAGATGCTCCTTATTTCAGACTTGTATGTTTTTAACTGATGACTTAGTTCTGTTATATAGAGAAGCTTCTTGCCTTATAGAGGATTTTTCAGACTGTCGTGTCTTTGCTTTTTATTGTTCACCATTTCCCTCCAATTAAAGGTATGGCGAATCGATCCTGTGCCTATCTTCCTGCCAGAATTTAACTAGTCTCTTCTCAAGCGACACAGGGTAAAATTCTGCTCTCTGGTGAAATAGTTTAAAGCTTGAGTTGCACATTGACTCCGTCTCCATAGCTATAGCTGAGAGCAGAATTTGACCCGTGGACTCTTCTACCAGCATGGTACGATGATAAATTTCTTTCAATGAGCCATCTGTCTCTTTCCGCAGCCCAGTGGAAGAGCCGAGCGCTCTCATAGAGGGGATCCAGATTGGAGATTTAAGCTTGTTTTCTTCAAAAGACAACAAGGACTAGGAGCGTGGTGGCTGCCTGATAAGAAACACATGCTGGCACAAAGCCTCCCTTGGCCAAAAGGGCAGTCAGGCACAACATGGCACCTTTGTGGCAGGCATCCAGTCCACTGAGTGCCCATGTCCTCCCTTAACTGGAGTTGAATAATGCAAGCTGGTGCCAAAGGCTTACAATACTCACCAGTCAATACTTAAGGGCTCTTTCCTGAAGCAAGATACACATTTATTATTGTTGTTGTTATATCTTTATTGTCCTGGATATGTGCAGAAGAAGGCACCATCAGAAGGGTGCACTGTGCCATTTAAACGCAACCCTCTCTTGGCAACAACGTCGATTCACTGCACTCCCAGGGGCAGATCAGAGACACATTATTTTTCTCCAGGCTTTACAGTGATGCCAGTGACTCATGCAGTGTGTCTAGCTCTCTCCTTTCCCTTTGGGCCAATTTTTACCTGCAGAGAGAAATGAGGGGGGGAGCATTCAAAGGAATTGCATTCTGCGGTCACCCAGTATATTCACCCCAGAGCTAGGGTGAGTCATACATCTGTATAAATATATGCTTCCCCTCCGCCCCATTCCCCAGGACGACTTTAGTTCATGCTAGACATAATTAAGCCCCGCATGTTGTATCATCTGTGTTTCCACTTAGTAACAAAAGGAACACTGCTTCCCTGTTACAGGGCACGTCTATATGAGATGCTAATTGCACAGTAGCCTAAAAGCACTGCACAGTAGTGTGCCAGGCAAAAACCATGCTAATACTCTACTGCACAGTAGTATTGGGCTACTGCGCAGTAAGTGTCATTAAAAAGCCGTGCGCCGGCTGGCGCTACATAGCACAAGTTACTGCGCATTGATTTAGTACTCGACTAACCAAGTACTAAATGTAATGCATAGCAACTACAGCGTATTACAGAACGTGTAGACGCGCCCGCAGTGATTCAGTCCTGGAGGAACAAAGTAATGTAACTTATGTACGACTTCAAAGTTTCAGCTCAGCTCAGCCAAAAGCACAAAGAAAACTCGGTGAACACCCATTTCTCCTTTAGCAAAATATTTGGAAATCCATCTACTGATAATATAAGCTGAACTCTGGTTCAACGCGGAGCTACAGCTTTTTAAAATTCAGATCATTCCTTTCTAAAAGCCTTATTAGTGAATAGTTTGAGGCTGAAAAAAATATGGAAAACAAGACTAATGACAAGGTCACAGACAGTTTTATTGTGGGTCCACATTACCAGCATCTAACTTGTGTTTTATTTAAGCACTTGTGCTTTTTGCAAAAAAATAATGCTTTGTTTACCAAAGAAACAAACATGATAGTGGGATCATTTTCAAAGATAACACTGCCGCGCTGAAAACCAACAACATCCAGTTCGATTTGTTTCAGGTCGCGACCCTAATAACCGGCATTTCATAGACCTTCCAGGGAACACATTTGACAAGTATTCTTAGTAGATATAATATGACTCAAGCGAAAATGCATCTACAGGCAACTGTGTTAGGGACTTTTCTGACTCTGGCAAGCTTTTTTTCCCGAGAACTACAAGCCATTATTGTGCAGTCTCCAATTTGGTGCGGGCAACCAGCATCCCTCATTTTCCTTTGTAAGCTTGTGACTGATTTACGTACATGATTGATAGTTTGGGATAACTATGAATCTGTCCCCCAGCATCCTGCAATCAGTGCCTGGTTGTTTGCTGGTATGTAATTTTGGAGGAGGCATGCCCTTCTGGTCTGGTCTGATGAGCATTCACCTGTGCTCCTCCATCCCCCTCCATCGGATGGCCATCTGCTGCACAAGTACTCTGAGTAACAAGGTTTCCTTCCCCTTTTCTCCCTAGCAGCATGTTCCTTTAAGGGGAAACAACATACGGTTCATAATTTTCAGCAAATTTAAATTTCTTGAGGAAATGATTGCGCCACCTGGAATGGGCACCACTTAAAAACCAGCTTGTAGTAATGGTTACTGTGCTACAAGCATTAGAGAGAGGAGAATTTATCCAAATAGCGAGGGCATTAGTATAAGACTTGGGAAATTGGGTTTCCAGCCCCAGCTAGGGTTGGGCTAGTGGGGCACCAGCCCCGGGTGCAAATTTAGGGGGTACGTTGATTGTGCTGCCGCAGTGGAAGCAGCAGTAGCTGGGGTGTTCAAGTCTCCAAGGCAGGTAACACTGAGACCCCTTCCCCTGCTCTCTGTCCTCTCTGTCCAGGGTGCAAACACACTAGTTACACCTCTGTCTGCCAAAGACGGTGTGTGTGTGACCTTGGGCAGGTCTGTTAGTTCCTCTGTGCCTCAGTCCCCCACATGTAAAATGAACATAAGCACTTTTCTCTCTCTCAGCAATCAGGACTCATGGTAGAGATGATATCTTTTATTTGACCAGCTAGATTTTTGCAAAAAGAAATTCTTTAATTGCAAGCTTTCAGGCACAAACACCCTTCATCAGGCATCGGAGAAAAGACTGTACCCAGGAGAACTTTTACAATTATTTCTCCGATGCCTGATGAAGGGTGTTTATGCCTGAAAGCTTGCAATTAAAGACTTTTTTTTTTTTTTGCAAAAATCCAGTTGGTCTAATAAAAGATACCACCTCTACCATGAGTCCTGATTGCTTTTGCCACTACACCAATACGGCTAAAACCTGGATACCTTTCTGGCTGACAGAAGTGCGTGTGGTTAAATACATTAAAGAACGTGAGATGCTCCTGTCCTGTGGTGATGGGGGCTGTAGCTCTACCTACAAGACAGGGACACTGCTGAATTTCAGAAGCCCTGAAATAGGACCGTGCAGACCGCTGTGCCCAGGTGGAGTTGGCACTGAATTCAAACCGTCTGTCTGAGCTTGCATTGAAGAATCAGAGCTACATGTATCTCAGCCATCGCAGCGTGGTTGCTCTTGTTGAAAGCTGACGTTTTAATGGTGAGCCTAGTACCCTGACCCTGTTTCTTCTTTATATCATACCCTTAAAATGTGCTAATTGTCTTAGATAACTGCACAGTCTGATTTCAGTATGTGCCCCGTTGATTAAAGGAAGGGTAGGCATTGCTGAATAAACATGAGGTAACTCTATCCGTTTACCACAGCAAAGCAGGCAAATTTCCAGTGGAAACCATTGTAGTAGAAGGATTTTAATGACAATATCTAAGTTTCATTAGAGTAGGATAAAATTGATCGCAAAGAGGGTAAGTATAAAAATCCAAGGCAATTTACGAGCCATAAAGAATAGATTTCTTTTTCTTCCTCTCCTAGCAGCCACTTGAAGGTAAACCTTTTTCTGGTTAACACAAGTGGTGTTAGTAACTGTAGGAACTTTTTTTTTTGTTGTTCAGTCTTGCAGGAAACCTGATAGCAATTCAATTAGAAAATGCAAATGAGGTCACATATTTCCCACCGGAGTGCTGAATTACCCCAGAGGAAACTGAGTGATATTCTAGCATAACAATAAATACTTAAGATAAAGTTTCTTACGCTGTTCTCATCTGACTGGCTGTTGTTGCAATTGAAAGTGTCAATGGGACCTGTGGGTATAATTTGCACACACACAATAAAAAAAAAAAAGGAAAAAGGAAAAGAAACTGTTGTTTATTAAGCCCTTATAGCTCACATCAGCATTTATGAAAGATAAACCTGAATGGGATAATACTCCAAAAGAAAAAACAATCAGCTTGTGAGGCTTTACTTATCTGGAATTAGCTGTGTAGCGTCTTCTTCATTCCAGTATTCTTCCCCGTCAAATACCCATTGATTTAGTTTTCATCTTAGTTTCCATCTTTTGCTTTAGCGTAATACTTGTAAGCAGTGATATATCTGGAGGCGTCAATCTTCAACATATTCTACCTTCCGCATGTGCAGAAACTGAAATTGCCCCGAGTCTGAATGTCTCCATATCCATCTACCTTCTAGCCCACGCGCTGCCCCCATCAGTCTGTACAAAATGAGCGCCTGAGCCCTCCTCAGTCTCCATTATTCCAGTCATCCCTTGAAGTCGGTGACCCTAGGGCCTGAGCCATTTTGCAGCAGGTGAAGAGTTAGACCACAAAATGCAGTCTGGCCTCCCTCTTTTCTGTACCTGTGTCCAAGCATATTAAATCAGTTGTAGCAGACTGCTTTTTCTTCATTGCTATCTTGTGTTTATCTGTCATTATCACTTCATAAATGAATATCAATATCACAGAAAGAGATTGGGAACAGTTCTCAGCAGAAGAGGCTCCAGAAGACAGAGACGTTGAGAGCGTATGTGCGAAATGACAGCCATCTTCTCTGTTTATTCTGGGAGAAATCTCGTTCTATACTCAAATTATTCTCTTTGCAAGGCTCAATCACTTATTGTCCTTCCCTCCCAACTTTTCAGAGCTGAAGGCAGGGTTGGCCACTTGAAGTCAAGGGAAATTGTAGAACTAAAACATTGCAAATTATGTACCTCTGCAACCAAGATGAACAAGACTGTATTGAGATCTGTGTCAAAATGTCACTACTGATGTAAGCCCTGCCTACATCATGTTATGTCCCATCTTATTTTGCCGTTCTTTCATGAACCGGGTGTAGAATCAGCCCCTACACACCATGAACGTGACCGTCTCCTGGAACAAGACTGTTAAAGGTATTTGCCTCATTCAGAGTCCTTAACTTATCATCGCTGGCATTTCATTAGAGTAGGCTAAAAGTGTTTTTAAAAAGCATTGTTTTGACTGGGTCACAAAAGGACTGAATTAACTCAACCAGATCCTTGAAAAGGAGGAGGACATTTAATGTCTGTGGTAGAGTTGACTAATAAAATTAATAATGTATAGCTGTTGACAGTGAGACTGACCATGATAATTGGGGAAATTTAATGCTTAAATGAATTTGACCACCCAGGATTTAATCACAGCATCAGCTGCAAATCCCGTTCATGAAACTGTGTACACGCATTCAGCCTGCTCTTGCAGAGGGGTTGAGAACCCAGGCCTGCCGTTAGTCGGCATGAGCTTTAAGTCCTCAGCACCTTTGAAAAATGAACCGGGTTTCATACAATTTTAGAGCCAAACTTACTAATGTTACCTTTTTATATAGTCTCCATCCTACCCTAGGGACGGGCTCAGAAAGGTAGTAAAAGCCCATCGCAAAGCGAAATTCATTCATCCACTTATAAAACGGGAACAGAGCTAACTACACAGCAAAAATCTCTTCTTCCAACAAAAGAAAACAGTTGGAGAGATCCACCTTACCTATCTATGATTTATGCTTTGCTCCGACTTGATCAAAGCCCTTAACCTTTGTTTCAGTGTTCTTTGTTGTTAACTGCCGAAATCTGACTACCGGGTCGAAAAGATGTTCTGAACTATAGCACCGAAAAATAAATGTCATGGCCGTGGCAATTCGTCCCGATCATTGTTTGTAAATATGGGCCTAATTCAAGGACAAGCATCATTATAGGCATGTTGATGAAGGGACATCTTTTAAAACGTATTCAGTTGGACCAGTGGGAACCTACCCATTTTTCATCTTCTCACAGGCTTGCCTCTCAGTCGTTAAACCCTTGGTGGCAAAGAAGGATTGGAGTTCTTTCAAACTTGTCAGTGTGACTCTTTACTTTGCTGAAAGTGTATATCACTGTTAAGTGACTTGATAATCTCCCTCCCAGGCTTTACCAGTCCAGAGGGTGACAAGAACAAACCAGTGAAACACAGGTGTCCCGCCTGCATGGACTTACCAAACCTTTCTAATTACCCAGAAAAAAGGTATCGTTTCAACTGCTTAAAACCTTCACTCAACAAAGCAAGTGCTTGAGTGCTTTGCTCAACTGAGGAATGAGAGAGGAAAAACTTCATCATCGGAAGATCCTGCTAAAATACCAGGGGATGGCTTGAAAGGGCTGGAACCCAAACACTGCATAAAGGGCCAGAAATAATTTTTTTACCAGTTTATTAAAAAGCCAGTAGAAAAAGTTACTAATGTATTCAAAACAGGGAGTACATACAGCATTTGACTAGCTCATGCTATCTTCAAAGTACATTATGCATAAATATTAAACATAGAAGGGATGTCTTACAATGTTAAAGCTTTTTTAAATAAAAAATTGGGGCCCTCTGAAGTAAAGTTCACTTCAGTTCCTAAACAAACTTTTTAAGGGGCTTCTTTGCTTTTTATTTCTGAAGGCTTATCATCATTGTTGGCTTTCATAGCTGCAGAAGATAGCGTATCATCTTCTGCCTGAGTTATTGAGAATGAGTTGATGAGCCCAGTTTTTGCCTGGAATGGTTGGTTACAGACTGAACTAATGATAGTAGGTGTGCAGGACTGGGAAAGCTGATCTTGATGCTGAAACTTTTTTGTAGCTTGGCTGTACTCGGCATCTCTAATGCGTAAGTACTCAAAAACTGGTCATGGAATAGAATCAGGGGGCTGGAAGAGACCCCGAAGTATCATCGGGTCTAGCCCCCTGCATGAGCAGGAAAGACATCTAGGGTCAGACAACCCCAGCCAGGTGACTGTCCAATCCTCTCTTGAAGACCTCTAGAGTAGATGATTGCACCACCTCTGGGGGGAGCTTGTTCCATAGCCTGGACACGCTAGTTGTAAAGAAGTTTTTCCTAATGTTCAACCTGAAACTATCTTCCAGCAGTTTGTGGCCGTTGTTTCTAGTTTTCCCCCAGGGTGCCCAGTGAATCACCGAGCCTCTGATGTACACCTCTGATGCAGTGGTAAGCCACAATCAGGTCCCCTCTTGGCCTTCTTCCACCATGTTTCCACCAATAGTTTCCACCATGATGTGCATTCGTGATGTAGTTCACAGAAATTAAACGAGAATTCTGCACTGATACAGGATCGTTTTAAACAAGTCTTGTTGCCAGCCAGATGAGCATCTATCCAGAACACAGTTCTCCATAAAGGATTTTCTTAGGGAGCTGGTTATCAAATATCTTAACTGTATGATTAGGCTTTCATGATCATCATGGCATATTTAGTGCATTTGCTTGTGTGAAAAAAAACCCACAGGATTTGGGATTCCTGTCTTGCCATCTTAATTTGCATTAGCTTTTCCAGACAACTTAGGTAGCAACATTTTACTTCTCTTCCTATCCCTGAAATCTATAAGCATCATCCCTCGATCAACAGCCCCAAGTAGGATCAGTTCGATTAGATGAGCCACATGAGTGAAGAGAACAGGATTTCATTGTTTTAAAACTTTGGCCCTAATATTATTTGCTCAAAGCCATTGAGGAAGTTGGTGGGAGAGCAAGGACAACTGCTCAGCAGCTTACGTCTTCCAGCTCAGGTATTTCGTGCCCCCTCTTTTGACAAGATGTTTGCAAAGTAAGAGAGTTAACATCAAGTTGCAATGGTGTTCTTATTTTGTAATAAGCAAGATAAGAATCATAGAGGTGCTCTCCTTGTTCCATCATACAGCCACATAAGTGTCTGAGCAAATAACATGAATTCAGGCAATCACAATAGCAGATGGGGTTTAGGAGTTCTGTAATTTAACAACCAAGTTCTTGAGAAGCACTAGTACTCTGAAAATATTGTGGCTTGTGCCAATTATGGGAAGGACTTTGACTTGACGAAGGTAAAAGTGGCTTTCATAAACGCAAGAAAAGAGAAGAATACAAAAGTAATATCGGTGTTTCTTAAACACTTATACCTAAGTAGCACTGGTGCTTCAAAAGGGAATGTGAAACAGGTCAGGTTGGTGTAGGGAGTTATATAAGGAAGCATGATCTCATCAAACCTTTTCTTGTTGGGATAAGATGTTCAAACCTTGAAATGAAGAGGGAAAAATACATCAAGATCTCTACTTTCAGATGATGTTGTCACCTCCTGCTAGTCCAATAATTCAAACAGCATTCAGAGAGTTGTACAGGAAAGAAAAAAACCCATGGATGAGTGTTTGGAAGTAGATGAAAGCATAGCAGGGATGGAGCCAGAGCCTGTTTGGCAAGGTATGTACCTGTGAGAGGAAGGAATCCTGCCCAGGAGGAAAGGGGAAGGAAAGTTTGACAGTGAATCTTGAAAGCCAACGTGATGACTTCGGGCTGTACAAAAACAATTGGCCCATTTCTAATGATCCTTTCTTCATAGTCCTGTGTGGTTTATTTGTAGTAGCTCTCTCCCTCCACTACAGCTACTTTGCCTCCTGGTTCCTGACACGTTTTACTTATTATTTTGCATGGGAGACCTCTAAGGGAAACCTTGTCGTTGGTGAGTCGGTAGAGGAACCAATGCTTTAACACTGTGAGTTCCATTAGAGGGATTTGCTTAGAGGGATTGGCCAACAACACACTTTCTTATGCAAAAGAATAGGGTTCTGATATCGTGGCCAAATCCCAAACCAGATAATTGTATTCCACCTAACTAAAATTGTCCTCTCGTGCTTTCAGCTGGCTCAGACATTCTTATTTTGCTTCCTGAATTATTTTATAGTGTTGTGAAGGGCTTGTATTTCTCAGCAAAGCTGATTGCGTTTTAGTGATGAGTTACGTGGAACCACATTTTCCAAAACTCATGGAAACTGCCAGCTGCATAATATGCATCATGATCATTACTGCAGAATCAGAAATAAAGAAGCAAGATGGGGTTGGTAATATCTTTTGTTGAACCAACTGTGTAGTAATTCTTTACTTTGTCATTGCGTGTCATTGCCCTACCCACTATTGCTGCTATACATGCCATTGCTCTACCCGCTATTGCTGCTTTACATGCCATTGCTCTACCCACTATTGCTGCTTTACATGTCATTGCTCTACCTGCTGTTGATCTTAGACTTCATCTGCTTCTTTCCCAGGCCTGAGAAAAAGGCATTTTGTGTCCAAAAGGTTGTCTAACATTTCTCTCAACTATAAGGTTGGTATCATAAAAGATATTGCCTAACAAAACTTGCTTCTCGCATATTCTCTGGACCATCGTAGTTGCAACACCACTATAACATTACTGCAGTTGAGAAGGAATCTTAAATCGGCGTGCACACATCCTTTTTCTTGCACAAATACCAGGTAATGGGCTGTGCATAGAGACAGCGGCTCAGCTTGGTCGCATAAACACACCAGTTTCCTTGAGCAAGTGTAAGTGCTTGGCACGCAAAATGCATGCGTGTGCATTTTACCCACCTCATTTTCCTCCTTTGGGGGAGAAGGCTTTGTGAGAATCTCGTTCAAACTTTTCCTTGTCTCTCAGTTGATGTATTATGGAAGCCTGTGCACTTGCCAAATCTGACAATTTTTCTTACTAATTGACTCTAATGTGAACTGCTCTATGCAGCCCCACTGCTAACTGATGAGAAAAAAAAAAAGTAATGAATTTTTGCTTAACTAGCTGATTTAATTAAAATGTTTTATACTGTAATTGTATGGTTTCTATAAACGGAGAGGTAATTTTGTTTAATGAGTTCCTAACCAAACATAACATTCTTGACTGTATGTAGCCAGATTTGATAAAGGTCACAAATACTGAAATTCCACTGTTTGCTTTTGTAAGTAGCAGTGATCAAACAGCTTGATTTGGCACTTGAAATACCCTGGCAGGATTGGTTCCCCTTATTCCTGTTTATACCAGAAATTATTAGTATAGTTTTAGGAGCAGAGGGGGTTCTTGTGTATATCTGAACACTGTTCATTATCTTTAAAGTGGGAATATGCTGCCAAAATCACGTCTCATTGTCAATTAGTGGCTTCTCTGCAAACACATTAATTTAATGCCCCCGCTGAAGTACTGTGCACATTGGAACATCTTGCTGCTAAAACGCTAGTTTTTTGAACACTTTGACACAAATCGTTCATGAATAGCAATTTATGCTTTGATGCTAATGGGACGTGACGTGAAGCTATCTTTGATTAAATTCACCACCCAGCTTTACAACTATTTGTAAATATAACGGATAGGCAGCCATAACAGCCCTCCGGTATGAGAACAATTGAGAGAAACAGATTTTGGGATCCTCACCTGCGCCGTTCCAACCCAACAGCTTCACTAAAGCTGGTCTAAAATAAGAAGTATCATCTTACATCAATACTTTTTTCCTTGCCTTCAGCTTTGGCGAATTCAGCAGTGACCTAAATACAAAAGAATCAATTACCCTAAAATAAATAAATTCCTCTTTTGTTCTGCAAACCTTTCATTATGCTGCGTGAAAACACAAAATGAAATACCTTTCCTGACTAAAAGATCAAAACGTAGGAAAATGGTGTATTTTGGGAAGAAAGGGCTCATTCTTCCTCCGCTACCGTCACTGATGTCAGCAAAATGTTGTCTCCTTAGAACAAAATTCATGCAAATGTTTATTTAGCATCACTCTTATGTTTCCTTTGTTAAAGAGCTCAGATATATTTTCATTGTTTTATTCTGTGTTTGGTAAATATCGTTTTCTGCTGTACTTCCCATAGCTACCATGGAAACCAGCTAAAATGCTTCAGATTAAATATTTTTAAATATACATGAGGGGAGGTAGGAAATGGTGCCACTTTTCAAAATATGCAGTGGTGGGGTGAACGTAGAAATGATAGCTCTGCAAAGGTTTGTGGTGTTTAAAAAAAGCCAGCCGTCTATCCTCAGGAAGACAATAAGATTGATACTAACCCAGACCACAACCAAATAAAAATATTAGTTGTTTTCTGAAGGGTGTAATCCAAAACTGTTAAGAGGCAATGAAAATGAAAAGGCTGACAACTCGGTAAGCCATACGTAACGTTGAGATTTTGGAAGTGAAAGCCTCTCGCCGCTCCTCCAGTCACGGTTATTGTTTATCCCACGACGCGGGGTAATATATTTCAACGCTGAATGGAAGAGGTTTTATGTCCAGGGATGATCACTCTAAAATTAATAATGTTCAAAGAATATACCTTAAGACACAATGCTATTTATATGCAGAGCGTGGTGACTTATTGACCCAAACATTAGCATGATCCAAAATGTTCTGCTAAGCAGGAACACAAAATATGATATTATGTTATGTAAATGGGTTTGTGATACGCTCTGCTGGATAATAACTTCCAGATGTCTCTGTAGCCAGAGGCTGACTGATATCAAAGACAGGTTGGCTGGAAGGGGAGAGGTGCCAGCTGGCTGGACTGGTTACTGCTAAGTGTAGCGGAAGGTGAAAGCTGGTATTATTTCACACTCACTGATTTTATTTGTGGACTAGTGAAAAGACTATGGCTTGCAGCCTTCTCTTTGCTGCCTGAGATGGGAATTGTGGTTACTGGAATCCCTGATGCTGTTCGTCTTATGTGAATTATTTCCTCTTTAGACCTGCTTTGAAAGCGGGCGTTGAGCTTATTAGTACAACAGACCACCTGTTAAAGTTTGACACGCCACAAACTAACAATGGCAAGGGTTTAAAGCCTGGCATCAGCTGGATAAGTACTTTTTGCCCTTATTGCAAATGCAAAATGCAAACAGGGACTCTCCATGAGTTCTTTATTTCAAGGGCTGAACAGTAAAAACCCAGTGTAGCCGTAACTCCAAGCACTCTAGTGCCATCCAAAATACTATCGTTTTAACTTGGACAGCCATTTAGCATCAGATCCTAGTCTACATATTAGACCCCGAAATATGATCCTCTTCCACCATCTTCAAGTCCCTGAGGACCTATTAATATGTCTGCTTTTGTAACATGATGTCATCTTAACTTTAAAACTAGACTGCAAAAAAGCAACAAAGAGGAGGGTTGGGGGCCATCATCTTTCACCTGAACTGTTTTAAGAACTCAAGTAACTTGGAATAGGATCACATTTAGGTGCCCAAGTTCATTTGGGTGCCTAATAAGTGGAAGAGGATCTGACTCGTAGCATCCTGACTCTACTAGTGTTATCTGCTGGTGTTCAGAAAAAGGCCTAGAGTGGATAGGGCTGTATCCCTGACCACTTATATGCGATCATGAGACCCAAACTTACTCTCCTAAAAGTCATAAAATCATATAAGATTACATTTGGAAGGGACCTCAGGAAGTCCAACCAAAGCAAACTCAAAGCAGGACCAGCCCCAACTACATCATCCCAGCCAAGGCTTTGTCTAGCCGGGTCTTAAAAGCCTCCAAGGGTGGAGCTTCCACCACCTCTCTGAGTAACCTGTTCCAGTGTTTTACTACCTTAGAAAATTCTTACTAATGTCTAACTTAAACTTCCTTTGCTGCAACTGAGCCCATTGCTCTTTGTTCTGTCGTCTGCCACCACTGAGAACAGTCCAGTCTTTGCAACCCCCCTGCAGGTGGTTGCAGGCTGCTATTAAATCCCCCTTGGTCTTCTCTTCTGTAAACTACAACCGCCCAGTTCCATCAGTCTTTCCTCATAAGTCATGCTCCCGAACCCCCCCCCCCCCCCCACACACACACACACACCATTTTTGTTGCCCTCTGCAGGACCCTCTCCAATTTGTCGACATCCTTTCTGTAGTGGAGGCCCCAAAACTGGACACAGGACTCCAGATGTGGCCTCACCAGTGCTGAATAGAGGGGAAGAATCACTTCCCTGTCAAGTCAATGACAAATCTTTGTTGAACACACTGAGACCAGGTTGTGAACTGGGAATGTAAAATTGCTTGTTTAATAAAGTTTGAAAGGTCCTTGAAAAAGGACCGCACTTTTTATTTCATTCATCCATGAGATTCATGTTGCCCCTAAATAGGGCTTGACCAATATTTGCTGCCTGAACAGAAGGTCTCCCATTGACCGGAACAGGCTTCAGGGCATCCCCTTAACAAGGAGCAATATATATGTACATATATGTTAAATATTGAGAATACTCTGGAATCATTTATAAATCTGTTTAGATTACATGTCCTACAAGGAAAATGCAGAATGGAAGGGAAATTATTATAAGTGTGGGGGAGAGTCATCCACCTTTCCACAGTCCAGTTTCTCCAAGAGTCCTAGAAGAATGAGGGGGCTCCTAAGGCTGCAGGTATCTGCACCCGTCCTTCCTGCTCAGGCTCTGCGAGAGAAGGCAAGTCATTGCTCCATCCAAAGTAACAGAGGTTTACAGTGACTATTTTGAGTGTTATTTTTCAGAGAGCAAGAAGTATTTTATTAGCACAAATTCTGCATCCTCATCATTAGTATTGTTTGTTTGCAGTGCTGTAGCATCTAAGAGCCTTTGTCACAGATCCTGATTTCATTATAAACACAGAACAAAAAGACAGACCCTACCTGCCAAGAATGTATACGGTCCATAGTACAGCTCTCAGTCCTTGTACAACTCTCATGTTGAGTCCTTTGAGTTACTTGCAGTAGCAATCCTTTTATCATTTTGCTCTGATACCTTTGAATGACTAAATATACCTATATTCCGTTATTGCTGGAACATGAGTATATGATTTCACTAATTCAAAATTGGTAACAAATTTGCTTCCCCAAGCGGTCTGCCCTGCAACTGTTTCCTTCAACCCCATGTTTTATCTTCACTCGCCTTCCTTTAACTTGAGCCTGTTCATCCCAGTTTTGGTTCCTAGCTGCTTTTGTTGAGCATCTTTATTGAATGACTACATCTTCTTTCTGTCTTCCTTTTATTGGCTCTGTTGTTGAAGTCCTTGTTTGCCTGTTAGATGTATGGAGCTTGACCACAATGATACCCATTTTAAATGTCATCTTTTCACAACAGATATGGGAAGGAAACTTTAACAGAAAGTTGAATTAGATTTCCTTTTTGACCAGTACTCAAGCTATGCCAGCCTGTTTAAGAGCCTTAGACATACCTAAAATAGAAAGCTCCTGTGACTGTCACAATGCGTTTGTACCCACTGAGCTGCATAGAGAATCAGCAAGAGAAAATAGGATACTTTGGGGCCTGCAATTATAATAATAAGGGTCAGCTTGTTCCTGTCTGTGGAACAATTACACTGGTTTGGGGAGAGCAAGAGGAGGGCCTTCTTATATACATCTAATGCACAAGGGCTAAGGACAGCCATAGTCCATTTTCTTAGGGGAGCATGGACTCTGCACTCCAGAACATGCATCCTTTTCCATTCCAGATAATGAGAAGGAGTGAGAGTCCATAGCCACCTTTCCCCTCAAATATCTATGGTGACCTGCGTAGCTGGCTGTCAGAGGCAATAATAAGCACCAGGAGGCACAGTTCTTCCCTGAGTCCATATCTGTGCATCTTGCTGAGTAGGTAGATGGAATAATGAGCTAAGAGTTCGAAGGCCTAATTCTGCATTTCATCGTGTCCCATTTATCCTGCTTCAGGGAACATAGCCTGGAGGAGAGGGTGCTGCTATTCTGTAGGCAGGCCCTCGGTAGTCAGGGCAGAATTACAGTTGGACTGGGCTTTTCACATGGACACCGTCGCCTACCATTGTTCCCTTGCCTGTTCCTGAACCAAATCTGGCTTAGGCAGAAGTAAAAGTTGGGTCCAGAACATGGCCTTACGGAAAACGCAGATTGGGGGAGAGCGAAATGGAGTTTATGGTACAGGCGGTCCTCGGACTTATGACACAATTGGTTCCCGGAAACCGCGTCTTAAGTCGAAACGTCATAACTCAGAACTGATTTTCCCCATAGGAACAATGTTATAAATGGGGGATTGGTTCCTGAACCAATGCCCAATACCCTATTTTCACCAAAAATAACCCAGAATTTTGTTCTCAATCAATTACAGACGAGTAATATAGCTACATTAATGTATTTATATTGTAAATAGCAATCATATTGATTTGGAAGGACTTCTTTGAGGTGACTTTGCTGGACTTTTTGAAGGGCTCTTGGCTGGAGTCTCCTCAGGAGTCTTGGCTGCAGGTTTTTCTGGAGTCTCGTCTGCTTTCTTAAAGAAAGTGTCCAAGGACGTTTGGACAGATGTTCTCCAGGGAGATGGGCGACGCGGTGAACTTGTTCCCTGGCTGGCGTGGCGTAATGTCGGCTCAAGCATCATCAAGTCAAAACGGTGTCAATTAATAAGTGTCGTTCGTTGTAACTCGAAACGTCTTAAGTCGAGGACTGCCTGTATTAGAAAGTAGAAAGAAGAGTGGTTCATTCTTCAGGTTACTAGTGTGGGTTGTGGAAGACGGGCATTCAAGACCCTGCACAGCAACAAAACTCTCTTTGTCGCCTTGGGGAAATCTTTCTAACTGTGCATGTATAAAATGGAGGATCTGTTACCTTGCAGGTGTGTTGTGAGATGGTGCGAGGCACCAGAGCTTGTGGTGCTCCAGTATTTGAAGAATGAAACTGTATAAGTATCCAGATAGATAATTAGCAGTCAGGTGAACCAGAGAAAAATAGAGGACCATTTTATTTTCTGTGGACCAAAAATGTATCTGTCTTATTCCACTGCCTGAGAGACTCTAAAAAGCACAGAGCCAGTGGGTTCAAGTGGGAACGAACAGTCGTTTTGCAAAGTGAAAACTGTTTCACAGCAAAAATAAAATTGGAAGCCATATTAGCAATTAGTTTAATTAAGCTTCCATATTTACATTCTGAATTTTAATTTGGGCTCTAGATCCTTGCATGTTCAAAAGAACATGGTATTTTGTTGGGGATTATAGTTAATTGTTGCTGCTATTCCAGGGATGTTCTTGGATATTTCAGTCAGAAGACTGAATAGGTCTGGCATTCGTTCTCACCAGACTTTGTTACTACATTTGTCTCACAGCTTTTAAACAGCAGAAAAACGTGTACAACTTATTTAAACAACACAAGAGAAATTAAGGCTCTGAGAAACATATCAGCAACAAATGAAGATGAAAAAGTTGGGTTTTTAAAAAAAAAAAAAGAAAAAAAGATTGTTGTTGCAAAGCGGTTTTGAAATTCCACATCCCAAATTCAGAGTCGTGTCAGCGATTTATTCTAATGTAGGAAAACATCATCAGGAGTGACAAGCAAGCTAGGCACTGTCTAGTCACCTGCCAGCAAATATTTTATAAAAACTAAAAAGGCTGGTACTGCCTTGCTGAGCTGACACTAATTATTTCAGTATACATGGAGCTTTGGGATTTGTTTTAATTCTCAAGTCTGTCTTTAGTTCAGATTCATTCCACTGTGTAAACTCAACCGAGCACAAATTATTTGACCATCCGTTCATAATCTGTCCCCATGTTCACATGCTAATTACATAAACCGATCCAAATACCTGTTCTCGGAGGAAGCCCAGGAGGGACCAAAAGCCAACTGTAAAACAAAGCAAAAGGGGTATAAAACTTTCTCATAGTGAGTGCCATAAGCCTACTCTGAAACGATCGTTTCTGGTGTCTTCTTTGGTACTATTGTTTTTTTGTTGTGTTAGAGGAAAAAAGTCTGAGATGAGTTAAAGAGGAAGCCACTGGGGTGAGGCCTATTAGAAATACTATACTATTCAGGGTCTGCCAAAGCTGTCTTCAACAGCGCCTACGCTGATCCTAGTACAATACCAGAAGTGCCTCTCACGGCTACATTATGACGCTGTTCCCATGCTCATCGCTAGCTAAGTAAGTACTTAGTACTTTAGTACTTACTTTTATACCAGTGTTGGCCAGTCAAGTACGGATGCTGTGACAATGCAGGGTATGGACAAATATGACAAAGCTTTGTGGCTTTTTCCTGTCTCTGGCGCACAATCCTGGCCATGACACCTTCCCAGTCCCACCATTTATTTGTTGCCTTTGAGAAGTGCAGATAATGTTTAAGTTTTGGAAAAATTTGTCTTCATCAATTTTTGCATTTAGCCCATCTCAGATTGGGGGAACTGGCTTGCTAACCTCTTGAGGTTGTTTCCTGTACTATATTTCTCTGATTTGGCCTTCTGAAATGTTCACATCTGCAAATCCAAAGCCATGATTCTAGCATTTCTACCAGTGGCAACAGCCATTTTCTTATGAGTAGGACCAATTTTTGCCGTGGGCACAATCTTTTTCTTGAACTGGCCAAATGCAAATTGCTGCAAACTTTATCTCCAGTATCTTTGGTCTTTGAGAGATAAAACTGAAACCCAAATTTTGAAGATCACCACATGGTTCAAAACGAAAGCCATTTGCAAGCTGAGATATAGTAGACCATTTCGCTTTTCACATAACTGAGGACATATATATATTTATGCAGTTTAAAACCCCATCTTTAAAACAAAGAAGACAATTGACATGGAGCTTGAGTTTGAGCTAATTAACCTTTTCAACACAAGAGCAGGATCATCTTCTAGCCCTGATTTGTTGGACCATCTAGCACACATCTATAAAATCATATAGTGCAAGTCACTGGAGCTGTCTTAATGCCAGAGAGCAGGTGAACTTGGTACAATGGAGCTAAACCTACCGCTGATGTTGTAGAGAAACTTGTTGGTTTTTTTCCTTTTTTATTCCTGACAGATTGCATTTATGATAAATTTGCAGACGCCTTTATCCAATGTGCTGTTAAAGCTTCCTGCAGTTGGCATAATGAAGACAATACATTCTGGAAGGCAGCTTGATTTAATAATGACAGCTCCATACGTTTGTGAAAATGAAGTGGCAGCAGAGATGCCAATATAGTTTATTATGCCTTTGTTATGCAGAAATGTTTACATCATGCTAATAATAATTTTTACAACTCCACGTGACCATGCCATGCAGGCAAGCGGCACTATGGAAATAGTCCTCAAAGTGATTTTTTTTTTTTCTAAAAGTATTTATTTGGAAGGGACTGTAATTGCTCTTTGGCTTTCTTGTTCCTCAAAAACAGCAAAAAGGAAAGAAGAATGCATCTGCCGACCTCATACAGCAACAGAGTGACACTTTATTGCCATGGCGCCAGCACCAAAATTCAAACGGGCTGAGACGGCAAAAGAGAGACTGGGTCATTCCACCAATCAATGTACCGGAAAACTCAAGAGGTCCTTTTCCACAACAGTTGGTTCGGGTGAGTAGAACAGCTGAAATAATGAGAATAATGATGATGGTGGTGATGATGATGATGATGATGCCATTGGTTTGGTCAAGTAACAGACACTCACCAGACCTGCAAGATAAGTTGGGTCTGTCCAGTTGTGCTGAAGTCGAAACACTTATCGTCATGTGAAGCGGATGGTCCAAGTTTTCCCTCCCCCATAGACTCTGACTCAACAGTTGTTTAATCCCCTGCTTTCAGCCACTCTCTCAAGAGACACTGGCTAAGCTGCGAAGATGTTGGGTTTTCAACCCTCTCAATCAGAAAGGGACTGTAGATGCATAGCAAGGAATGGTGATGCCAAAAGGGTGGTGGGGTGCTGCATCCTTAATATCCTTCTGCAGTGATCAGGATGCAGGTGATTGTTACCCATCTGGTAACAGTCTACAAATGCCCGCAGGGTGATTTAGAAAGGATAGAGATGGTCTTTTCTCTGTTGCTGCAGACAAGACTAGGAGCAGTGGATTCACGCTGCAGCAAGGGAAATCTAGACTGGAGATTTGGAGGAACTTTTTTGATTATGCGGGTGCTCAGGCTGGAAAAGGCTACCTAGAAAAGTTGCGGAGTCTCCATCCTTGGAAACATTCACAAGCAGGTTAGACACATGCTCGGCTGGGATGATTTGGTCAGGGATAGTCCTGCCTTGAGAAGGCTGGACTTGATGACTTTGTGAGGTCCTTTCCAACCCGACTTTCCTATGATCCTTAACATCCTTCCTCAATGATCGGAGTCAGGATGCGGATGCATTTTTGGATACCTGAGTAGGGCATCAACATGGAAATCTAAATGAAATGAATCCTTCATTAACATGCTGGGGTCATCTAGACCCAGCACTCTCTCCTGCCTATGCAGGGGGCCAGACTCGATGATCTATTGAGGTCCCTTCCGACCCTAACATCTATGCCCCTCCACCCCCCACTACACATATTGCTAAGATGATTTTAGAGATCAGCTTTAGCCTGATGGTATACAGTGATGACATTTAGATGACAAAAAAGAAGGGACTACATGACTGATGCATTGTATTGATTAGATTACCATAGATAAATGTAGCAAAATAGAAACCTATTGAGATGTATTTAGTGCTATGATTTTTGTTTATGGAGTGGTAGAAGAAAGCCACCTGTATTTTAAAAAAAAAAGGAATGAAGACTCACTGATAGGATTTAATTCTTCCTTTTGAAGACAATTGAGACATAATTGCAAAATTTCAGAATTTGGAAAAAGTGATGGTGCGTGATTTGCTTCCCTTGTCAAGAAAGTCACCCTGCTCTTCCTGAAACAATGCTTACTGAGGCCTTTCCTAGATTAAAATGAATTGCCATCATTACATGTTCCACACTGATTAACTGATACTTTGCTGCACATGTAATACCTGGAAGGAAAGAGTAATTTGCTAAACACCACAAAAGCATGTGGAAACTTGATAACAACTCATGCAATATCTGTAATGGAGAGGACCTCTTCAACTCAGAATGTGTTGGGTCCAGTTGGGTTGTTGGAACAACGTTGTGGCAGACGGTGCAGAGATGATGTGGGATAAAATATTAGAACTCAGTTAACCTGGTGCCTAGTTGTTTGTTGTTTTTTTAAAAAGGAGTTTCTATTGCATTTGGAGTTCCTGTGATATGAAAAATACTAGGGAAGCATATGGTTAGCAGCACGCACGTGTGATGGTATTCAGTGAACATGTGAATTAGATCTCAGGCTTCAGTTTCTGAAAATTGGGTCCATGAAATGCAACACAGGATTAAGGACCAAATTGTGCCTGTCCACTGCTGAGGTACATAAGTGGGGAAAGCACAGTACTATACAATTTCAGAACAGCCTGGTCCTTTAATGCTGTGCCATATTGATCTTTAGTTGAGTCACTCAAATGTGTTAAGAGGAGAATGACTCAGTAACTGAAACAATTAATTGAACCAAAGGGATCGTTTGGGTTTTTTCCTGAAGTCCAGGAAATAAGTGTTACAGAATGAGCAGGCTAATTGCCAAGTGAAATGCTTTACATCGACTTCTGCGCGAGTTTTGCTTGAGCGACGACTGGATGACTTGACCCCTTCTTATTCAACTTCAGCAGATATTAACATGATTACTGCTAACGTCCCACTTTACAGCGGCTAACATCACTGAAACGCTTGTCCTCGTGGTGTGGAAAGGAGACTGGAGAAATCCAGAAAGTGAATATTTCCGTGTTTGTGAATGTAGCGCTTGTTTTCTTTTATATACAGAGGACTCACTCTTCATACCTTAAATCAGGGCTGTCCAACTAGTACCCCGTGGGGTGCATGGGGCCTACAAGGGGTTCAGTCGTGGCCCCCAAGCTCCTGCTCAGCTGTTGCTTCTTCTCTCCGGCTATTTCGGCAACCAGGGTTTCAGAGCTCCCCCATCCTCCTCCAGCTGCTCCAGGGGGCAGGACCATGGAGAGCACAGGGAGAGGATGATGAGTCTGGGGCCATGCAGGCATGGAGTGTGGTGCTGGGAGCTTGGGAACTCATGGCTCACCCTAGCACAGCCTGCACAGCACACGGTCCTCTCTAGTGTGGCCCCTGGCTGCTTTGAAGCTGGACAGCCATTCCTTAAACTACCACCAACCTTGAAGAAACCAGCTGGACAATGCCAACAGACAGACTCCTACCAAATCACAGAAATAGCCCCCAATATGTTTTCAGGATCTCTTGTATAGCCGGTATAACATTTAGCCATGGTTTAAAATGTGGTGGGTTTCTTTTTTCTCATAAAGCCCAGGACATGATTTAATGGAGGGGGAAGCCATACATGAGCAGCATTAAACAAGAAGGCCTGATGTTTTTGGCTCGTCTTAGCTATTTTTGGTTTTCGCTGGGTGCACTGGCCCATTTGGTAGTGCCAGTCAGTGGGGTTTGGGTGAGCTCTGGCACAAGTTATAAGTTCACTAACTAGACTTTGTTCTTAAACTAGGCAGAATACGATGAATCTGTGTTTTTAAAGACCAGAACCGTGCACTGATTTCAGCCCCCATAAACTTCAGATTGCCCTGGGGTGTTTTGCTAATACGTGTAGGTGACCAGATCAGCATGACCAGAGCATGGATGACCAGATCACAGGTGAAAAGTTCTGGTCTGATTTTCGAATGCTCATTAGGAGTTGGATTTTTTTTCTTCTATCTGTTTCACACACTAGAGCAAAAATAGCACATGTAAAGGTGAGACCTTGAACCCATTTGTGTGAAAGGAGGCAGTGTCACAGGATTTTTCTCTCGTAGGCTTTGTAAAGCTTTCCGAGCTAACGATAGTTCCTAGACTCTGAACTTTCCTTTGGTCCAGAGAGCGCTGAAGAGCGTGCATTGTAGATGGTGGTGTAGGTAATGAAAAGAAGTCCATACATTATGATATCTGTGAATGGTCCCTGTATATCCAGGATGAAGTATGGAACAGCATGAAAACCTGAACATCTACCAAAAAAAAAAAAAGAATCACTAGAAGTACATTTTTATCCCACTACTTGCTGTTTGCGTTTTTATAGGTCAGACTAATTTGAAATGCATAGGCAAATCTTTTGGGTTCCCTCCTACTCCTGCTTTCTATTGTGAAGGGAAAAATTCCATTTTATGGAAGTTGATTAGTTACTTGTCAGTATTTTTAGCAAGGCTGTGCCTGAATGAAGTTTAAATCATAGCAAAGGTGAATGCAGCTTGATGGGAGCCACATAGCTCGAAATGCAGTCCTATCTGGTTGAGCTGGGATCAGCCGTAATTCTTTGCTCGTTAAAGCATTTCATTCTGATAAAATATGTTAAATGAAAAAGTTAAAAAAAAAAATGAAGAGGAGAAAGAAGCCACAATGTTATTCCTGCCAAAAAATCCTCCGTTAATTACAGGGTTTTTTTCTTTCAAAGAACATTATGTCTGTTCTTATGCGTCAACCAGTCTAACTAAAGAGAGGAGAATACAAAAAAAGAGAAAAGGAAATTTCTATTTGGGTTTGCTGCTAGGGAAACATCACCAGTGCAAATACAAATTGTGGGCCATTTCCTCGTGTGGTGTAAAACAATGGAGTTTGTTCATCTCGCGCCGGATGCGTGTGCATGTATGCATGCACACATACACGCATGTGCGAGAAGCGCACCCACATTTAAAATGGATTAGACTTCTTCATAGCCCATAGAATTTCAACAGGTAATTCCTGCAATACAGGGCACTCTTTTTCCATTTTACATCACTGAACATTATCAAATCCAATAACCGGTTGTCGAAGTGGAGTTCACTTGTTTGAAAGCCATCCAGTCTTCATTTAGCAACTCCAAGTGACAATGAGTTTGCCACTTTTCTTGGTAATCTGTTCCAGTGGTTAAATACCCTCGGTGTTTAAGCTGCATCTTCTTTCCAATTTGATGGTTTTGAATTTCAGCTTCCAGCCTTAGATCTTATTATTCCTCAATTTGCTAGCTCATGGAGCCCTATAATGTCAAATATATTCTCCTTGTGTAAGTACTTACAGATCACAACCAATTCAAAGTTCAAGCCCGTATCATTTGTTAGTTGTGCAAAATACAGCTCCAGGCAAGACCAGCATCCAGTTCTCACCAAGAGACCTGAATGCAGGTCTCGGACACAGGCTCTCACACAATAGGCCAACAGGGAAAACCCTGATTCTGAGAGGTCATTCTCCCGCCCACATGAAAGGAGGTGGTCAGCCATGTCAGTCTAAAGCCAGACAGAAGGTAGGGTGGGTACACCTTGGAGACTAACTGGTTCAGAGAAACCTGAGCTTTCACAGGCAACAGCCCACAGGTGCAACAATGCAGGAAAAAGGTGGTACAGCCATGACCAGGGGCGGATTAATGCATAGGCAAACTAGGCACATGCCTAGGGCCCTAAGTGAAGAAGGGGCCCAGTTGTGCTTATTTGTCATATTTTAATTATTGAGTGAAAAAGTAGGGGCCCTAATGCCTAGGGCCCACTAAGGGGTTAATCCAGCCCTGGCTATGACACGGGCAGTGGTGACTTCTGGCTCCTGCCATGCCACCGGCACGATTGTGCAGCTGCAGTGGCAGATACTTGTTTTCTGTTCCCTTCTCCCTGCCCCAAGTGGGTGCCCAGGGCAGCTGCCCCTGTTGCCCCACCCGAGTTATGCCACCACAGCAGCCTGCTTTATCAGAGGCTTTGAATGGACTGTGGGAGAAGGGCTTAAATAGAAAGGAAGGGCACGGGAGGAAGTGAAAGTGCTCCGAGGCAAAAAGTATGTAGGTTCGATCATGGTGGGGGTGTCATCTGGTCTTTTATTACCCATATCGCATGGGAATGGCAAAGTACCTTCTTACCCATTATCTGTTTCCCAGTTGATTTAATAAAAGGTGTTGTTTTGGAACCAAGAGTTTTTTTGTATGTCGTCTTATCCATGAGTCACTGAAAAGGAGGTTACGCAGAAAAACATCTACTCATGATAAACATTTTCAAATCACTGGGTCCTGATAACCTGTGCCTGATAGTCCCAAAATTGCTGACTGAGGACATTTCTGGCCACGTAAATCTTGAATGCTGGTGAAAATCCAGGAGATTGGAAATAGTGCTGCTGCTGTACCAGAGTTAAACCGTTTTGAGCAGCGCGACTTCAGGTAACTGTGGCCTGACATCAGCGCTGCACAAAATAATGGGAAGGGGGAGGCGAGATTCATTTAATAAAGAATTAAAAGACAGGAATATCGTTGACGCCAGTCAGCATGGCTTTGTTAATCAAACCTGATTTCATTCTGGGGTGAGATTGCAGACTTGGTTGGGGCAGATGAGTGAGTAGATACAGCGTATTTAGACTTAAGTCAGGAGTCGGACTTAGAACTGTGTGGCATCCTTTTTTGAAAATAGTGTACAATATTGATAAAGTGTGTGTCGAACGGATTAGGAACTAGCAAACACAACAGTTGTTAGGAGGAATCGTCCTCAAATGGGGGTTTCCATAGGGACCGGTGCTAGCTCTGATGCTGCTCAACACGATCGTGAACCATCTGGGCACAAATATAAAATCACCGTTGATGAAAACTGTAGATGGCAAGAAGTCTGGGGAAGTGCTCAATAATAACTGGACTGGGCAGTCATTCGGAGTCATCGGGATGACTTGTTAAATTTGGCCCGTTCCAAAAATTCGTTTTGATGCAGATAAATGCGGAGGTTGAGATTTAGGAGCAATGAATGCAGCGTCTGCCTGTAGAGAGGGGGTCCATGCCCTGGAAAGCGGTGATTCTGCAGAGAAGTTAGGCATCATAGCGGAGAAGGAGCTCAAACAGTAAAGGGCAGTGACCGAAAGGGCTCAGGGGATCCCTGGACATCTAAAGAGAGGGGTAGCAAGTCAGAGTAGGGATGGGATTTTTATATCGATCTATGACATTCGATGGAATACTGTATCCAGTTCTGGAGTCAACATCTTATTTATGTATTCATTTCTGTGGGTTAAAATCCCTGCTACCATTACGTTTTAGATGCCCGCATTTTAAAGGACGCTGAAAAATTGTCTAGGGTACAGAAGGAAACTGCAGAATTTATTAGAGGACTGGAGAGAATGCTTTATAGTGAAAGATTTAGAAAGCTAAATCTGTTTAGCTTATCAGAAAGAAGATTGAGAGGTGACTTGATTACCGTGTATAAGTGCCTTCACGGGGAGAAAATGCTGGGTACAAAAATGCCGGTTTTTTAATCTATCAGAGAAAGGTATAACATGAACTGGTGACTGGAAGCTGAAGCCAGAAGAATTCAAATGAGGGAAGGCACGCGTTTTTAACAGCGATGGTGATTAACCATTGGAAGGGGAAGGGATGAATTCTCCATCTCAATAATTTCAAATCAAGATTGAAAGCTGTACATGCTGGCATTTTGGAGGACATGTTTAAGTTAAACACAAGTTTCTGTACAACGGTTAACTCATCTAGCTCAGCCAGCTTTTATTACCTTTCATTTATGTTTGATCAGTCCCTTGTCAGCATCTGCCTATTTATTTTTACATGCCTATTTGTGAAAATTTTGGCTTGGATCTCTCTGCCTGCTCCTTCAACCTCATAATAGGGATAATGCTCCCCTATGACGCAGAAGTGTTGTGAGGAGGGTACATTAATTAGTTTTCTGTTAGGTAGTCATACTGCGGGGATGAAGACCATAGAAAAACCTTATAAAAAGAAAAGACGAAAACTCTGTTCTGAAGACCAGGTGGGTGCTCTGCAGAAAGGTACGGCAGAGCACATGTGTGGTTGCCTTGCTGACTGAGCACCGTCCATCCTGTGCACTGAATGAGGCCTGTAGAAAAAAAACCGTGTGTTATCTTCAATAAAATATTATTTCCTAACGCATGAGAGTAAAATTTAGCTGGAAGGTCCTGCAGCCCAGCTGAACTGCATACACCTACAGAGATATTAATACCCAGCTCTGCACACCCTCGGTCCTGCTGCTATTTTTTCTCAGGACAGTTCACCTCTTCAGAAGGAAATATGAGCTGCAAGGAGCCCAAACAAGCCAAAATTACAGCTGGGAATTTATGTGATAGGAGGAGGAGGCTCTCTTGATCTCAGTCTCTCTTACCTCCGCTGCCAGCAGCAGAGCCTTGGCATAGAAGTATCTGCATCGTGCCTGACACCCGAAACACTTTCTTGTTCTGGGTTGATCCTCCAAGAAGCTTAGGGCATTTTTACGTGTGCTCCAGGACATGGTGCCGGGTGCTTTAATTAGCAAGCTGTGCCAATTAAAAGCACCCATGTGTCACATGTATCAGCATCCCTGTGCGTCCCTGCTCTGAAAAAATGGCAGCAGGGCACTTTGAACTAACGTGTTTCATTTCAAACCTCCCCAACATCATTTTTCCAATGCGGGGACACCAATACACATGACACAGAAGACTGCCACAGCAATTTCTGTGCTCCAGTGGACCCGATTAATCGAGTCCGCTCCAACACACACGCCAGAGCAGGCTTCCCGCATGTCTGTAGGAGCCCTTAGGCTTTAGGCTGCCTCTAGATACTACTAAATGCAAAACAAGTACACCGTACACAAGAACCATTCAAGGTTAGGCCATCCACTTCAATATTATTTTATTTTTCTTCTGTGAGTGTTTCACTTGGCACCCAACAGGCGCTTGCAAAGTAGTTTTTTATTGCATAGAGTCCCTGATACTTTCTATACAACCCGCACTGCTTACTGCTGTGGCATCGACAGCTCAGAATCCATTAACTTTTAGCTACGAGATAGAAAAACAACAGATGGCATTTGTCTTCGGCTAAGAGAAGGTTTGCTGAGTAGAGACCTAGCAAGTGCTTCTCAAAGGGACATCACACCCTGCTTTCCTTGAGAAGCATTGGTCGTCTTGATCAAAAGTAGACCCAGTACTGCGTGTGTGCATTAACCAACCAGGAAAAATATCGATCCAGCCCTCGCATCATATCCCAAAACTATCACCGTTTTTCTGGGCTGTCATCCACCAGGAGTCATGAATTCTGCGCTCTGGTCACTGTTCAGAGGCAGACAGCTTGCTCCAGATCAAATAGATATGTTCCTGAACGTGTCCTGAGTGAGAAAAGAGTTAAGGTGGACTGAATGGGAGGAGATCAGGCAGGTTTTTTTTTCCACCCCACGCACCGCACAGCTTGGCCGCACGTGGCGGGAAGTGTACGTTGCTAACAAAAGTCTGACGCAGCAGGTATGGACGAGAAGCATCACAGCACCTTCCTGAGCCACAGTGCCTCTCCGAGCTGCTGTCGGGAGCGTCTACAATCCTAACAGCTCAGGGCTGCTTCTCCAAGACATGATCCGGGCCAAAGTCTGTGCAGGAGGAGATGAAGCACAGCAGGGCTCGGTTTGGGGGAGCACAGGGACCAAGCCAAAGCCCCCAGGGCAGTGTGGGCTCGTGCCGTGTGTGTTTTATCAGGACCCCGAGTGACTAAAGAAAGCAAAGTGATTCAGCCCATTGCTGTTCTGTTGATACACCCATGCTAAACTGCTTATACACAATCAGGCTCCTAAATATGCATCCTAACGTGTAGTCGTGGAGCTACAATACGTTCCCCCCTTTGCATTCCCCCTGGAGTGTGGAGACTAGATGTCAATTTAACTCCCCTGTCGTTTTGCAACGTGAAGACTCGATGTCAGCTTAACTCTGCTATCATTTTGCAAAAGTATCGGGCCAGATCCTGACGGAAATTCAGCGCGCTGAAGCTGGCGGGGCTACAGCCAGGTATGCCACCTGGGAATCTGGCCCTAAAAACAGCAGAAGGCCGGTGCTCCATGGGCATTCACACAGCAGTATGGATTGAAAAGTGCAGCTACAGCACAAATGCTCCATTTGAAATTCTCCTACAACAGCATTCAAGCCTATGCTGTAATTATACATATTGTATTTCCTTGTATTCAGACCCAGGGGGAATTTATATTGTCCTTGCTAAAGCCAGAGGGACTGGAAGAAAGCAGTCATTTAATGATTCAGCTGTCTTGGGCTCTATGATTTAATCAATCATATGAAAGAAATTTTTAGACTCTTTGTGTTTAGACTTCTCTTGTCTGAGCAGAAAATGTTCCCTTTTTGAATTGCTTTAATAGCTGTATTTATGCAGCCGAAAGTTCCTTAAGAAATGAAAGTAAAATCAAATTGCTGAGAATGCCTAGATAATTTATTGGAGAATATTCAATTAGAATATATTAATATTTTAGATTTCCATCATTAATTTAATATTCAGAGATTTAATTTAGTCATTGAATTGCTGTAGTACCATGCGTGGGTAGATTGTTAGGCTGAGTGCTTAAAACACCTGCCACAAATGGGTGAATTTCACTTTGATTCCCAAGAGCACAAATGCTTTTCTAGTGACATAAGTCTCGCAGCAGAAATCAAGGCACTAAATCCTGCCTGTGCCCTGCATTTTCCAGAAGTGCAGAATGAAATGGTATAATCCTTTAGCAGGAATAAATGCAAGATCTGTATTTATGTCTCCAAATCTAAGTTTGGAAAAGAGATCAACGAGTTGCGGTTCCATATTTAGCTGTGTTTGATTTCAAATTTCATTTTGCCCACGATTTGCCGTTTATTAAATTAGAACTGAGGAATGCCCAGTTCAGGTCAGGACCTCAGTCTATTCAGTACTGCATAAATATACATCGGACACAACTGGCAATATCTGAGAGAGCTTAAAACGGTGGCCTTGATATTTTGCTATTGTCCAAATTGTTCTGGAAATGGTAACATGGCTGAAAAATATAAGAAACCGTGAAATGTCACATCACTTCGCCATGAATTGCATAAAAATGGTCCCAGGTTCATGGAAAAAGTGGCATGATAACGGAGCAGTTTTGAATTTGCCACAAAACATAATAGATGGACTTTTCAAAAACATGCAGCTTTGGCTTAACTCTACCCCATTCACTTCAGTGCTAAAACTCCCTGATTTAAATAAAAGCAGGTTTTAGGTTCATGGCAAAAAAAATCCCAGGGTTAAATTTTAAGAATTTTGCATTTATTTGTGATAGTTTTCACATGCTTTAATCTCAAACAAATCCTCTGTATTTTTATATTCTGTTACATTATATTGTATTACATGTTCATTTTATACTATCAAATGCAATAGAAAGTGGTTTTGTCTGGTGGCAAATAATGGTCCAGCCTCCATAATTTACAGGATAAGTTTTGCTTACAACATTTGCATTTGCATATTTTTGTGCCTGCAACCGGCCGATAGGCACATACATATCAATTGGCATGGATAATTATCTCATTTGTTAATGCAAATCTGGGCTGTGCAAGTGCTAATATATGTGCCGCAAAATCAAATGCAAAACGTGAGCCCAAATTTCACCAATGCCACATGGGGAAGGGGTAAGCCACTGAGAATTTCATTTTTAAAACGCTTGTCAAGGATCAGTGGGAGTGGGGGACAAGTCAGCATGCTGTGACCACAGTGCTCACTGCTGCTGGCTGAAAAAAGATGAGAAAACGTTTAAAGCTGGAGCCATGGCATCGCTCTTTGTGTTCTGGTCCTGAGCTGATCTTTGCAGCTTGGCTCAGTCCATGAGAATTAGTTTCCTTGTTTTGCAAATGAGGAAACTGAGTCTGGAAGGTGGCATTTTTTGTTAAACACTGCTGCAAAAGCTGTTCCTAAAGCCAGGATTCGAACTCGTGAGTTATTGGCTCCCATCCTGTCTTTAGTTTACTGTATCACAACTGAACATCAAAATGGGGGTGTTTTTCGTTAAGCACTTGCCAGTCTACCTGATGCATTTATGATGATTACATTCAGTTTTGAGGCTGACTGCTAGGCCTGCACAGAGGTGGCAACCCCTGGATGTCAGGTCCCTCGATGAGACGTGCCACCTAGCTTGATCAGCAACTGAGAACCCCAGTCCCATTCAGTCGAGGTTCTGAATTGATTCACCCACCCTCTCATCCACTCCCTGCCTTTGGGATTCAGTTCTGGCTGAGTTCACCCTGAAAGATGAAAAAGTTGGAGGACCTGAAAGATAAATACCGGAACCTCCCCCCACCCCCTTACACATCACATACCAGGCATATTGCAAAGAGATGATCAATCACTCCAATGAGTATCTGGCTGCAGTAGCCCATTGCACATGCTGCAACATATCATTACATCCCCCGTCCTCTAAAGAAAGCGACACAAGTCTAATAATCATTCAGTACATCTGTCATCATGCGCAGAGGCAGAGATATGAAGGCATCTGTGGTGCTGATGTGCACTGCTCATAAAAGCTATTTAAAATGTGTGAAGTCAATGTCTACACAGAGACAGTAGGTTAATTTGATAAGACAAAAAAATTGTTTGCTGGTTCCTCACCAAAGAAAAAGAAGGCAGGGATGCAGCCTGACACAGAGGGCTAAATCTGCCCCTTTGTCAGAATAATTCATTGCTTAATACCCATCACTCACAGTAGTAATGGGTTATTGTGGGACTGGGTGTCTTTGCTGCCTTGAGGTGGAAACAGTGGAACCAGGTGGGTGTGAGTTTGGATTTGCTGAATAACGGTGCAGCTATAGCCTTGGCGGAAAAACTGTTTCTGAGGTGCATCCTCTTAGGTCCGTGCAACTTAGGGACAGCAGAAAAGCCCACCCATTTTTTTTCTTTATTACTTCTGTTTCGTCTTTTTAATCTGCACTGCTAAAGAATTAAGTCCAGCACCCTGGAATTTCAGATGTCAGCTTTTAAGATTCAGAGAATTTACTCTTGGGTTAATTTTAAGCTTTCACTACTGCAGTTAATCGTTTTATTTATAGCAGCTGAGATTTTCCGTGATGAAGATGTTGCTGCCTAAATCATTTGCAACCATTCCTAACAGGCTGGTTGAGGTTCATAAACCATGTGACTACAGCATGGGGCAGTGAAGTGCGGCTGTCTAGCATTTGTCTTGGTTTGATTTTAAAAAACCCATCTCTCTGCAAATTGTTCTTGATGAGAGCTCCTACAGGACAGCTGATCATAACTTTTATGACATTTGGTATTTGTTGTTAATTTCCTCCAATTAAGGAGGAATTTTTTTTTATGTGAATAATTAGGCAACTGCAAAAAACAATTCAGACAGCATTACGGGATATGTTTTTGGCCAGGCTCAAGACAATTTGGGTTTGATCCTGCACCATACTGAATATTTTCACTCAGATTTGGCAAAGCAGTTAAGCCCACGCTTAACTTTCAGCCCTTAAATAGTCGTAGTTACGCCAACAGAACTTCTCTGGGGCTGAAATTTAAAAATGTGTATCCATGCTACAGGAGATTAAGGGTAAAGTGTGCAGCACTGGGCAGGACTGAGATTTCTGTGAGTATGTCCTCTATTTTGTGCAAAATGGGACACATGTTTTTCTTGTGCATGTATTTCAGGCATTCACATGTGTAGTGTGAGTTTTACCCATGTAACACAAAAGCGCTCTTACTTTTGCAAGTGCCTATAGTTTCATTTCAAGTGGACTCAAAAAATCGGAGGACAGGACAGAAAAAAAATCATTACCACAAAGCTGGGAAAGGTAAAGTTGTTCATGGTGGTGTATTAAAACCTATTGGAACTAGTGCTTGGTTTGTGTAAGTTTTGAAGTTTGTGACAGGTCACCCATTTCTGAGGATCTTTGCAAAACTGTTCAGGATGAGCCAGCCGTCCATGGGAAGAGGGGGGTGGGGGAGAGGAGATGAGAATATAGGGCAATGGGATGGGGATTGTCTGAGATTTAGAGACGTACATTGCCCTCTTCCCTATGAGAGGTGAGCATGGCATATGACATGGCATATGACCATCTGATAGGGCAAGCGGATCTAAGAGTGGGAGCATCCTTCATGAAAAGGTAACAGCTGCCAGTGAAAAGGCCTAGGCTGAGACATCTTAACTTCTAGCCTAAGGGGCAATAAGAAGGCTAGAGGGCAAGGCAAATAAAGTCTTGTCCCTGCTGAGGCTAGGAATCCCATGTGAAGGAGGGATGAGCAAGCTATGACCGTAGGTGAAAAAGGAAAGAGGAAAAAGGGTGAGAGAGGAAAGGCTGTGATCCTGAGTGAAAAGAATAGAGCCTCTTGGGGCTGAAGGGAGACCACAGGTTTGGATTGTCTGCCTCTGTTCACTTTAAAGCTAGATTCTTCTCAGTGGTGACAGATGACAGAATAAAGAGCAATGGGCTCAAGTTGCAGCAAGGGAGGTTTAGGTTAGATATGAGGAAAACCTTCCTCACTAGGAGGGTGATGAAGCACTGGAACAGGTTACCTAGAGAGGTGGTGGTGATGGCTAGAAAATGATATTTGCTTTTGGGAATTGGCCTGTAGGTAAAGTAGCATGCATTAGAACAATAGTCCATGGCAACAGCATGGGTTAATTGGTTTCTAAAAGCCCGTTTGTGACACAGTTTCCTTCAGCGCCCACTGTGTCTGAAGCAGGCAGACACACAGGTTGGGAAAGTGAAGACATGTACCACACTGTTCCATAACATGAGATAAGGGACTCTGCTCCGTTGGCCAGGTCACAGTGCTCAATTGCAGAGCCCGTGGGATTTCCGGTTTTCATAGATGGACCAAATTAGGAGAAGCCAGTAAACAACCAAATTAGGATGTGTGCATGTGATGGGTTTGTTGGAACAAAGGAATATGCTGACAGGACAGAATGTGGGCGGTATGACAACCACAGGGAAACCAATCAACGATGCCCAGAGACAAAGGCATCAAAGAAGAGAGAGAATACAAAAGGAGGGATTTCAGAGCAGCAAAGAGTCCCTGAGAAGGCCACCATGGACAGAGGGCGCACCACCGCCTACATCAGCCACCCCATGGGGAAGGGAGGGGGTGAGTCTCTGCCTCCAACCTCAAGGCTGCTGACATCTGACATTGAAGAGAGAACCTCAGGGTGAAGCTCACGTCCTGGCTAGACATACCTTCCCTCTGATGACAACTCTAGAACTGGTAGATATAGAGTTGTTTGCATTATTCTTATGTGCTATCACTGTGTATCAGTAAAATTTGCCAGTTATTGAATGGAGAAATTGTGGTCAGTTTGAGTGTTTGGGTCTGCCTGGAACAAGGTATCTGGGTCATAAATCCAGTGCCAACAGTGGAATCTCCATCCTTGGAGGTTCTAAAGGCCAGGCTCAACAAAGCCTTGGCTTGGATGATCTAGTTGGGGCTGGTCCTGCTTGGAGCAGGGGGTTGGACTAGGTGACCTCCTGAGGTCCCTTCCAACCATAATTTTCTATGGCGAAGGATAGAAGTTCTGCTGAGGTGGTTGCTGTATGATAAACATACATCTCTTCTAATAATAAACCAGCAGCACGGCACTCCTTCCACTTACCCAGTCTAGTTTCTTGTTCTTCTACAGTTCTGAGATCCCTCTCACCAGTCTGGCTCCTCTGGCTCATTTCCAGGCATACTAAACCATGTGGCATTGAACACCTGAGTGGGATTCAGAAAGTTGGTCCCTTTGCTGGCTGACTCTGGACCAGCTCAGTGTCTCAGCTTTCTCATCATCATTAAAGAACAGTGACCTCACTTGAAAGACTCTTTGAGATCCATGACTGAAAAGTGCGGTATGAAAACCTAGGTATTATTGTTAACTCTATCGAATTGCTCATTATAAAGCACATGAAATCATTATAGACCCCCAGTGCTGCTTTCACAGTAGAAATTCATATACATGTGTGGGATGCACATTTTAAACTTCAATTGCTAGTTACTTTCCTTTGAAAAGGATATTCAGTCCCTGTATTGGACTAATAATCGTTAGAACTCATTGTAGAAAAAATATATGTTTAAGTGAAAGAAGGAAAAGAAGAACATTTGAAGAATTCTGACTTGGAAAGAGACCATTGTGTTCTGGGTTTCAACCTGCCATAAGTATTTATGGCGGAATTGGAGACTTCTAAGGATTTATAAAGGAAATACTGACAGTCCTTTAACTACGGCAGTGCTAGCAGGCATCTCTGTAACTGTTTCCAATCACTAACTGCTTTAGCTATTTAAAAGAGAATCTTTTTCTTTTTTACTCTTGATCTCCATTTTTTAATCAAAACATTAAATGGCCTGAAGATGAATTTGCATCTGTACTCGGTTTTATGGTCCTTTCAGACTGTTTTGCAATTGACTTATTTGTTTGATTTGTGCTTCAAGGCTTCATGAGCTGTAACGTTTAATTTAAGCAAAGAAGTTAAATTTATTTTCATAAGATGTGGGGTGATTAAAAAAAAAACAACAGGAAGACGCACTGTACAGCCTCATTGTTTGTTCCTGAGATGCAAAACGTAGCATTGCATCTCTGAGAAGATCAGAACACAAGGACAGATTCCCACTCCTTTCCTCTTCCCTTCCCTGCATTCCCCAAACCAGTAAGTAATTTTCCCATTGAACTGGCTGATTTGGGTGAAGTGGCACAATACAAGATGAAATGGCACAAGCTTCAAATGGCATTTACAGTTGGGCTACTTTAAGACCTACAACACCAATTCACTTGAGTGTCCGTCTCTTGGATAAGACTTATATGGGGCCTCACGCCCAGGAATATGGCCAGGTATCTTTATTTCCAAGGCCCTTCTGGAAGTTTTGCAGGTAAAAGGCAATACTTCCAGCGATATCATTGGCTCTTCAGGATTGACAGTAATTGTTACAATATTGTTGGAGGAAGAGCTTGTTAGGAGGGTCAAGGAAAGAATTTAGGAGAAACTAGAAAACTTACCATGCTGAAAGTGAATGACAGACGAAACAGTTGTTGGACCCACCTGGCCTTGCTGTGGGAATTCCTCTAGTTGGGAAAAACTCTGGTTGGCCAACTTACATTGTGATTTACAGTGAAAAGATGATACAATTTACCTACTAGTAAATAGTGTTCAGCAGTCTCTAACAAAAAATCGTTTGTAGGGTAGAAGAATCAGACATCATCAGAACATAAATCATTTACAGCTGCCTATAATAGTTATTTACGCGTTTGACAGCAAAGAATTGAGAAGTAAGGTGGCAGCTTTCCTTCAGTGAGGGAAAATACACTCTGTAATGTGTCTGTGAAAAAAAACTATTGCACAAAAGCATTCAGATTCAGCCTCATGGCAAAAAGGACATTTGGGTAGCATCTGTTTTTTCCAGGGAAGTCCCCGTTAGAGAGGAATTTAAATAGCAGAGAAAGCATTATCATAGCCATCTAGGTTTACTAAGTATTTTGCACCCAGCATTATGTTTATGGTGCAGTTTTCCACACGTTAGAGAGAAAAAAGGCCATTCAAAATTTATGAAATAGCTGGTAGGCCTTTTAAGCCTGTAAAGGACAGACTGGCACTATATATAAGTATTTCTGAAGTTATTACAAGAAAAAAAATTCTCCATTATTCCTTTTGAATTGCATCTCTCAGTATCTTCAGGTATTAGAGAGAACATTTTCTTATCATTTTTTGATTAGACATGAATACAAAATTTAACATTAGAATATAGCATGCTATTAGGAAATCAGCTGCTTCCCTCTCCTTCTCTATCTGTCTAGTTGTTAAAATGTCCCTATTTTTTTTACTTCTTGCTCCTAATGAGACTTCCTCCTTCTCCCCATGATTCTTTATTTAAGCAACCTTAGCTCTTGATTAATCAGTAATTAGAGAAGGAGTCACACTGATTTCAAGCCTCTTACATCTTACTTTCCAACTGAAATGCAAGACTTAAATCTAAAGGCAAGTTAGGATGTCAATATTATGCCATCTCATTTCTCAGCATATGACCATGCCAGCTTACTTGAAACAGACTGGGCAACAGGGATGTGCGAAACAGGCTGTATTCAATTTGGATTCGGCCCGAATCGGGGACAGTGATTCAATTCGTTGATTTGGATCACTGTCCCCAATTCAATTCGGCCGAATCTGAATCTGAAGATTTGATGCTGATTCGGAGAATCAGTGATTCAGCCAGAGACGCTAGGGCTGTGTGAAGCTTGAGTCCATGATTTGATTCAGTGGAGATTCGGCCCAATTTAGTACTTAAATCTCCAAATCTGAATCAAATCAGAGGACGCTTTAATCTCTCCAAATCGAATTGGAACCCTCTGAATTGATTCAAAGAGATTCAGAAAGATTCGGAGATTCAGACATAGAGACAGCTTTAAATGTTTTTTCTACATACCTCTCAGTAGCAGGCAGCTTGTGAATGCTGCAATGCTGGGGCACATGGAGTGTCCCACAGAAGCTCAGGGGGCTCCCCAGCGTGCTCAGCAGCAGACGCAGAAGTGGACAGGAAGCACCTCTGGTCCACTTCCAGGTCTTCTGGGGAGCGTGCTGGGGGGCCCCTGTACCTCCCCGGCTTGGTGACTGGTGCCTCCTGGATCTGTGGGGGCACTTGGGGTCTCCCTGCACTCCTGTGGGAGGCTCCATGCGCCCCAGCATCGCAGCGATCACGAGCCGCGCCTGCTACTTCAAGGTACGTAGGAAAAACTTTTAAAGCTGTGTCTATGGCCAAATCACTGATTCTCCAAATCAGCATCAAATCTTCAGATTCAGATTCTGCCAAATTGAATCAGGGACAGTAATCTGAATCAACGAATCAAATCACTGTCCCTGATTCGGGCTGAATCTAAATACAAATCGAATAGGGCCCACTTTGTACACCCCTAATAGACACAGCTTTAAATATTTTTTCTACATACCTCGAGGTACCAGGCGCAGCTCGTAAATGCTGTGATGCTGGGGAGGATAGAGCATCCCACAGGAGCAGGGGAGAGCCCCTATGTGCTCAGCGGCAAACCTGGAAGTGGACCGGACTTCTGGGTCTGCCAGGGAGCATGCAGGGGAGCCCCCCTGCACCCTCCTGGCTTGGCGATCAGCCCTGGGGCACCCCGGGTGCCCCCCCCAAACATCAATCACCAAGCCAGTGGGTGCAGGGAGGTCACCCAGCACACTGCCTACCAGACCCAGAAGTGGACTGGAAGTGCTTCTGGTCCACTTCCAGGTCTGCTGCCAAGCGTGCTGGGGAGCCCCCTGAGCTCCTGTAGGACGCTCCATCCGCCCCACCATCTCAGCATTCACCAGCCACCCGCCACCTTGAGGTATGTAGAAAAAACATTTAAAGCTGTGTCTATGTCCGAATCACCAAATCTTTCTGAATCTCTCCAATTCGATTTGGAGAGATTAAAGGGTCTCTTGATTCAATTTAGATTTGGAGATTCAGCCGCTGAATCGAATCAGGGACCAAAGCTTCGCACAGCCCTACCGGGCAATATTTATATGTATAGGCTTCAATACGCTTCTCTAGAAACTGTATAACCCACATAACTCTCTTATAGCCTCTCATTTCTTTTCACCGTGGCCTTGTATCTGCTCACAGCATTCACTGTTTCCACACAGGGTTCCCGATACTCTCCTTCCTCTTGTCTGCCTCGAAGAGCAGCTATTGCATCGCTCTTATGTGTATACTGAGCCTTTTGCTCTGCTCCAAAGCCTCATGAGCCCCCATTGACTTTGGGGAGCTTTGGACCAGACCATCATGGTCTAACATAATAATGCCAAAGTATTATGGAGTTAAGAGCTACTATACAGTGGTCAAGGGATAAAGTCACTGCAGGTGTGCAGCTTAATGGGATGTTAATTGGATAGTGGGTATTCATAAGTGCAGAGCACAGAGTGAGTATGTTGTTGATGGAACGGCATAAATGCTCAGAGGCATAATCTCAGACTAAAGTACAGGAAACTTTACTTCCCTTTGCAGCACAAATATGCTCATGGCCTTCAAGGAGTTAATCAAGATTTGAGAGTGTTTTCTGTGCCAATTTAATGAGCATTCTCACTTGCAATTCATCTTCTCCATTGTGATCCTGACTAAAGTCCTTCCTGTGTTGGCAACATCAAAACCATTTCTCAAGCAGCAAACTGTTCTCAGAAAGGTGGTAATGTTGGATCGGATTCATCAAAGGGAGCTGCTAATTATACTCAACAGATTTCTTATTTCACTTTTTTCTCTTCTGGGAAAGGGACTTTAAGCAAATTATTAAAAATATATGATACCACCACATTTCTGATGCTGGTAAACTCAGTGGGACAAAGACCCTCGAGATATGCAAGTCATTAAGGACTTAATTTATTTATATGGACTTTTCTTAATGTTGGCTTGAAGTTATGTCAATGATAAATGTATAACCACACACCTTAAAACAGCCAAATATTTTCTCCTCTATTATTATTTATACTTTTACAATAACTTCTGGAGATACTGCCTTTAGTACAAAACATGGGCAGGGATGTTGGGGTCAGGTTGGAGAACATAGGGAAGGATGGTACTATGTTTAGGTTATTCACCCAGGTTTTCAGAAATGTGGGTTCAAGTCCTTGTTCCCACTCTCTTCCTGGCCCAGTAAGTCACTTTTTCCTATCTGTAAAGTGGAAATAAATACATTAACACTTCTGAGGTGCTCAGATCTTGCGGTCTGCTAGGCAGACTACAAGAGGCAGAGCTCAATGTGGATCCTTTGCTGACATGGTGGATGGTGAATGCCTGGGAGGTTAATGAGCAGGGGATGGATCACTCAAGATTTACCCGATTCAGTGCTCTGCCTCAAGGGCTTCCACTCCTACCACTGTCAGAAACAGGCTGCTGGAGTGGATAGCCTATTGAACTGGCCCAGTATAGCACTCCTTATTTATTTAGCATGTGTGGTTTTGACATATTGGTTCAGCCATCTTAAAGCGGTGTCGTCACCCGTATGAAGAGCTTGAAGGCCACCAGGTAGCATAGTAAATGGACACAAATCAGCAATGTGGGACATGGTTTGAACCTGTCCACAAAGGCATTTGTTATCATTACGGCCCCATTGGTATAGGTTTGAGGCACAATGAGCCCGTCCAGTTTGAAAACGGTTGATAAGTGCAAATAACGGCGTGGCCAATTAAATCCTTGTTGACTGACTGTAGGGTCAGAGATGCTGCAGTGATTGATTGGTGCTTGTGCTGCCCGTTTTTGGGCCATTGAGTAAAGACAAGTCAAAAGGTTTTGAAAGGGTGGACCATACTGGATGTCTTGAGGGGAGCCAGCTGTTGGTGGGTGGACTATGTCCCCATGCACTGGCAGTATAGGATTAGCACAAGGTAGTAAGTTTACTTCAGCATGTGTGCAGTGGAGATGAGGGAGAGCAATGTTACTGAGGACTGGTCTTATGGTTTTAGGACATAGCTTTCCTTGTGTGCATGGGTCAGTTTATCAAAAAAGCATTTTCAAAATCACCAAGGTTCCTGTCTCCCATTGAGATCAATGGGATTTAACAGCTTTTGCAAATCCCCTAGATGCCTAAATACCTTTAAAAAAAAAATCTGACCCTATGGGACTTACAGCCATCTTTTCCATCCGTTTCCCTTATTTTTGGAGAGAGGAAAGTGGCCGTTAGTATTTAAAAATATGGGACCAGCTTTTCTTGGTATTTTTTTACTGTTACAGGTTTGAAGCAGTTCAAAAGGCCTTTTTAGAAAATGAAAATAGCCCACGTATGTCCACAAATAAAACAGTGAAACCCAGGGGTAGGGGCTTCCCTACCTCCCAACTGCAATTACACTCCTTCAGCACCTTCATCCAAGGTGGTCATGGAGTTGATTTGGCGCTTCGGTACATCCTGCATCATGCAACAGGAGAGAGAAAGGATTCAAGCACGAGCTTCTTAAAAGTGCTAACACAGAGCAGAGAACAAGAAAACCCCACTCAGTGCCGGCACATTGGTTTCCTCGGCTGCTTAAATCCCTTTGGTCCTGACTGACTCGAATCAGTATGCAGAGGCTGTAGAAATGGCAAGTCCATAGAGCTTGGGAGGAGGGTGGGGAATGTGGGAATGTCAGCACGGTTAAGATGGTTCATGGAGCTAGAATTAAACACAACATTGGCAGGAGAGCGCTGCCAGAGCTCCCAAGTGAAGCAGGTTGGGAGGATGGGCAGAGCTTTGAGCAAAAATCAAATGATTTAAACAAAAGCCTTGGGTCCTTCTTATTTCACTGCCATCAGATTCCATCTTTTCCCCAGCAAATGATTTCACATTGCTTTCTCCTCCCCTCCTGCACCTCCCCCTCCCTGCAATTCTGTATCTATATGATAGTGATGTCTAGCTGCTGCTTTCCAGCAATTCGTTATAAATACACTCATTTCTCTTTGAAAATATCTGTTATTTTCAAGTCACTTGCGTCATCAAGGGAGAGGGGATCAGTTCATTTCACTTATTTATTTTAGACATTTTCCATATGTCTTTGGCTGTGCTCTCTTACCTCCAGGAAAACCACAGGCAAAACAATTTCCATCTTTCTCCCATGCATGAGGGCTCTTTTCCACTTATTCCAGAGATAAGTTGCAAATTAGTACCTTCTCCCCTCCCTCCGCCCCTCCCCCAGGTAGTTAGAAATAGGAGCAATTGCATCTAGGTAACTTCTTCACAAATGAATTTTTGCTCAGAACTGTAAACTGTGCCTAATCTAATGTCCATTGAAGTCAACAGGAAGACTAAAAGACCCTGAGGGTGAGGCCTTGAAGTAGACAGAATAGGTCTGCATGGGTCTTTCTTATACTACACAATGAGCCCTGACTCGACCGTGGGTTGAAGAACTAATTATGAAAATGAAGATGGTTTCAGGGAACTTGGTATTGCTGACCACTGTTAGAAGACAATCTGCACCTTCATCAAGGCCACCTGGTTTCTGAGTGGCACCAGCTGGGTCAAGCTCATTAGCTGCAGAGTAGGCTGAACCTTGTATTTAAATGCAGGCCTCTCAGTTGGGCTTTGGCTTCTCAACACCTCACAACCTGCAGCAGCTGTACCTGATCCCCCTCCAGCTGGCTCCTGCTTACCCTGCTTGATGTCCTGAATTCCTTAGCTCCTGACTTCTGGCACTGCCTGCACTATGGATGTGGATCCTGTTTTTTGACTAGGATTTTGATTTGGATGCTCTAGTTCTGACCTTCTCGTGCAGCTTCGGCCTCTGATCTGGATCCTTCTCTGGCTCAGGTACTTATCTGCCTTTGTCCTCCTCAAGTTGGCTGACAACCCAATCCTTTCAGCCACTGCAGGCCCATGTACATCCGTCACAACCTGTTTTTTTATTTTTCCCAAGCAACAAGTTGTGCAGTACGGTTCTCCAATGCACCCATGCCAGCTAGCATCATGGTTTTCAGGATCAGTTCTTGGAAATGATTTCAGCTTGTATCTACTGGGGTTCATACCCTGGGTCTGAATATGTGTGCGAATGCATGGCTCAGTGCTAATGGCTCAAAGCTAATGCATGTGAGCACATGGCTCAATGCTAATCTCTCTGTTCTTCAAATGGTTAAACAGGCAGTTGCTAAAGCAATCATCCTGTTCAGCCAGTCTAACATATTGATATTTGCAGTGTTTTTCTGCATCCAGTCCAGATGTCCCCTCTCTTCCATAACTCTCCTCCAGCCTATGTGATCTCATCCTGTATCTTCTTTCATGTCCTATGTTTCATCTAGACTTTCTTCTTGCCCCTTTCCCCCATTTTATGTTCCTGCCAACATTCGTGTCCCAATTTGTTTTTCCTGCTGCCCTACATCCATAAGATAATCTCCCCACTAACATATACCAGCTTACTTCTGTCTGCACCCTGGAATGGAGTATTATCTGCATCTCCAGTCCCCAAGCATTCAAAATCATGAGTCGAACCTGTCCACAAAACACATGAGGTTGGCTTAAGAATCAACAGATTTTTTTTTAAAAAATAATGCATCTTGGTTTATCTTTCAGTCTAGTTTTTGAACCATTAGTCTGCTCTCCTATCATGTTTCTATACCACGATAACTAAAAACTCCTGTTAATAAAAGATAAAAGCTGAGATTCTCATGCATTCACATGACTCTGGGAGCCAGGTCTTTAAGAAACATACCTATCATGAGACTTGGAATAAAGCCTCAAGATTTGGCAGGACATCCGCATGGATCCCACAGTCATTCCTTCTCTTAAAGGGGAGACATAAAGTCTTAAAACATCACAGCTGTGACTTTTTTTTTTTAAAGGTTGCAGTGGTTTCTCGTATGGGGGGAGGGGGGAACAAGTTACAACATAATATGTGGCTTTTGCGGGTAGGTCAGTGTGCGAGTCTGAGAGATTTGACATAAATATTTTTTTCAGATACTTTTCTGGCTGCACTTTATTTGTAAAATACATATATATGATTCAGAGAGATGTTTATTCCATTCAATTTGATGATGAAGGATCAAGGAGAAATTATGGGCAAGATGCTTTAAGCAGCCTTTCAGCCCTGCAGCTACTAGTATCCACTTATACTGATGGCAAGTGTTGAAAAATGGAATGTAAATCAGAAGAAAACATAGAGAATAACAGGAGGGATATGCAGAAGCCATTTTTGATGAGTTATACTAAGCCCAAAGATCTTCCACTTCATAGAGAAATTATTTAAGTTTCATGCAGCTTTCCAGATTATGACAAGCTGAACAACTTGTTCTGGCTTGGTGCTCAAGCGCCATATGGTACTACTTCAGCAATTTGATGTGATATTATGAATAAGAGTGCATGAGTAGTGAAATGGTTTGGTTTCTTTGTATCCAGTTGGCCTTCTACAGTAGATATTAAAAATGAATCCCATTTAGAGTAAATGGGCGGAGGGGAAGCCAGAGCAGCGGGTTTCAACAGCATAATTGCAGCGAGTTCAAGAAGGGTGGATTTGTGAATAATGAGTCTGATGGCTAGGAAAAACAGGATCTGTTGGGTAGATGAAAGCCGTTCTCATCCTAGATGGCATGACCTTTTTCTGGACATTGACATCATGGTCACCTTGGAGAACTATTCATGTGTCCTAACTAAATCATTGCAGTTAAAAATTTCGATAAAGAAGAGTATTAATAATCCAGGTTTTAAAAAATAAAAATGAAACGTAAATTTTTTGGTTCACTGTGTAATTTCAACTAAACCAAAAGGTGCATGAAAATACTACAGTGGGCAGAAGGACCTCAGCAGAAACTTAGTACACAAACCCAGATCGGTAGCATTGCTATTTTTTTTTAATTTACATTTTTCTCCTGGAAATGGCAGGTCCAATCCTGACATCAATATGCCAAAAGCTTCTGATGCACGGCACATAGGGAGAGTCTTTGCAGTATTTAATATGATGATAAAACACAGACAAAAATATCTCCAGGATCACTTGATTTAAGTGAGCCACTATGCATTTACTTCTGAATTAAATATTTGAAATATGGATGTGAGGGACAGAAATTCGACATAAACAGGTGTACATGATCAGCAACTGGTTCAAATCTGTAACACAACAGTAGCTCAATGCATGTAAACTGCTTTCAAAATGGCCAAAACCAGTTTAAGATAAACCTGGATGATGGGTTTATCTTGTGAATTGTTTTTACACACCTAAGAGGGCTAAGATTGTGTGGTGCTCCATAGCACCCTGGAAAGGCTCTCAAGGCCACCCTGCTTTATGCATTGACTCCCCATGTGTTTTTGATAATGCTCTAACCCTTGTTTGCAAAAACCCACTTAACGCATGATTGATGAGACTTAAAATATTATGCACTCATAGTTCTTTTCATTCTGAGCAACTCACAAGCTTTCCTGAGATATATTCAAGAAGAGTAAGATTATGAGGGGTGATGTTTATCATTTTCTGTTGCTTATTATTCACAGCATTGATTTGCATTTGTGCATAACATTTTTAATCTACAAAGTTTAAAGCATTTCACAAAGGATTATTATTCCCATTCAACATGTGGATAAAATGAGATTCATACAAGTTAAGTGGCTTAGCCCAGGCCGCCCAAACATGTAGCAGATTTAGGAATGGAATAGAAATTTGCGTTAGCTTATAGACAGTGCTCTGTATTTGCTGGATAAACACCCTCCATTTACTCAGAAAATATTTTTGGAGGGTTAATGTAGAGAAAGTTCTGTACATATGTAAGAATTACTTTCTAAGCACTGGTTTTGAGCAGATGTTGAGACAAGTTGTCTGTGATGGACTGGCTAGTGTCATTTATCTAAATTGTATTTGTTAGATGGTGGCATTTTGGAGGAATGGAAAGCATGGGGAATACTATGCCTGTACGTTTAAGATTGGAGATGAGTCCTGCCCAGCAGAGGAGAAAGAATTTTTAATGGAAAAAGCTTTAGAAATTGTAGAGGACACTGAAGAAAGAGCATGGATAAAGGTTAATTCATTTCCTAAGACAATACACTATTGCATGCACAAGCCTTATTGTTCAGATGGAAAAGCAAAGGATTCCTTCATGGCCATGAGCGTGTTGACATCTGGCCACATCAGAGCATCTGGGGGCTATAATGGACAAGCTGACAGAGCCAAGAGGGGACCCTAGTTTTGAGCGGCTGAAAGACTGATAGGCAGAATGCTCGAGAGGTGGGCAATTGAAACACAGGCCAGCTCAAGATGTGAAGCTCTTATTTTCCCTTTCATAGTCAAAAAGGTTTTGGCCTGCCAAAGATGGTCGAGGCAGTCTGCCAGGGTGGCCAAGGCTGAAGACTAAACATTTGAGGTTATGTGGTTCAGTTATATTGATCTTTTCTTCATTTTCAAATGTATTTGATGGGTTCTGTGTAGTCCATCCCAAACAGAGATCCTTGAGGACAGAGTGCATGTCAGGGACACTGAGGTGTTCACCCAAAAGGAAGGACCTAGGGCTATTAATTTTACCCTAGTTGGGTGCGTCCCCATGAGCATGCACTTGCAGGGGCATGCATTTCACATGGGACAAATTGCAGCAGCATGTGTGTGCCGCTGCTATTTGTCTCTAGGCACGTGGACTTCAGCGTGCAACAAAAGGACCCAGATGGGGTAAGAGAGGCTGGGACCGGCACCAGCCAAAGCAGCTTCGCCTGTGGTCCCGGGGGCCTCCCAGGGCAGCAGTGGAACCGATCCAGTGGCTCGAAACCTGGTCGGCAGCCAAAGCATGGCTCTGGCCGACCAGGCTCCGGTTTCTGGCGATGCACGCTGCTGCTGCATGCATCGCACTGCTTTTTTTAGCAGCATCTTTTTTTGTTTTTGACACCAGATCTCCGGATAGAAACAAAAAAAACCAAACCCCACCATACTGCAAATTAGTTGTTCAGCACACAGGTGCATGTGCACATTCATGGGGATATACATGTCCATTGTGCCTGTCCTAAACTATAAGAAAGGCCTAATGACTTCAGACAAAAAAAATGAGTTTGGGGTAGAGATGGGTATCGGTATGAAACTATCACCTATTTATTGAGGCCCAAGTCTTGGAACAAACTCTTGCTTCCTTGGATTCCCAAGGACAGTGGGGATTGAATGCTTCTGGTTCCCCTGTTCACAGTGGCCTCTATAGCCTCAGAGTCATGGTTCCAGCTATTCCCCTCCATGGATGGGAAGATTGAGTGTTCAAGCTGTGTATTTGTGGATCCACTGACCCCTGCATTAACACTCGTAATCTCTGTCTGCTGTAGCAGATGGACCCCTACAGAGCATGTCTGTTCGATGCAGTAGAGTGGATGACCTCCTTAGCCCGTTTTATCCTGCCTTGACCCACAAAGAGGAACTGCATTGCCTCAATGCAGCATAAGCATTTAGAAGGTCCTGGAGTATACATGACATTATTTTTTGGTTTACCATTTGTATAGTTTAATCTTCACAACGTAACTAAATCTCAAAAAAAAAAAAAGTGTTAGTACAACTGAGTTACAACACAAGACTGTGTGGAAAAGTGAATGTTCAAAATTGTGTGTGCATGTGTAATCACTATGACTAGTGAAATTATAGGCAGTGTGCGAGCAAGCCCAATGCATGTATATGTGGACAGGCAAGGTTCCTTGGGTAGATGTGATATCTTTTATTAGACCAACTGAATAGTTAGAAAAATTGTTCTTTGTAAGCTTTTGGACACAAACGTGCTTCTTCAGGTGTAGGGAAAGCCTGCTGGTGTTTTGTTTTCTCCTGGATAGAATAGACGCCAGTATGCAAAATGCAGGTCTGTGAAAATGCAAATGTATGGCAGTGAGGATCAGAGGCCATGGGAGACAAGAGGTGAGACAGATAGGTGGGAATATTGATCTGGTGATATAATATAGTTGGTAAAACATAGAAAGGTTACCTGGGGTCATTGGATGGCAGGCAGGTTATAACGTGCCATAAACCCAATGTCTATAGTTGGTCCATGATTTTTTGTATCCCGTAGTTATGAAGTGAAGTTTGTAGGCTCGTCCACGAAAGGTGTCTTGTAAAATCCCTTTGAGGATTAGAACTGAGAGATTGGAGAGAGAGCGATTGTCCTGTGAGAAGTGTGCACTCACAGGTAATTGGGTATTTTTGTCTTTGATAGATTTTCAGTGCGTGTTCATTCTGGTGCGCAGTTGTTTGGTTTCTCCAACATATTTTCCATCAGGGCATTTGATGCACTGGCTGGGATATATTACATTTCCAAAGGCGCAGGTATAAGATCCAGGAATGGTGATGGTTCTGTTGTGGGGCGTAGTTATTCTGGCGGTGGTGGAGATACGTTGACAGGTTTTACATTTCTTGTCCCAGGTCTGGATCCATTCGGTGTTTTGGGCCATAGGAAGCTTGCTTCTGGTGATGAGATTGGCAAGGTTCAGCGCTTGTTTAAAGGCTAGGATGAGTGGTTCTGGGAAGATCTCTCTAAGAATTGGGTCTTCTTCTAGTATTGATTGCAATTGTTTGATGTTTTTCCGTATATTTGGATGCATTGAAAATCTGCACCTACATTTTTAGGCATAAGAAAATGAATAAGTATATAAACTATGTAATTAGGAAATTTTAAGGAATACCACCATTTCTTTGAACATGGAGATTTTCTGGGGGGGGGGAAATCACTTTTTATACAAGTAATTTCTTGGCTTGGTTTGCTGTTTTTCTGAATAACATTTCCAGTCTCTAAATAACTGGCTTTTGTATTCCAGTGTGGACAGTGTCTCCATGCCACCGTTCCTGTTGATTTTTGCTTGCTGTGTTGCATTGGTTTTATACTCTCAGGATTCCTTCTCTTCTGTTGTTTCTCATTCTTAATATATTCCCAGTTGGAACTGAGTTTGCAAAAGATTTTGGCATTGATGTGATGTTTTCTTAACAGTCATCGTATCCTTTTATGCATCATTCTCACACAGTGAGAACATTTTAACCTTTTCTTAATGATTAACATTTCCATTACTGCTGTTCATTAATCTATACTGGGCAAGGACCATGATGTCACCTAGGGAGGCTGCTCTTTTAGCCATTCTCTTTCTGCTCTGTGGAATTCCCTGCCCACAGAGATTTTAGCACGGCATCTACCAGTTCCCTTTTGAAGTCTGGACTTAAAACTGATTTATTTATTTTGTAATAGATAGGTAGGCTTGCTGTCCTAGTCAGTTATCTCCTTTTGTTAAGCTCTTTGAAGCACTAGATGTGCTAAAATGTTTTATAAATCCAAGTTGCTGTTACTGTTCTTGAGTAGTAAACAGTGCAAAGCGCATTCATAATACAAGTACACAAAGCCAATTGCAACTGAATTACAGCTGACACCTGGTAAAATATAAAACCAGTAATTGATAGAAATTAGGCAGTAAATTTTCCAACAGGCTTGTGGTCCAGCTTTCCTTCCTATGACGGCAATTTTCACACTTGCAAATTGAACTATAGAGCTAACTGCAAATGCGTGTAGCTCTCGCCATCTGACTTCAGTCCTGGGTCATCTAAAGATAAAAGAACTCAGAGCTGCAGTTCCCGTTACATTGAAAGCTCCAAAATTCACTTGAATCTGCCCAAACCTACATTATCTGCAACCTCCCAAACTGACTAGCAATGTTGGATGCCTCCGTTTCTGAGATGCCCATGCTGAGACTCTTTAAAAGAAAATGTTTTTAAAAGATTTCCAGAAAATGTCAAAGCTCTGCCTTTTGGGACTGAGGCCCCTGGATGGAGGCACCACAAATGATTGAGGATTTTTTTAAATTACGGTCGTGGTTCTCACTTTTGCATCGAGTGCAGGTGTGGCTTGTTTGGAATGGAGCATGACTTTGCTAGACTTTGAGATGTGCGTTGGTTAGTGTTTCTTCTGCTTTTCAAGGCAAGGTTGTGGCTTTAGTTTAATAAGTAGAGGAATGTGGTTTTCTCAACTAAAGGTCTTGAGTTAGAATCCTTTCTAAGTACTTACATTTCCTCCATCATCCTAGCATCTAGGGAGTTCACACTCTTGTGTATAGTTACCCTGACAAGATCCCTGGGAAGTATTATTATCTCCATTTTACAGATGGCAAACCGAGGCACAGGAGGCATGCCTGACTTCAGATTTATCACGTCAGGCAGCAGTCTGCCCAAGCACGCTGTGGCACGCCACATGCCCTGTCTTACAAACCAGAAGCAGTTGTAGCTTTGTATACTCCAGCTGACTGGCTCTGCCTTTCGGCAGCACTAATTCGCACACCCATCGTGTCATATAAACACGTTGCTTCCAGTTTGGAAAGTAGCACGTGGAGCAGAAAACTCGTGAGCTCACTGCTGTACGGCATGGTAAGTTTGCAATATGGATATTCCTGGATTAGGGGATTGGATCCAGGTCTTGCAAGGCTAATGCTGAACCATCCTTCTTTTCCCAGTACTCGCTTTTGGGTATTCATGGACTGTTGGTTATAGGGTTTTTTTCACTTGGTGAAAATTTTCTATCTGAACTATTTTTAGAGGGGAGGGGTTGTTTGGCTGTTTGTTTTGTTTTGCTTTTTGACTAAATGAACTTTTTTTTTTTTTTTTTGTGGAAAGCATCTACTGTCCCTAGGAAATTGAGCCTTTTTTTTTTTGTTGTTTAAAAAATCCCGAGTGTCAAAAATAGCCAGATGCCAAAAACATTTTAGCAGAAAATTTTATTTTCGATTCATTTGTAAAATGGTACGTCTATGACCATCGAGGCACCGAACATATGGGCTTGGTCTGGCCTTTGAACTTTGTCTCAGTGGTTGAAAGGGGGATGTCCATTCCTCCATACTCTTGCCTAGGCGTACATCTGTTCAAACTCTTGGAAACACAGCCTTGCAGCTGCATACAACATGCAAACAATGCAAGGGAGGCATTCTTTCAATTTTCTTTAAGAAATAGTAATGGTCTTCAGATGTCCAGATGCTCCCTTGAGTGTAAGATTTATGTTATTTTCCCTGACTCTATATTTTTTTTGTATACATCCTAATCTTGGTATGATGAATCCTGTTTATAACAACTCCCCGACTTCATAAAAATTGTTTGTGCTATTTTAACAATTATTATTATAATGCAGGGAATACTGACTCTATTGTAGCAAACCCTGGCTTCTAATGAACTTTTCTCCCAGCCCCAGCGACGGTTGTTATAATGAGGTTGCACTGAATCCTCTCCTAACTTTGTTTGGCATCTGCATGCACCGAAACAGTTAAGAGTCTAATAGAATCAAATCCCACTCTTTAATTTCTTTCTGATTTATCTTCAGGCAGAACTATTTGAACAGCTTGCTGCCTTTGTGGCTTCACAATGTTTTGAATATGTTACCACGTTTGGATGGCAGAAGGTTATAAAGACATAGCAGCACTCAGTTACATTCTCTGCAGCGAGGCGCTGCTTGACCTTTAACTCTTTGATTTCATGCTTAATGCATCACATTTCCCCATTGGGGAAAACAGATATCAATTAAATACTGGTAATGAGAGGTTATTTTTAAAGATTTCTCTTAATTGAGAAACACAAAGGAAAAAGAACATCAACACTACAAAATTATATATATATATATATATAAAATATATTTCCTCCTATTCTTCTAGAAGCAATGCTACCAGCAGGTGCTGTTATCACTTAGTTCATTTCACTAGTATTTCCCCAGGGATTTTGGACTAAGTTTCAACTCTTGCCAACAATCTCTTCCTTTATTTGAATTCATTAATTAGCAGGTATCCCTATTTATTTAATGAACTGTGGGAGAGCTTTTACCAGCGTGTTTCCGTATGGGGTGTCACAATGTTCTCTCGGCATCCTCTGAAGCAGACTATAAATGTTGTCCGACCAAAACGTCCCACAAATCTGGGTGTTTTCTGTGACTCATTAAGGCTTGCTGTTAATAATGGCGCTGTTGGAAAACACAAGACCACTGTGAGCTCTCTACAGTGTAATTTCCCAATGCTTAAGTATTTGAAAGTCAAAAGCTGTTAATATTTTTATGCGTGCAGTATTAAATTAAACTCGTGTTCCCAAATGAGACGTTTTAGTTCAGCTACTCGGTTTTGCTTAGAAATATGAAACTGTCATTTGATTGCAAGTAATGATAGCTGGGAATTATAGCTAACATATACAAGAGTGCCCAGGCTTGCTGCTGCATTAGTGCACAAATCTAGGTTGAAAGATTGTATGTATTTTGTATCAAGTTGATACCAACTGATAAGTAATTTCAGCGTGGATGGTGAGTAAAAGGTGCAGATATGGGTCCTGCTGGCAGAAATATTGCTAGCTACTGGAAAACCTTGGACCCACTGAGAAAAGCTAGAGGAGAATGATTGGATAGCCAGCAAAGCAGCAAGAAAGCAATGACAAATAAGGAAAAAATGAAGAAAAGTTCTTCAGAATTTGCTTCCCAACAATTAGGGAACTCTTGAAAGAAGGGATGAGTTTTGGTGACTTTTTAAATTGCACTAGTCTGCACTGGTCTATGCAATAATGCTTAAATTACCTTTTTGCCTTGGTCTCCTCCTGCTCGTTTCATCCAGTTGTTGCATCTTGTCATTAAACCAGGGCCTTGTCAATCTTCCAAGTGGCACTAATTAGACAAAAAGGATCTTTTAAAAACAATTTGGTTAAAAGGATATAAAATACAATGTGGACTGTCAAATCAGTTTGTTTAGAAGCTGAATTATGTTACAGTATGCTAAAACAATACAGCTGGGGACAGAAATTACACATAAATCAGTATAAGTGATTGGAAAACAGTTCAAATCTGTAACACAACAGAAGTTCAGTGTACATAAACTGCTTTCAAAGTGGCCAAAACCAGTTTAATATAAACTTGGATTAATGTAGTATCTGACTTAACTGATTTAGGTTAAATTGTTTTATTGAACTTCTGTCCCATAATCCCTTCCAAATTCCAGTAAACTCACAGTCCCCCAGCATCCCAGGATACTTTGCATCTCCCCTGCAAACCCCAAGCCCCTCAAAGGGTGGGCAAGCTAGCCTTGGCCCAAGCTGTCTGTTCCTGCAGAGCAGGGAGACGTGCTCTAGCGCCCCCCAGCTTCCGGCCTGGGTCACCACAGGCATGTGGCTGCATTTCCAGAATCAAAAATGAATGTCTGTTCACTTGCTTGTTGGTTCAGTTCACGCATCCTAGATTAATCTGCAAAGATTGAATCGATTCAGTCTCTGGCTTTTTGATGATCTGTACTTAGCCTAGATGCCAGGTATAAGTCAGTTTTCAGTGTCCATGTTAGATTTTGCACCAGTTAAATTAATCTTCTTTGACAAATAGGTGTTTGGTTATGTCAGTGTTGGACACGCTGGTTTATAGGTACCTACATTGTAGCATACAGTATATGAATGTTGGAATCTGGTTTAATCCAGATGGACATGTGATGGTGGAACCGTCTAAGTATCCGTGTTTAAGGGATCATATACATTTTTATAATTTCATTTGCTGGGCTTATGTCAAACACATTATTTAGATTTAACTTTGTTTTCTGGTTTCATGATCCAGAATGATTGTGCTTAGAGAATAATTTCAGTCAATACCCATATTTAAAAATGATCATCTTCTATGAAAAAAAAACCTGTTCTTAAAGGATGGGAAGGAGGTAGTTTAGTCTTTTGAAGTCTGCTTCCAGAAGGAAGGCATGCATTTTTCCTATTTTAGACTGAGATGTTTTGAAAGGGTTTGGAAAAGGAGTTTGCATTTTCCCAGCCAGGTGGAACTTGTGTCCCTAGCTTAAAGTGGTTTCTTCTAATTCCACTTTGCACAGCCATTTAAAAGCAGGAACTCTGCTCCATGTCTGGTGGAAAGCTAAAGCTGAGCTCCTCGTGCCATGTGTTTCAAAGTGGCTGATTGGGAAACAGGAGGATTTTGCATTCACATGTCCTAACCAGAATTCATTTTGTAGAGCTTTGAAAGCAATGACAAATAGAAGCTTGTGTGGAGTACGAGACTCTGCCGAGCTGCTAGCACTCTGTAGAGAGGGATCCTTTGTGCAAAGCTAAAAATGTCACCGGCTAGAAGCAAGTGACAATATACATTGAAATGCTGAGACTTTCCTTTAAAAAGACAGTCGATGGTTTCTAAGCAAACTCTGCAATTTTAGTGTTGTAGGTCCAGCCCCCAAAGATTCACTAGTAGTAGAGCCCTTGGTTTAAAAAAGAAAAAAATTTTAAAAAAGGAATATGGGGAAAGAATGCAGATTAAAAATCTTGCAACTGCCTTGGAAATGCAAGGCTAGAAAACCCAGCCCAGCTACCCAGTTGTGCAAGAGTGATCTGGAACCTCTTGCAGCCACATTTACACCCATCCTACGCATCAGCCTGCTGAGAAGCCTGGCACCGTATCAAGGGTGTGCATGGACGGATGTAGGATTTCCTAACAAGTGGTGCAGCACACCGCCCCTCAGACCGTGGTGGGATGGGTTGGAGGTGTGGCTGGAGCCCCCAAGTCAGCAGGGGACACGAGGGAGCCTGGGCAGGGATCAGTGAAGGGAAGGGGCACCTGTCCCCTGCTAACACTAGTGGCACTGTCCTTAGCCAATCTGGGGCTGGAGGGGGTAGGAGAGGGGCACAGTTTCCTCCCTCCAGCCCCTACTTTCTGCCCCCTCCCTGCCTCCTTCCCCATGCTGGCCAGAGATGGTGCTGGAGGGAGGAAGCTGCATGCCCCCACCACTCTCCGCAGCCGAGCCCAGTTCCCTGCACAGCTGTTCCCTGCACCAAGACAATGGCAGAAGGGGGCATGCATCTGCACCTCTCCTGGATCCACCCCCCGGTGTGCCTAGCCATCTCCTCAGCCTCTTTTCCCATTCTGGGGTACAGAAATGAAGCAATCTTAGTAGCGCCCTGAATTCAGCATCTCTCCTGCTGCTTGGCTGTCCTGCTGGGTCTACAAGGAAGAGGGAGGGATTCTTCCATCTGCCCCATTCTCCAGCTCACCGCAAAAGTTGCTCACATTCTGTTCCTTAAAACACAGCCAATAAACTCAGCTCTTAGTGTAGAGGAAGAGAAAAAATATCAAGCTGAACACTTCAGCTCTGTGGAGAATTTAATGTACTACCGAACTGACCTCACGTGGAACAAGCCAGACACATCAATGCACTCGGGGTGGAAAAATAAACCTCAGCAGAACTAGTCAAGTCCCCAGTCCTGCATAGCTTACTGGCTGAAATTCCAGCACACTTTGTTACATGCCTTAGTGAATTAGGGCTGATTTCTTTCCGGCTAGAATACACAAGCCTATTTTCACCTTCATAAAAGACCTCTCCATTTACTGTTTTAGAAAAAGCATAACCACTTAGTCTGTGAATATCCACGCCATTTGAGAAACCAGAACGAGCCCTCACTTCCAGCAATTCAAATATCAAACCTGGTTCTTTGCATAATGGCTTTAATAAATGTTCTATCCATTTTAATATCATAGGTATTTCATTTACAAGGTGATGATGTGTTTGCAGAACATGCAGTGCATTTCATTTAGCAGTTACATGCACTAAGGGATGCATTGAATTAAATAGATGATTACTTTAATTCTATATACAGCCTATCTGATTTGATGTATATTGTATACTATTCAACAGGTGATGTTAACTGCTGTAATGCAATTCTCCATGCCATGTAATTTTTTTCCACTGTGTGAGCCCATGGAATTTTTTTAGTGTGATTTGTTAATGTATTCATTTTAATGTGATTTAAATAATAAAGAGAATAATTCGACCACAGGAACTGATTGTGCCATCAAATTAGGTTTTGATGGTGAGTTTTTAAAGAGAAATATGGTCTACTGTAATGGACCTATTTGCTTTGTTAGTGAACCGCTGCTCCTGAGGTATACTTACTGGCATTGCATCTGCGTGGATGGTGGATAGTACAGCATAGAAACAAATGTAGTAGTGTCAGAGGTTCAGTAATACTCAACAAGAAAACAAACATTTGGGCTAAGTACAGACAGTCAAAAAGCCCAAGGCTGAATCAATTCAGTCTTTGCAGGTTAGTCTAAGCTGCACAGATTGAACCGATAAGCAAGTGAACAGACATCCACTTTTGATTCTGGAAATGCAGCCACATGCCTGCAGTGGCCCAGGCCAGACGCTGAAGGGTACTAGAGCACGCCTCCCTGCTCAGCTGGAGCAGACAGCTTGGGCCAAGGCTAACTCGCCCACCCTGAGAGGGGAGAGCTTGAGGCGGGAGGTACAAGGTATTGGGATGCTGGGGGACTGAGAGTTAACTTGAATCTGGAAGGGATCTAGGATAGAAGTTCAATAAACCAATTTAACCTAAATCAGTTAAGTCTGCTATTCTATCTATTCAGGTTTATCTTAAACTGATTTTGGTCATTTTGAAAGCAGTTTATGTGCACTGAACTTTTGTTGTGTTACAGATTTGAACCAGTTTCCAATCACTTATACCAGTTTATGTGCAATTTCTGTCCCTAGTCTATGGGGCAAATCCTTCTCCCATCTGTTGGCATAAGAGACTGTAAGGATGGGGAGGCCACACCCAGGGCACCACACTCCCTTGCAAGGGGAAGCTCACCTGGGCAGATGCTCTTCTGCACAGGGTTGGCAGCTGAAAATGCAGGGATGAGGTGATTTCCATGCCCTCCCTGGCATGGTCTTGGGCATGTAGAAACTACCAGTGGTGGTGCCACCTGAAGGTCCCAAGTGAGAGCTCTCTTACTGCACTTTTAATGATATTTTTGCATCTGGGGTGAAACAGCATTATCAGTGTTGGATTGGGGCCAACTAGCCATCTGCTTTCCACTTCTTCTACACATTACCTTGTTCAGGAGTGTCAGGAAAGAGAAATGCCGGCATTCAACTTTCATGCTACATGAGTCACTGTTATTGAGTCAAATAAAGACATGAAAAAAGATATCCAAGGGCTTCTTGGGTTCTCACACCGTCCTCAAATTTTGTGCTGATGTAAGAGTCCACAAAGCCTCTCAAGTACCTACTGGCACAGTTCCTAAGCCCTTGAAAGTTTCCTTCCTGTGTTGTTTGATATGTTATCCAACAGAATAAAATATTTCCAGTTAATGTTTAAAACATGCATGGCACAAACCAGCTAGCACAGAGGTGCTGCGAGCAACCACAGATGAGACCAGCTGCATTCAAAACTGAATCTATTTGAAATGTACCTTGTGAAGAACTGCTGGAAATTGTGCTACATCTCATTTGCTGCCACTGCTAGTTGCAGGGAAGGAGGAAAGGGAGGCAAAGTTGAGCAGAAAAGGAAGCTCTCAAAGTCATCGGCCAAAGCTACAGTCTTTTTTAGACTCTGTGTGTGTGTGTGTGTGTGTGTGTGTGTGTGTGTGTGTGTGTGAGAGAATATACTGCTTTTTGTAGTATAAACATTTTATTGGAATGAGGTAGGGATGGCTGCATTTATATAACAAACTCATATATAATATTAATATATGAATAAACTCTGCAGTATATCATATGTTAGTATTCCATCCAGGTCACTCTATTTTCCATCTGAAATTCAGATAATAGCCCCTATATGGGCCAAGTCTGGATCCTCATACATGGAGCTGTGTGCAGGATGGCGGAGGGGGTTAGATCCATTACTAAAATTGGGGCATTTTTATGGGTTATTCTGGATGAGTCTGCTGTCTTTCTTAAGGCTGTCAGGTTTCCACATTTTGAGTGGAAATCTTACGTTGTCTGGCAAAGAGAATTCAGTTTCAAGAAACTTCACTTGAACTCCAGTTCATCCTTGACTTTTTACAATGGGCTAAAATGTATCCGTATCTGAATGCCAATCTCTAAATACTACGATTTCTCTTTCCGAAACCGTTTTTCTACAACTGTTTCTCAACATTGCATTATCAGGTGCCTTAGTACAGTAATTTTTTTATTTTTTTTTTTTAAGGAAAATCTTTCTCTGCAAGCCAAACTGTAGCTCTTGATTTTAGCAGGAGAAAATCATTGTCTGAATGGTGGTAGATTGGCTTAAGCAAATGATACTTCTTCGTGCCCTTGTAGCGCGATTTCTGTTGCTACGTGAATGATTCTGTGAAACAGCAGCAGGTGTTCGGCAAGTTTCAGGCAGATTGTTCAGTGTTTTATAAATCAGCCGCATCTTACAAGTGTGCGTGCGTGCATGTGGCTCGCTGGATTGAAAGATGACCCCAGTGAAGGTATAGGAGTTGCATCTTGGGATAATTACATTAATTATATTCTGAAAGATTTCTCGTTAACTTCTTTTCCTTGTATTTAAATGGAGTATAACTTGGTTTTTTTCCTCCTGGGTTTTTTTTTTTTTCCATCCCTATTTTTCCATAGCGTGTTGCTTATCTAATCAACCACTAGTGTTTTCTCTTTGACAGTCTCACAGCTGTAGTGACACTTAGTCTCAGTCGCATCAAACAAGTAAATGGCTTTCATTCACAGCACCTTTTGTCTGATCAAATAGGTAATTACTATGTGAAATTAAAGGCTTCTTTAACAAAAAAGTTCCATATTGTTCATGACTGACAGAGGCAATACAAAAAAGAAAGTACAGTGATTGGAGCCCCACGCTGACACCAGCCCCATCTCTGAAAGTAATCAAAGGCATTATTTATACACATTTCTCTCATTGGAGTGAAAATACAAGTGGAGCTGAGCCAAGCTGACAATCTTTCTTTAATCTAAACCCCCCCCCCCCCAACACCCCAACTATCTCTCTGTTTTTTTTTTTTAACAGAATATCAGCTTAGGCAAATTGTAAATCTATGACAAGCAAAATCCGCATGTGCAACATGCATTAGTGGGACAAGGAAAATTCTCCCCAGCCAGTAGCAAGGTCCCTGATTGCAAAAGGCTAACCAATTAATTCATGCTGTTGCTTTCGGGACTGCAGATGCTGGTTTCCTCGATGCAGAAAACAATACAAAGGGTGTCTCTGAGTGAGAGAAGACTTTCAGCGTGGATCGAGGAGCATCTCTTTAAAGACGATTTCATCCTCTCCCCCCCCCCCCCCCCCCCCCCTTTTCCTTTTTTTTTTTTTTTTTTTGCAGAAGGACTTATGCTTTTGCATCTCTTCCTCCCTCCTAATCACTCTCCGTGCTGATATGCATTATTCCTTCTCTTTGCATTTGACCTCTGGGAGAGGTAGATTTACCACCACGGTGTTTTCGATCCCACTGTTGCGAGGGCATACTAGGCTTGCTGCTAGAAAATGGAACAGACATCGTTTCTTCAAATGCGTCTCTTTAATAAAAACCAAAAGCTGACTCCATTCAGCAAAACGAATCAGGCGGCCTAGTTCCAGCAGCATTAGCTTGCAGAGCAGAGGTAAAGAGAAAGGTAAACACAAAGTAAATATGCCTTGCTGTTTGTCTGCGGGTTATTAACAGCGCACGCCTGCCAGGAGGCAAGTCAAGGTCACATTTGAGCAAGTATCTGTGACAAGAGACCAGTTTTGAAGCACGCCAGCAGTGAGATACGGTGTGATTTGCCCCGACCTTTCAGGCATGGCTGGTCACTGGCCAAATGGGGAAACCTTCCTTCCATTTTAATGTTCAGTTTCCAAACTGGGATTTACAAACTCGGTCTTCAGTTACAAAGCGTGGGGGCCTCCTAGGCTCCCAAATCCAGTCCCCGGCGCTCAGAGGCACTCGCATTTACCCAGGAATCCCCAAAATTGCCACTTCAAACTCTCACCCACAACTGCAGGAAACAATTGTAATAGGCCACGTATAAAAACAGAGGAGATGAAAAACCTGCCACTGCCATGACCAGGAAGTAATAGGTTAGTAGAGGAGAGGAATCACTGCCATGAGTGGGAAGTAATAGGTTAATACATGTTTGGAAGATCATGGGCAAAGGACCATTGCCCCATGCTTCAAAACCAGAGACTAGATCTGGGGTACTAAACCACATATTGTGCATGTTGGGTATGCACTTCATCTGCAGAGAGCCAGGCTCACATCTTTATGTAGACTCATATCTTACTCATGTGCACACTTCCATTGACCACAGTGGAACTGTTTGTACAGTTATGTACTGCTCCAAGTGTACCATAATAGGAATATGTCATTAATATCATTTGTAGTAGCACCAGCTATGACTGTGTAGTGGATATAGTCTGTACGTGTGCTAGATTCAGCACAGCTCACATATAAAGCATAACCGATGTGTTGTTCATCCATGCTCATTTCTGAAAAAGCGATCGTGGCACAAGCCAAGATGTTTCTAAGCCAAGTTTCTGGAGCTCGAGAGAAGTATCTTCACTCCCATCTGCAGAAACCATCACTGTGAGCCACTCCAGGGCTGGTACTGTCGAGTGTAGGCAGAAATTATTGGCCACAAGCCCCAGTACATGCGACTTTAGGTCATAAATATGCGTGGTTCATGATTTGCCATGCTGCTGGCCAGAAACTTTCAGGCCTTCTGTTCTCCACTGCTGTGTTCCCTCTGAGTAGGATTGAATGTGGAGCTTTATTAGAAGCAGGACTGCTCATAGAAAATGAAATGTCAAGTGTAGCCAAAAATAAAAGGCATTTATCATCTGCCTTTGGCTAGGATCACGGGACCTTCTCTTTCTGATGCGGACTGTGTAATAAATAGTTAGGACCCAACTGAAGAACGGACTTTTTTCCCTATACCATGCTGCCAAGGTTGAGATTAACCAAGCTGGAGCTCCATATATTTGAGTGCGAGAAAATTACTAGCCAGCCTTTCTGTGTGGGATTACTCCTCTAAAAGCTGCACCTTTTCTTAGCCAGACAGAGCCAAAATAGACCTTCCAGACATGCCTCGAAGACTGTTCCTGAAGACAGATTCAAAGGGAGAGTGCTAGAGAGTACAACATGTGATTTCATTGTATGGCTGCGAGAGTCTCTTCTTTACCATAAAGAGAACATGCATAAAACTTTTTCTTTGGGTATCACAGAAATTATGATACAATACAGGCATGGTCTTCTCCATACCTTTCTATGCATCATGAAAAGGGTGGATCACAGTCCGGTTTGCTAATGTGGATCTTTCTTTCTGTATAAAAACAGCAACTATTGTTTTCATTGATTAACAAAAGCATCTCTGTTGTTTTCAAGTCTTGGGGAAAATAACCCAAAGAAATGGCTGTAAGGCTTCGGAATGGATACTAGAAATAACAGTGAGAAATATGTATTATGGAAAGCCATCAACATTATTTGATAGTGTCCGTTTAACAATAGTTTGGGAGTGGGGTGAATAGAAAAAGAAAGAGGCAATAGGGAATAAAGGGTGCAATACACTTCACTTAACATAGCAGAGGAGATTCTGTTTGCATAGCTGCTGGCATTGGGGCTTAACACGTTACCAGGAAATGTGCACTCTAGCAATGGAAAGTTTGATTTCTAACCTTAAAGATACAATCTGTTTTCTTGGATCTGTTTCAAGCTTTGCAATGCCAGCTGCATAAAATACCACTAAGCTTTTGCACAAAGAGACATTTATAATCACTTTACCCTGTAGCAGGAAAAAAAAAATGTCTCCATTCAGATACTCATTTAGAGTTCATAGGCACATTAAGGACAAACTTTTAGATCTTAATGAGGTGTAGGGTCCCCCCCCTCAACCTCCCTTTGTTCTGTTTTCTGTCCTATAGATTATACTACATTTCAGAGCATTAGGAGCAAAGATGCTGAATCTTTAATGTGATGTGAAACAAAAGAAAAACTCTGCACTGCAACAGAGATGAACTTCAGAATTGTAATCTCTCTTTAAATCCTGATCCAGCTCACACTGAAATCACTGGAAAGCCTCCAATTGATTTCACCCTCTGCAAAAGCAGTGGGTTATGTTGGATTTTGTTTTCCTTTTAGTATTAGAATTTGCCCTGCTCTGCTAGTCTGGCTTTTTATTTAGGCAGATTTATAAATACAAGAGAATGGCTTCCCCATGAACACTTTACTTTTTCATGTTTTTATGTTTGTGTCTAGCATAATCACCCGTATTAGGAATAAAGCTGTTTGGAGGAGAACCGGTCTATTCGGTTATTATCATAGTAACCGGACTGACTACACCTCTGGTCCTTTCAAGTGCAGCCTCTGAAGCTCTTGGGCCTCCAGATGTCCCCTCCCTTCAGGTGGAGTCATGGGAATCTCCCACACCTAAATGTGGGCTACAGTCCCCACCATTAACCAGGATTATCTCAGCTGGCGTGACTTCAGCTCAGCACTTGCTATTCTGTTTCTTCTAGGAACCATCACGGAAGGAACCAGTGACCAAACAGGCTTCTTAAGCCAAAGTTGAATTAATTTAGAAGGAAAGCTTTTAAGAGAAAACACATTTTTAAAATAATAAACTAGTCTATACGCATGCCCACCTCCCTTTGAAGTTTACCATCTTCTAGATCTGGGGAAGAGCCAGTGTCTTCACACTCCCACTGCAGAGCCTCTGGTTTGTCAGCTGTCTCCCTTGACAAGGATTCCTGACTGTTTTGGGTATAACTATAACACCTTTTAGGATCAATCTTAGAGCTGCCTTCAAACCTATATATGCTGTCCATCAACACTGACAACCAAGGGTGGGTGCAGTGGTGGCATTGCACCCCGCTCCCCTTTGAGTCTTGGTCCACCCAAAATTTAAACCAATTGCCCGGCAGTAGAAGTAGCATTTCTATTCAGGCAGCAGTGAAGGAGTCGACCTCATGGCTCATTAAATCTATCTAATTCCTTCTGAACTCGTTCTTCCATACATGTTAACAGCCCTCTCCTTTGTAATAGTCTTGATGTTCTGCTAATCAAGCTGTCCTTTCATTTGCAATTCTTCTGTCTGTTATCTACTGCTTTTAACGTAGCTCCGATTCCCAGGAGTCCTGCAGATTTTTTTCAAGTTTAGCTAGAAACATTAACTCAGGTGTGGAAATAACTTTCAGTGAAGTATTGGATGCACTGTCAAGATGCTCAAGAAAGCTACATTTTGTTTTATGAGTCTGAAGGAGTCATACATTTAATTCTAATGACAACAGGGCTAAAGAATCGATTCGGGACAGTGATTCGAATCACTGAATTGAATCGCTGTCCCCTGAATTGGCCAAATCCAAAGCGAATACTAGCCGCTTCGCACAGGCCTAATAAATATACACTTACATCTCTAAGTCATCAGATGGAGCTGGAAATATGTCCTTGTCCTTTAGATTGTCCCTCCCCCAAGTGTTTCTTGGGAGCTTTGTTTTCCCCACTGCCCCGTTAAGCCAGATGAATACCTTCCTACAGAAAAGTCTCATAACCTAGTACACAGTCATTTTGTCTCACTGACAAGGCCTCATGCAGGGTTCAGAAAATTACTACTTCTCAATTATTACAACTTAGATTATTACCTACCAGCTCCACATCGAGCAATACAATAACTTTCAAAGCTTCAGCATTTGTTTTCATTTCACGTTGAAAAGGAAAAAAAAAAAACCCAACCATTCCCAGTGTTTTCATGAAATGGAATTTTTTTAAATGCTCTTTTTTTTTTTTTATTAAGAAAGAAGTCAGGCTTTCAATCTCTCTCCTTCTGTTCAAAAATGACCAGAGATCCTTGGCCCTCAAAACCCGCCTGTCAAAAACTTCACCAAAATGATACGTGTCCCTGAAATGTTCCAGCTTTGACAAAGGAGACTATTTTGACAAGAATATGTTTCGTTAGAAATATGCTAAAGAGCTCTTTGGTACTTATTTGAATACAAGTTATAACAGCCAAGCAAAGAAGAAACAGATATATATATATAAAGCAATTACACATTTTACCAGGTGCAATTAGCTTAAATGCTGTAATTCACAAATCACAGGGACATTCAAGCAAGGGGAGATATATTTGTTGCAGTGATTTCATCACTTGGACCAGATTCGGATCTCTGCTGCAATGATGTAACCGAGACCAGATTACAGATCTATAAAAAGAGCCCATGCTTATGTCATCTATTGTAACTTTACTTGCAATTATTTGTAGACTGAGCCTTGCACCCCAAATTGCATTTCTAATGGGGTTTATTTGCTATCCTCAAATGTGTCCTTGCAACACGAGCCCCATGTTGTCTAACCCTATTTAGCAAGTATGGCTTTAATACCGGAGGAACCCTTTATAAAATGAGTGTTGCAGCCTCTAAAAACACAAAACCAAAACACAATAAATGGCTGAATAAACTAACCGCTTCATGCGCTACCTGATGAAGTGAAGGTACCACATTAAAGATCATAACCTCATCATAGCTCTGTGAGTCTGGCCAATGAGAAGAGAGAGGCTAGGAGCAGGTATATAAATGTTTACTGAGGATTCAGGATAATTCAATATTTACCAGTTTGGCTGAGGCTGTACGGCAGATCTTTGTAAATAGATACCAAAGACTCTGCATTTTCCCCCAGAATTGTAATCACAGGCTTCAGATTTCTGTGGCGCTTTCTTTGATTACATAAAACAAAAAAGAAAAGGACCCCCGCACAGGATTTGTATCTGAGCATTACGGCTGGGTTTTTGCTTGTTTGACTGGTTGCCTTTTGATTCGCTCTAAATGTTTGCAAGTAGGAGGAGAATAAAGAGTATGAATAAAAGGCTTTTAAGCATATATCCCGCTGAAAAGTAACCTCAAGGTCATGGCCACTAAGAATAAACCAGTGCTGCCGCTGCCTTTATGTACATTACTTTTTACTTCTGTAGATCTTCTTATCTGTGGTATGATTTCTTATTGTGCTTCTTGATGATGGATTTGAGCATCAGCTGTAGTTCATAGAAAAGGCATATGCAGTGCAAGCTTCAATTGAATGCAAAGATTTAGGTTTAAATGGTTGGGGGGGGGGGGGGGACCTATATAGTATCACACACATGGGGTACAGGTAGTAGGAAAAATCAATCAAATCCCACCATACTTGGTTTATCCTGGCAATCAGCCTTTTCAAATGCAGTGAATTCTGCTTGACACATGGGAGGTAAAATATATTCAATCAATACCAAACCAGGGCCTGGTCTTCCAGCCCTTTGCTCATGTGAATATTCCCCCTGATTTCAGGGGTATAATATAGTCCTGTGGATAATGGTGCAGATTGGGATCTTGGTTATATTTGGGGTGAGTTACAACTGGAAGGAGCTGGAATGAGAGCTCATTTTTCCCCCGTGCAGTGAGAATCTGCAGTCAAATAAATAGTACATGATGGTGCGTCGCAGTGTGCAGCTACAGGTTCACAGGCTGTAGGATGCCATGCTTATAAATTACACACTGAGCCAAATGTTGCCCTTGCCTAGCCGCCGACTCAAGTGCAAAGTCTCACTTGTGCATCTGAGGGTATTGCTTAGACTTCTCTGGCTCGCGTTTTGTCTTTCACTCCAGTTACCTGCTGCTGCCTGGAGATGGACTATTGCAGTCGATAGTTCTGAGACGGCTTTGTTTGATTGCAAGAACGTACCATAATATGGCACAGTGTGCAAGTTACTTATAATACAGAATGAGACTGGATGAGCTAGAAAGATTTGCTAATTAAAAAAAAAAAAAAACTTGAGTGTCTCCCGCAATAGAGACCCTTTGGAGGCATTTTCCAAATGATATGGTGTAAAAGGAATACAAAGCGATATGTATTCCTTTTACAACATAGGATACAACATATGATACAATGAGATGTTGTAAAAGGAATACATGGCTTTTGAGAGCGAGGAGGTGCAATCTTAGTGTCACAAATGTGCTAGTGTGCTAAACACAGGGCTTGAAATCAAGGGTAAAATCCTTGAGCTCAGCAGCCCCTCTGCCACTGCTTTGCTCTGTGATCTTAGGCAAGCCCCTTAACCTCTGTCTGTGCCAGTTTTCCTCTCTAGAGCAATGGGGAATAATGGTGTGCTAAGTATTATGATTATTATTGAGTTAAGTAGTAACACGTGCTAAGTAAACATAAGCCAAGTCTTGCTGTGGCTTAAAGAATCAAAATATAAGGCTCTTTTTCAAGCATGAAATGTGATATAGTATCGTAGATTCATAAAAAATTAGGGTTGGAAGGGACCAGCACCCTGCTCAAAGCAGAGCCATCCCCAACTAGATCATCCCAGCCAAGGCTTTGTCTAGCCAGGTCTTAAAAACCTCCAAGGATGGAGACTCCACCACCTCCCTGGGTAACCTGTTCCTGTGCTTTACTACCCTCCAAGTGAGAGAGGTTTTCCTTCTACCTAACCTAAACTTTCCTTACTGCAACTGGAGCCCATTGCTCCTTGTTTTGTCATCTGCCACCACTAAGAACAGCCCAGCTCCATCCTCTTTGCAACCCCCCTGCAGGTAGCTGAAGGCTGCTATTAAATCCTCTGTCAGCCTTCTCTTCTCCAGACTGAAGACATATATTTATGTCTTTCATGGGGCAGGCTTAAAGCAAAACTCATAGGGTCAGATTCTGTTGTCAGGTAGGGGTGTAAACCCAGAGTAGCCTGATTGACTTCATTAAAATTACTCTACATTTGTATGAGTGCAAGTGAGATGAGAATCCGGTCCCTGGCCTGCATCCATGCAATGTTTCCTTACATGGAGTGAATCGAGTCACTTGGGTATCAGTTGCAAGTGTTGCTTTTTGTCAGTGCCCACTGTGGATTTCAATTATTACTCAGAAGGCAGGGCTGATTGACTGCATTGCATAATACCAATGACAGCACTAAGATTTCAACTAAATAGCCACTGTCAAGTGCTCTGGAGTGTCGGCAATAATGTAGACAGAGGGGAGGGAGGTCATCGCAGCCGGTTGAAATCCCACTACTGCCTGGAAAACACTGGGAGCTCACCAGAATGCCTGAAGCGGTATCGCTTTCAGATTCGGGCTGAGTGGAAGACTTCTTCCATCAAAAAGGGAGCTATTGTCTGATGGGACAGAGGGAAGGAGCTGGAGTCGGAGTGTGCGGGCATTTGGTGACCACACAGTCAAAGTGACTGGCATGGGCATTAAACAGTTGGTTTTGGCAGGTTTAAGTCCCAGCAGGCGTGTCTGCATGCGCATTAAGGGCTCCTATACACGTGCAGGGAGCCTGCTCCAATGTGCTGTAATTCCAGCATGTCGGAGCCGACTCAATTAATCGATTCTGCTGAAGTGTGAAAATTAACACGCTCCAGCAGCCTCCAGCATCACGTGTATCAGTGTCCCCATGCTGAAAAATGGTTGCAGGGTGCTTTAAACTAAAGCTAGTTCAAAGCGCCCTGCTGTCATTTTTCAGCACAGGGGCACATACATGTAATGCTCCAGGCACTTATCATTAGCTCATTAAAGTGCCCTCACCCCTCCACCCCCCAAAGCATGTGTATAAATGCCCTAAGGTGCTTTTGTTACTTAGAATTGCCAATAGCTTAACTTAAGAGCAAGACCTTAAACAGGGTATAAGGCAAAATGCCACGTTTATTGGTTACATGAAGCAGATACATAAGTTTGGACACACCAGTCATACAAACAGACATACACAAGCGTACAGACAAAACCACTCCAGTAAGATGTTATAGTTACCAGAAGATGTTACTCAGTATTAGCACTGGATGGCGGGGTCTAGGCTTATTGAGGGTGATAGGGGCGGGGGTATACAGGCATGCATGTCTATGCTCCATGAGGTTGCAGAGAGTGGATTCCCCATATTAGCTTGTCTGCATCCCACTTTTATAGGGATTTCAAGTCTTTGTTCAGCATTGGAGTTTTTCCATGCTCAGTCTTTAATTAGAGGTTGTTTCTTCTGGTTAGCTCAACTTGAGGTCATTCCAGTAAAGCTGGTATCTCCGTTGGTACCTTAATCTCGATCTTTGTCTTGAAGCATTGTGTTCTTGAAGCATTGTGTAGTTCAAATGGCAGGATATGCAAAATTCCTCCTCCTTTGCACCTGATCACAGACAAGTTTTTCAGCCATCCATTAATTAGTTTACTGTCTGGTAACTTATACATTGGCACCTTGTTGCTTACACCATCAATTAAATCTTCTGATTTCATGCAAATAGTTCCCATTCTTTCACCATTCACCCACTCACACAGACACTCAGGTACAGAGGGCATAAGAAGTTCATCTACTCATGTCAAGCAGGGAAACAAGCACAAAATGGAGTTTTAGTTGTTCATACAATCACAGAGGTTGATCAATTCAATACTATTACCATTTAAGCATAATAACTAATATGCAAAAATTCATACTATAATTTTATTAGTGTGCATTAAATTTAGTACCTCCAATGCCAGGTACTAAACAAATGTGCATTAGGCTGCCTTCATGCGCAGTAACTAATGCACATGGTTTTTAAGTGATGCTTAATGCGCAGTAGCTTATTTTACTGCATATTAGCATAATAATACGTTTTGTTATGTGACGCTTTAATGCGCAGTAAAATAGGCTAGTGCGCATTCAAGCGCAGGGGTAGACATGCCCAGTGATGCTTCAAGGTAAATTAGTCCATGTTTCTCCCAAAGTGACCTCTTGCCTCACTCTGCAGCCATACGTGAAGGGTAAATTAAATAAAGAGATGAAAATCCTCTTTCAGTTGCACATAAGAAGGGAGAGGTTTCTTCCTTTATGTGTTGTTTGTTGGTGAGCAGGGAGATGATGGGAAAGTGTGGTTAGGGACCATTGCTGCCTTTTAGAAATCTCTTAGTGAAAGATCATTGGTTTGCAAGGCAGAACCTTTTCTGTATGCGCTCAGCTCTGCCCTAACGAATATTGTTGCAAAACACATTCACAATATTGAAACTGCCCGTAATTATTACCTTCATGAATTTATGATTCTCTATGTTCCAGCAATTGAATGGCTCCGACATTTGAGTGATGAGGATTTGATGAAGTGGTATTTAAATATTCTGTTACCAGAAGTGTTATGTTAAACAGAGAAGAAACATTCAAACGCTGCCTTATTTGCACCGTGTCACCATGAGACTGTATCGTCTTTGGGTCAGTTGGACTCCATTCCTTATCGGGGAAGAAGGTAGTGCTTGAGGGATGCACAAAGGCCCGGTCTTCCAACTGACCATCGAAGAACACACTGCTTCATCTGTGTCTTCTTGTAAGCTTATCAGTTCTCCAAGACCATAGCTCCTCTTGGCTGCTTATTTCTCATACCACGGGCAAGGTTTAGTACCACTGCAATAGGGGCACCCAGTGTGTGTCCTTGCATGTGCCTGCTCCTCTTGGGTGTTCATCCTCCATGTGAGCAGGCAGTGGGGATAGACTCTGGCTCAGGATTCAAAGCATGGGGTAAGTATAACTGCACTGTGCAGCTGTTGCCAGCATGTCAAGTGTGGGCATCTCAGCAGGCATCTCATCTCTCCACAAACATTGTAGGATCGCATTGGCAGCTCGCAGTTTCCAGTTACCTATAGACAGCTCTGTACAGCTCTCCCCAAAAATGAACCAGAGGCTTGTCTATACGGGGAAGTTTGTGTGCGGTAAGGGGGCAGGAGGGAGGGATGGTATCAAGAGCATAGTAGCTACTGTGTGCAAATTCCCTGCGTGGACACTTTTAGTGCCCACTAAGTGCAGTGGAGCTGGCTCTAAAGTAACTTATTGTCACCAAAGGCACTCGGAAAGCTTGCTAAAATTGCCCGCAGGGGGAGTTTGTGTGGAGTAGCTGATGCAAAGTATACAGGAGTGTATCCAATGCACAGAGATTTCCAGAAGAAAATGGAAAAGAGATTTGCCCCAGCATTTAGCGTCAGTCGGCCAGTTATTTTCTAAGTTCAGTGGAAAGAGCATAATTAAGGACCAGACGTTGCCAGCCTTGTGCTGTCCCCTATCCTTTGTCACTTCATTTGCCCTTTTCATCAGCTTGATAAGGGGCTCAGTCCTTACTGCATAATGCTGGCTACACAAGGTAATCCCAGTGGCAGTAAGCACCAGACTTGTTCCCGATGACGACCGAATCTGGTTTCTAGATTGTAAACTCGGGAGACCAGGGACCTTTTCCTATTGCATTTGTCTTTAAAGAACCCTGTTTACTCAGGTTGCAACAATAAGGACAATCAATAGCCAACCTGCTTCAAAATGGGCCCAACGACAGCTGGCAGAAATGATTCAATATTTCTTTTTTCATTTTGCTCATGGCGTTAACAAAAATTCGACTTACCATTATCTTAGAAGAATGTGATATTCTGTACTGATTACTAGAAATCTTGTTTCTGTATTCTGGTTGTTTATTAACCGGCAATTCCCATCTGTAATCACTAGTGCAGCCCGCTAATGCTTGTCAGTCACATCCACATTGCTATTTCCTGACCAAGCACTGACCCAGACTCTTGCTTATCCTAGGAGATTTCAGTGATTCAGTATCAAAACACAATCACATTAGTGGATCTGAAAAAGGGATAAACCCTGTAATATTAAAGTCTTGTTTGTCATACCATAGGTTACCCTCTCACTGACAAACAATTTGCATGCGGTACGGTCACATACTTCTTAATCTCTCAGTTTATTTTTTTTTACATTTTTCAACAAGTTAAAAAAAAAAAAGCAAGGCTATAAGGGTCACTCAATGAACCTCCACTCCTCAATGCTTTACGGCACAGTTGGCAAGTATTCAAAGGCATTGGATGAGATTCAAGACGGAATTAAATTAAGCTGAAGAAACTTTGTTCTAGGTTTTGATTCTCCAGGCTACTAATCCTGAATTATCATGAGAAAACATGTAAAAAAAAAAATAGACATAAAGACATCAGGCAAGCTGAGCTTTCAAAAGGAAAGGCAAGTCAAACCTGCTGTCTGCTATAAATGGAGCATCATAATTGCATCAGGATCTATAATAATTCTGTTTGTTTACCCAAACCTGTAATTTCTCTTCATCTACAGAAGAAGTTTAGCAGAAGCTATTTCCTTTGGCCGTTCAACAAAGAGGGTTTAAAATAGAATAAAGTGTGTAAGAAAACCACACAAATCTATTCGGAGGGCAAGCAGTTTGAACGCTGCCTCGCATCTGGTGGTTGTCAGCAGTATTGAAAGGTATTCTCTCTGCCAAGACTGACAGCCATCCCGCAAAACAAGAGTTGTGATGCGGAAGTTGAAAGCTAGGACTTTGCGGTTAGTTAATGAACTCCAGACAATGGCAGCGGTAAAGAGCCGAGCACAAACAAGAGAAGGAAAGAAGAGGGATGAAAAGAGCTCCGTTGATTGTTGCTTTCTTTCTCAGATTGGCATCTCAATAATTGGCCTAGCCTGACTTTCATCATCTCCACACTGGTAAACAGCAGAACAGCCACTGAGATGGTAGTCCTGTTACTGGCAAGAAGATCAGATGGACTCTGTGTAGCATGATTTAACTAGAACAAGCCAAAAACATATACTAGGACAGCATCATGCAGAAAGACCGTATCACATTAAATGCAGAAAATATGGAAAATGTGTATTTTAAAATGACCATAACACAGCAAATGCAGTTTTACCATGGAGGCTACCTAGAATAGTTTTATTCCCAGATTAGCACCAAAAGGGTATGAAATTCTCCAGTGCAGTATGTTGATTTTGCCACAATACATCTCAATAGCTACTGCGTTGCTATATGTCTTTTGTTTTTATGATGCAAACCAAAATGCCTTAGCATACAGCAGACAAGGTTCCTTGGGTGAATTTGATATCTTTTATTAGACCAACCCAAATAGTTGGAGAATAATTATTAAGCAAGCTTTCAGGTTCAAAAACCCTGGATCTAGTGTGCAAACAGACTCCTAAACTGGTAATGTAAAATACAGCATCCACAGACTGGGGCACAAATATTAGTTTTGCTCACCCACATTAGCTTCACTGTCTGTAATTAGCATCGTTGGTAGGGTAGTAAATCGCGAATGACATACCGTAACTAAAAGTGAAATTTTAACGGTGAGCACTGGGGGATATGCCGTACCTTCAAGTTTGAACATTTTACTAAATGGTTTTATGTTAATATGTAACTATGCTTATATTAATGCAGTTTAATGGAAATATAACAGAAGCTACAAATAATATTTTATGGCTGGGCTTTATTTTTCCCTGTACATTTCTAGTCTGTATGGTACACTTGACAAGTCAAACAGAAGGCATTTTATAATGATGGGGGTTTAAAAAAAAAAAAAATCCTACTTAACAGCATTTTTTGGTTGCACCCACCCTGGCCATCTTTTTGGGATAGAGATAAATAGTCATGATGGATTTTAAAACCTTCTGCCTTTTTAATTCCCCTGTTTTAGGTACCGGGACTTGTGACTTCCTAACAAAACATTGTCACATACATCCCCCTGGCACGTAGGGTAGCACCATCAAATTCAAAAGAAGAACCCCATCCAATTTATCGCAAGGGCTGGTTAGAATGGATTTGACAAACTCGTGCTCTTATCTCACATTGCAAGGAATTGAACCATGCGGTTCAACCGCATGATTCAAAAAAAAAAAAAAAAGTAGTAGTCAGAATAATATTCATTACTTGGATTCATCTACAATGCACCATTCATTTCTCCAAAGGAAAATCTCCAAATGTATTCACATTCCGCAGACTCTTTTAACTCAGTGATTTATCATGCCTCCTCAAAATACATCATTAAGATGATCATATGCATTTATAGAGGCAGGAAACCTGGAGCTGGAAACTCGTTTTATGATGACATTTTAGGCCCTGTTTTCTAAGGCACTGTTTTGCCATGATTTAGTATTTGTGTGTAACAGTTATGCGGGAGTGTTATATTTGATGTCCTTATTCCCCCCTCTCCCCCCCCTCGATAGCTGATTGGTATAATTTATACAAGTGCTTTAACTCCCCCTCCCCCCCACACACACAAGCACTGCATGTAGGCTACTTTGAATGCATTTATAATTACAAATCCTTCTTCCCAGCTCTGTGTGGCTTTGAGAACATTAACATACTCTTTTTTAATTTTTTAAATTATTTGACTTATGATGGGTGTGTGTGTGTTGGATATAAAACTAACATGTGGGTTCTGCAAGCCAGGGTTTATTGCACAGTAATGAGCAACTGAGTTAGAATATTTAGCAGCACACCACCCATTTATATTATACACTCGTCATGCACACCATTCACACTAAGTCACCTGTCTGTGGCTCTTGGAGTCATGCCGTGATGGCCAGTCACAGGCTTTTTCAAGGAGATATCCAGTCAAGAGGGGGTGCCGGCTCTCTCTCTCTCTCGACATGCAGCTAGGTTGGTGTTGGTGGTCAGGGTGCTCGTCAGGCTGTTTTTTCACTGCTTTTTTATCTCTTTTTGGGCAGACTTCAACTAAAGCCTGGAAACTTCTGGAGGCTTCTTTACTAATTACTATTCACCTTTTCGCATATGTTTATTTTGGATTCTGTTACCAGTTATGTGTTGTCTTTTACATTCCAGTCTGTTTTTCAGTCCCAAATTGTACCATCTCCACATTCCTAAGACCCCTGTATCTTATCTTGTTACTTACTATAGCTGGTTTGTACCAGGCTTCATTCAACTATTATTCCCACATCATTCACAGCACACAGACTTACATAGACTCACTTGCTGCTTTTTCAGAAAATGGTTGACACAGTTAAGATGGCTACTTAGCATAAGCGAATGGCTGACTTAGCATAAGCATTCATAAGCAATATTATAGTGGAAGTATAACATAAGCAAAGTCATAGCATAAGTATAACATGTTTTAAACAATAATGGCATAGATATAACATGTTCCAAAACATATTCCAACATATATATCATGCATACACAAATATATTCAAATACATTTTGGGCAGTTGATTATTATTCCTGTTAAGGCATTCTCAGGAAGATGGGAAAGCTAGAATAGTACAGAGAGAATAAAAGCACGTCAAGGTTGCAGGCTTGCGTACAAAAAGGACAGATTTTCTTGCTAGGCTAGCAGCATGACTCTTAAGACGCACAGGTTAATTTCCCAGGTTTCTGTTGCTCAAGTTGGAATTCTGTTTCCTGAAGCAAGTTTTCATGGTTTAATCATGTTAGCAGGGATCGATGTGCGTGGTGGTGGACAGGTTCACTATCCCTACAAGAGGAGAACAGTATTTTGTTTAGTTAGCCTAGTTCAGTGTTACCGAACTCAACAACACATTAGTCCTTGAGAGGGGCATAGAGGCAGGAATATCGAAAGTTGCAACCCACTGGCAGATTAAAAAATGAATTCCAATAAATTAGAAACTAGCATAAGAAATAAAATATCAAGATTTTCCTTTTTAGTGGAGCTGTAATGCAGCGTCTCAGTTTTGCACATGCAAGTAATGGTGGGGTCATTTTGTAGCCTTAATACAGATCGAGTAACTTGCCCATGCAGAAAACACTTGCGCATTTCTAACTGTGTATGCATGAGCACTGTCAATAACTTCACTGTCCTCAGTGAAGCCGTTGCCTAAAACGGGTGGGCAAAATGTGGCCCATGGGCCAGATGCAACCCACCAGGCCATTCTATCTGGCCCATGGGACCCCTTAAAAAAATTTAGAAAGTAATAGTTATCTGCCCCTGGCTGCCTGTCATGTGGCCCTCAATGGCTTGCCACAATTCAGTAAGCAGCCCTCCCCCCGAAATAATTGCCCACCCCTGCCCTAAAAACTGGGTGTGCATCTTGCAATATTAGGGTCTTATGACTAGATTTAAGAAGATTATAGTCTAACAGAAAAATTCCCTTTGAATGGGAAATAGGATGCCTGTACAGGATGCGCCATTGGTGTGAATATCAAGCTGATTTTGAAAATTGTGTCTTAACGCCATAGTTCCCTCAGTCCCTCAAAATAGATACCCATGAAAATCTTGCAATGCCAATTTATAAAGGATCAATATACAAACTTAGAAGCTGGAACCATTTATTTCCGAACTAGTCATTTTTCTGCCAGTAGTTCATCAGCACTTAGTCCCCACAAAGAGTCCTGCCTGTTGCATCAGCTGCCAGTCTAGCATTTCTTGTTCTTTTTCATAAAACTTTGGTTTTCATACAGAGATCAGAAACACTGTGAAGCAGAGCTAGGCCATGGGCTCTATCAGCCCATGGGATCTGCATGGCACAGCTGAGCTAGAGAGGCTGTGGCAGCTTAGATCATTTGCAGCACTTAATGTGGAGCTTCGATGAAGCTCCCATGCTCCAAGAAATATTTCTGCAGTCTTCGTTAGTCTTGAAGAACCTCCAAAGAGTAAATAGCCTCTTTCTTACCCACAGGCCAACTAAAGCACATCCAGCTGTTTATTGTTTTGAGGGGGGAAAATACCCCCAGGTGTCTTGTTTGCACAAAGCCCCTTTCTCTCCTTACACCTATAACCTGGTCTCCATGCAGATGCGAGCAAGGACACATGACACTTCTCTCGCAGATGTGCCAATGGTAAAGATGCAAAGCAAATGTTCGCCATCCAGACTATCAAGTTGCTTGTGGACGCTCCCTGGAGGATATGTCCTCTAGGACCCCAGGAAATCAATTTGACAGCCAGTGAAATATGTAATATGGCTGCCATATGTCTCCTTTCAAACCACAGGGAAGCGTATCCGTATTCCTTGCCGTAGCGCTCATAAACTTCTAAAGGCACAAACAACAAAAAGAAGGTGAAAATAACTTCTCTCAGCCCTGAAATCTTCACAGCGCAGCAAAGGAGTCAAGTGATTTTAATGGCATGTGGATACGTGAACTATTGTACTATTGTTCAGCATAATGACAAGCACAAACCTTACCTTGTTGCATTCAGACATGTGTTGCATTGTATGTTTCTGAACTGTTCTCTGGTAGACATTGTTTTAAGAGCAGGCAAAGGTTTGGTCCTTGTACGATGCTTGATTTTATGACAAGAATAAACGGTTTTGTTTAAGAGCTGAATGGCATGTTTTTCTCCAGCTGAAACCTTCCCCTTCTTTTCTTTGCATAATGGAGCTTTCTCGCACTGTAGTGTTTTCTAACATTGGACTTAATTGTTGATGCTGTGACCTGGGACTTCACAGCTGCGCACATTTGAGCATATTGTTTGACCCTATTATTCATTAGCTGCATACACTGCATAGCTGTGCCACGGAGGCTCCTTATGTGAGGTACCTCTGGATGAAAATCAATGTAAATTCAATTGAGTTAGCGGAAGGAGGGGAATAAAATATAAGTTCCGTGTTTGCCAGTCAAACATATCAGTTTGCATTACATGATTTAGCTTAAGCTTGACAAGTGCTGTATGGCTATAAAAGCCTACCTATTTGCTAAGCGTTATTTTCTGGCAATACTCCCGCATCAACTTTATCTTCGCAAGTCAAAGGTAAGCTATTGGTTGGTGCCCATGGATGGGAAGGCACGGCTATACCCTTTCCCCAAGTAAATCATCAAGAATTGCATTTGGCGGGCTGATATCAAAGGCTTTAGTAACCATGACATTATTTCCCTCTGTTTTCTTTCTGAAGCCAAAATCGTGGCCGTCATGCCTTTGCACTGAATCCTTGCTGGTATCCAAATGTTTCTAATAATGTCAGCACAATTATAGGAATAGAGCTTGTTCATTACCTTGATGCTCCCACCCCCCTCCACATCCCAGCACAATCCTGCCAAGTGCTGGTCACTAGGGCTGTGCAAAGCTTCGGGTGCTGATTCGATTTGGAGGAGGTTCGGCCCAATTCAGTAGCCGAATCTCCAAATCCGAATTGAATCAGGGGACCAATTAAAAGGTCTGAATTGATTTGAAGTTTTCTGAATCTTCAGAAAAGATTCGGAGAGCTTCGATGCTTCGGGCAGTCCCCGGTGGCTGCAGCAGGGAGCTGGAGCCAGATTTGGAATTGGTAAGTACTAGGGGCGGGGGAGGACGGGACAGGGAAGGGGACCATGGGGGGGGACCCCTGCCACTCCATCCCCTGCCTGCTTCCCCCCGGCACTGTCCCAGCCCCACCATGGGTGCCTCGCCTGCCCCAGCTCCCAGTGCTTTACAAAAAAAGCCCCGATGCTCACCGGCTGCTGCTGGGTGGGGGAGGTGGTGATCCACTGCCCCATGCTGTGTAGGGGGCTCTGCCACAAGCCCCCCCCACCTCCCCCCACTG
>NW_005842174.1:955902-1001254 GCF_000455745.1 Alligator sinensis
CGCTCCCTGGCAGGCAGGAACCAGTGAGTGCAGGGTTTTTCTCATTTTTTTTCTTAAAGGGACAGAGCTGGGGTGGGCAGGTTAGCCATGGGGGGGCTGGGGCAGGCATGGGGGTTAGGGGGCTCATGCAGAGCCCCCCACGCAGTGTGGGGCAGTGGGGATTGCCCCCACCCGGCAGCACCCACTGAGTCGGGGCTTTTTTTTTTTCTAAGTGCCAGGAGCTGGGGCGGGCAAGGCAGTCATTGCTGGGCTGGGAGAGTGGGCCCGGGGAGGGGGAACCTGGGCGATTTGGTTGAATCGAATCAGGACAGTGAATCAAATCACCAAATCGAATCACTGTCCACCGAATCGGCTGAATCCAAAGCAAATACTAGCCGCTTAGTACAGGCCTACTGGTCCCCCACTGTTCCCATGAACTTCAGTAGGGGGGAAAATGGCCAAGAAGCTATCAGGACCTACATTACACAGGATTGCAAAGAATATAGAAACAGCACTTTTTCACTTTCTTAGTTTAACATATGGGCAATAAATTGATGAAGTGCAAAGTAAACAGGCTTTCTGAATATTAACAGTATTTAGTTGCCATGATTAAGATTTGAGGCATGCATTTCCTGCAGAACATCACTGTAATAACTTACTTGTAACAACTGTATTTTCCAAAATCACAGGATTGTTCCCTAATGTGTTAGTGAATAATGTGTTTATTATCCCTGTCTGCAGTAAAGGGCATCTCAGTGCCTGGAAAATCACTCATGTAATAAAACCATTGCCATTTTATCATTTTAATAGAATAACAATTTTGTATAATGTTGCAAATATTACTCTCCAGTATATGACAGTGGCAATAACATGAGAAGACAGGCACTTTTATGGCACAAAATTATTGCCATGTTTAGATTATCAGATAAAAATTTTACCGTCGCATTAAAATGAAAACAAAATGAAGATAGATAAAACAAAATAAGGGCCCAATCCAACCACGTGCCCAGAAGGTTGGCTGCTGGCCTCGGCACATGCCAGCCTATTCAGAAAATAATCATCCATGGAAGCCAAGCTCAGTTGATCCTACATACAGGAACTCATTTCTACCTTCTTTCCTTTATAGTGCTATGGACAGAGTGATACTGGTGCAATTCTCTAACCACTGTAAGGTATAGTGTTGGAAAAGAAACAATATAAAGGAAGTCTCATGCCCTATCCTTTTGGCTCTTTTGGGCTGGTGGGGACAGAGGAGCTTTCTTCTTAACTCTCCTTTTCATTGAACACAAATTCCAGCTGCATTTTGCAATCAATCCTATTCTCCGTTATCTCAACGTTGAACTGGTCTGTTAAAAAGCTGTAATACTCCATAAGCAAAGAAATTTGTAGTAGCGCCTGTGAGCTGCACCATCACTGGAGTTCTCGCATTGCTTGGGCTCTTCCAAATTGTAGAGGTCATTGCCTGTGCTGGGTTTTACCAGGAAGGCTTAAATGTTTAACTGGGCTGGTCCCCTCGCTCCCTCGTCTTCACCCAGGGCCATGAGGAAAAGAATGGAGCACTGCTGTTGGAATAAAAAATAAAAGCTGCAGCCTTCTTGTTTGATGTCAGACTTGTGAATACTCCTTGAAGATTGCCCCAGATTAAACTGTCACTTGTGGTCCAAAAGGAATAAAACACCTTTTCTTACCCTATTCTCTTATTACATTGACTGCAGAAATATTTCATTTCCCTAACTTTATCATTTTCATCCTTTTTTGTGTCTTCCTTTGATATCTCCTATTAGATTTGTCTGTTACTTATTAATGCCTTTCCCACCAGCTTGCAGACTTACTTTTGTACTGTCCTTCACAAACAGTAGGATCCTCTTCCTTTCTTCTTACTGCTCCATGTCCATTCGTTTTCCTTCCTTCCCCCCCGCCCCTGTATTTTTCCTTTCCTTTTCTTTATGTCTCATGTTTCCTCCATGCCATATAACAGAAAGATTTAGGGAAATGTAGTTACAGTATTATGGTTACATTTTGCTTTCCTCATTGGATGTGCCTTTTTTTTTTAACTGAAATAATATATATGGCAGGATAGATTGCATATCTCCTGTTCAGCTGGAGACTAGAGACGGGTAGGAAAGTCCCACTGAGGTCCCTGAAACTATTTCCCTGCTCACCACTTTAAAAAATGGTGGTGTGGTGGTTCCCATCATGCCATTCAGTCTGTATAAGCTGGGGGTCACTGCACATTTGAAAATAAAAGGAACACTTTTCTTATGCTTTGTAAAGTAGAGGTTGCTTATGTTGCAGTGAGCAGGTCAGAGGTGAGAGAGCACCTTAAATTTGGTGGGTCTGTTGTATGTAGGTGCCAAGTTATAGCCAAGGTGTCTGTGACAGGCTAAAAGACCAGCTGCTAGGTTGGAGCTTTTTTCAGAGGGTTTTTTTTCCTCCAAATAGTAGGATGGGTAAATATACTTTACTGCAGGATGTTAGCACATCCCATGTGGAAGAGTTTACCCTGAATTTTCTAAGTAAGTTTGGCACTTTGCACAGCAGGACTAGCAATATAAAGTAAGCTCTTTACAGACCGAGTAAAAGAATTGCAGATACACAGGAGCACATAAGAAATGACTGCACCCAGAAAACTTGCCAATTCAGGTGGGCCCCAGTTCACGCTAGGTCCGCAGGGGGGAAAATGAGTTAATGTGAAACCTGGTGAAGGTCCTAGTATTGCCAGGATACTTGGGAGCATAAGGTCACGGTGGCATGTGCTGCCTCTTCCTTGGAAGTTCATATCAAGTCAACATGCTAAGAAAGTTGGTAGAATTGGTCCCACAAGGAATTCATCCTTGGTCTTTCACCAAATGCAGATCTTCCTGAAACCTAGCTCCCTTTTCCCAGTTCCACTTATTGTAAGGGCATAGTCCCTGTAGGAAAGTGCTGGTGCAAACTGTCTGTCCTGTCCCACGGATGGCTTATGATATCCCTGCTGGCAGAGGGAAATACAATTTGCATTTCCCTGTACCAGCATGGATGGATGGATCTGTCCCTGCGTGTTTGCAACAATATTGCCTCTCGTTTCGAACTTCTCTTCATTGCTTTGCTCCGTTAGTTCTTTAAATTACATATTTTTCACATGACGGATTTCTTTCTAACTTCCATCCTCGTTTGTCAGCTCGGTAGGGCAGAGGGCAAAATTCAGAGCGTATGTTATAGTGTGTGCTTCCATTGATGTCAGCAGAAATGTGCCTGCTTACACCAACTCTGGATTTAGTCCACGGTGTGTCCATTGTAATATCAGAAAAGCTTTGTACGTGTTTGAAATCATTGTCCATACTGTAAGATCAGAGCATCTCAGGGGCAATTTGGCATGTGGGTAATTGGTACATTTTTAAAAGAGAAAATGGTTCATGATCCTTGCAAACATTTATTAAATGAATTGATACTGTTTGAAAAGGCAGGTATTAAATCTGGGAGCAGCATGATGAGTGCTATGAAGTAGCTAGTAGTTTTATCCTGGTAATATAAAATTCCTGTCATTCAGCTCCCACTGCTCTAGAAGTTGCACATGTTTATTTTAGATTGTAGCCATTAATTTCTTGGGACTTACCCAGCATGAAAATGTGGAAGAACTAGTTTGATATGAACTGACAAGATGATGTCAAAGAGAGAGATCTTGATAAATGTAATCCAATTGCAGTTGGATGTACAAAGCAAGGGCTTGCATTCAGCTAGACTGTTCATTAGTATCAGTTCACCCAATAACACTAAGAAAAGTAGTAAATTAGGCAAAAACATAGGAAGCTGGTGCAGTCTGGTGTGGGCTGCGCATGGCATCAGGGCTGGAGCTGACGCATGCAGGGCAGGCAGCGTGCAGAACCAGTCTGGGGTGCGTGCTGAATGAAGGCCCACCTTTGCACACTGGATTGGGCCCACAGACCCAGTGCTGGATTCAGTCTGGTGTGGGCACCCCATGCAGCACACCCCAGAACAGCCCCTCATGCTGTGTGTAGCACACAGGAGCTAGGACACGATGCAAGAAGCAGGCGGGGCTGGTCCAGGGGGTGCCTTGCATGCAGCACCTGCACCAGCCCAGCCCTGTGCACTGGGCCAGGCGACACATCTGATTCGGCCTGCAGACCAGCCCTGCGCCCCTCCTCGGGCTGGCAGGGCTGGATGAGTTTGCCACCGCTGGCTTACAGAGCCATGCAGTTGATCTAGGTCCCATGCTGTGTCTGCCCCCAGCCGTCTACATGACCTTGGGCAGGTCACTACACTTCTCTATGCCTCAGGTTCCCTATCTGGCCCCCTTGATCAACTGCATTGAGGTTTCCTGATGAAAAGTGGCCCAGGGTTGTTGTCACTGTTGCTATTACTGAGACTTATATGACTGAGGTCGATGGGATTACTCAATAAGGAAGTGATTGCAACCATTAGGCAGTGTTTCCTCAATTTGGCCCTTAATTTTCAGACTGTGGTTTGAAAACATAACGTGTTATATAAATGCTAAGTAGCCTTACTCAGAGTGAGAAACTATAACCAAGAGAAGCTTAGGACTAAAATAGTAGGGCTATTAAAAGCTAGGAGTGAGGTTTATTAGCTTGGAAATGTGGACAGTGTCTGCCCACATTCTACCCACAGCCAAAGCTAAAACAGCCCTGGCTTTCGTGCTTATTAGCAATTCACCAAATTGATCCATAATTTAAATGTAATTCAGAATAAAGAGCCATTGGAAGCAAGAGAAAAAGAAACCCATGCAGGTTTGGAGTGATCCGAAAACGCTGCCAGTGTATTAGGAGATGGCCAGATGTTCTAGCACTTCGCAGATAGTCTGGATTTCCTTTGACTGTCCTGGTGTCCTGACATTATGTCAGAACACTGAAATGTTCTGGCTTTTGCTGCTGCCGAGCTGTCTCCTTCCATTACTGTACCAGATGATTTTGAAACCCTGACCCTTTTCCCATGTGTGTGACATCTACATCATCAAACATACAGGCTGTCAAAACCAGCTGTTGGCCTAAGGAAAGGGCAACTCAGTGCAAGAGAGAGAGGGGAAGGAAAAAAAAACCCTGCTCTTGAAGTGCTCACAGATCCATCCTCTGATGATGCAAGATGCATGGGCTTCTCTCCCTAAAGATGTCCCAGGAGCCACCAGGACTGCAAATTTGGTTGGCTTAATATATTGCTCAATAATTATAAGGCAACGGTGCTTCTGTATCCCAAGTCAAAAGAGCACGGTGAATTCAATGCAGACTCGTTATTGCTGTCCGGTAGGAAGCTGGAAGAGGCAGGACTAGGAGGTTATTGATGTTGTTTACCTTCCCTCCCCTGAGAAGAGAAAAGAGGATTCTGGGATTTTTTTTTTGTTGGCTTAATTTTATGGGCTGCATCTGTTGGTGATGAGCAGTGGGGACTCCCAAGTGCTGACCCGGTCTTTTCAGAACTCTAAACAATCAGAAAGACACAAAGTAATAAAAAGAGAAAAGGAGATGAGAATCCATATTAAAGACATTAATAACAGGAGCGACTATTTAAATGACGCTTTGGAACTTACTGTCAGACATTAGTTTAATAAGAATGTATTCGGTTGCCTAAATGGGGGTCCCGAGCTATTAATGTCTGCAGAGCCTGGGGCTAAAATCTGCTCTGAGTTGCATAGGTGCAACCCTTGATTCAAGAGGGTGTTTGGTGAAAAAATGCAAAAGATTATTTACACCTCGGTCCTGCAGCCCCTGGTCACGGGAGCTGTCCTGTACAGCACATGTCCGTAAAAATGTTGATGCAGGTGAGATCTCCAGGACCCGGTGTTTAGCGTGGGTTGGATATCTCTTCTTTCACAACCCTGTCGTAGATTCAGTCCTCTATTGGCCTGGTCCATTGAGGTGTTGAATGGCAATGGGAGCTGAGGTGCCTGGCCTTTGCAGGCTTATAAAGACAGCCACCGGCATTGCTTGCCTTGTACCTTCTCATGGCAGTGCTACAGAACCTGTGAATTGTTTCCTTGAAAACTAAAATGTACATGCAAAGTGCTACTTAAAAGAAGAGGGAATGTATATATTTTCTTGGGCTCTCCTGCCTCCTACCTTCCTGGCAATATTACTAGACAAATACATTTCAGCAACATTTTCCAACATTTGAAGCCAGATTATATGTACCCCAGTGACATGGACCTCATAACCGAACAAGCACTTTGGACTGCTTTTGCAGCAGCTTTGAACAAAGAGCCTGTCACCTCATCAGCAATGATTGCATGTGCCCTGTTATTTAAATGCAGCGGCTAAAATAGTGTCTAGGCATCTGTACCTCTAGACCGCACCCATCCCCGTGGTCTGTCAGCATGTCGTGAGAACCTGACACAGGTGCATACTTCTTATAATCAAATCCATCTATTGGTTTCCAAGGGAAACAAACAGTTTTCCCCAGGCTTATTTCTGTGCTTTTGCACATTGTACCTACAGGGACTGTTTCTGCTAATTTAACAATTATAATGGTTCAGACCCCCTGTAACACCAGTACAGCTCAAGTCACATCAGTAGCATTCCCGCCGACCAAGATTATAGCTCGGCAGGAAAACAAGTCATTCCACATTGTCTCCTGGCATAAACATTTTGGATTATTTTATTATGTTGCAAGAGAAAGCGGAGGGGGGACGTTCTCTGGTTTCAGACACTTTTTGTGTGCGCGCGCGGTTCATGTGAAAAATGATGGGTTTTCTATTTTTACAAAGCACGCGTTCTCCCTGCTTCAGCAGTAACAACTTTTCATCAAGAATTTCATAACGTTTTTAGTGTGCTGTTATTACACATGCATCCACAGATTAAAAGCTCCCTAAGTACCTATTGACACAATAGACCATAACCGCTCCTTTGGAGTTATTTAGAACTGTTGTAATCAACCCTGTCAATGATCCACAGATAATAGGGCATAAGAGATGTTTGAACCATATCTTTCCATCCCAGTCTCTGTGACTCCAGGCAGTGTGAAGATGCATGCACCTTTGACAGGCACTTTCACTGGCACGGAGACCCCTCGGAAGAGGAAAATGCACCCTCTACGCCCCACATACCCTTTTGCTTGAGAGAAAAACTCAATCTGCCTGCAGAAGGTTGTTTCTTTACGGCACGGGGCAGCACTATGGGGCTGAGTTTTTAATACCCTGATCAGAATGTGCCCCCCGACGTCTATTTGGGCTGTCGCCATCTTTAGAAAACTAGGAGCCCTTGTTTTAAAATACTTACGCTGTAACTTTACTGCTGCCCCTGAGGCCATTCAAGGTAACCTGCACTTTCTCAGTGCAGCTTTTCCCCGTTTCAAAAATCAGTAGCCTTTCTTCTTCCAGTGCAGCTACCAGGGCTAACACACTGATTGCATAGGAAGCAATCTGCGTGGTGGGGTGAGTCACAATTTCCACCTACCCAGGGGAAGGAAGGGTAAAATTGCAAAGAAATCCCAAACTCACTTGTAAACATCCATTCAGAGTGAGACGGAGCAGGGCATAACACTCAAGCGTCTGCTTGTCCAAATCAGCAGGGCATTTGCACAGTGGGGCTTGTGTAATTAGCTGGCCTACCGGAGCTGTACCTGTATCTTTCAGATGCAGCCTGTTGCAACGGCAGAGCTAGCTGGAGACTTGTGTTCGGGGCTGTCGTCTCCATCTGAATTCTCGCTAATGAGTGTGGTTGGTGTCCCGGGCTGCAGCCACAGTTTACTACGGTAGCAGCGTTTTGGACCTTCCGATTTAAAAATCTGGAGCCTGTGAGTCCAATCCCAATAGTTGGTTGCTTTTCAGTTATTTGGCCAGATCAAGCTTTCAGAGTTATTTGAACCCCCCCTTTTTTTTAATCTTGACTAAACACCATATCTGTCCCATTTGGCTGCGGGGAATCTTGTGATAGTTCAATATGCCATGTGCCTCTGCCTCAATGCCTTCACATTTAGATAGCGTTGCTAGAATTTCTGATAAACTATCTATCTATTGATCGATCGATGGATCGATAGATAGTTTATCAGAGAGAGAGATATGTATATAGGTAGATAGATAGCTATAGATAGTTTATCAGAGAGAGAGAGAGAGATAGACAGATAGATAGAAAGATATCTAGCTAGCTAGCTAAATAGAAAGATAGCTAGATAGCTAGCTAACTACTAGATAGATAGATAGATAGATAGATAGATAGATAGATAGATAGATAGATAGATAGTTTATCAAAAATTCTAGCAACGCTATCTAAATGTGAAGGCACTGAGGCAGAGGCACGTGGCATATCGAACTATCACAAGATTCCCCGCAGCCAAATGGGATATATATAATATATAATATATAAAAATATATGTATTATATATATCATATGTTATTATACAACATATGTATAAAATAACAGATTCAGATCCTTACTTTAATCGAATAGCACCTTGCAGTGGAAAAGGTCCCAGTGAAGTCAGTGGGATCGCATACTGAATAACAACCTAGTCAGTATGAATAAGAACATCAGGCTCTAGTAGCAAAATACTAGTTGTTTTTAGATGGTACTTCTATTTTCTTCAATAATTGTATGACCAAGAAAGCTCATACAGCTTCCATCACCATTCAGGGATAACACAAGAGACTTCAAGTGGGATTTATCTGTTTACCTGCTAAACCTCTTGAATGAATGAAAGCTCAAGAAGTGTAATTCTGGAGTTGAGAACAATAAGGCCCTGCTAGTCCCCACCAGCTATTTAAAGCTCTCCCTCACTTCAACTCCTTTAATAGGGAGAGAAAACATCTTATTTCTTTCACAGAGTACTTAATTATACCAACTCTGTGAAGCATCTGATATTGCGAAGGGCACTAAAGTCATACCCCAACACGCTGCAGATTGGAGTTTTTCTCGCATGCAATATAAAAGAAGAATTTCTTTCGATAAGATTTTGTAATGGGATGTCATGGCTTCCTTATAAAAACATAGATTTAAATTAAACCTAAAATTATAAGAAATATGAAGGAGGTAGATATAAAGCAAAGCTTTGATAACTGATTTTTATGTTCACGTATCATGAAAGATAATTAGGTTGTGTTGTTAGGATACAAGATAAATGTTAACTTTGTATGTTAATATTAAATGTGAGCATTTCTGAAGATAACAGAAAAGGGTTTTTCTGTTTATTTTTTTTCCTTAGATTTCTAATGGAAATGGGAAGAAATGTTGGCGAGGAATGGGAAATAATGTAGCGTGCCCATGCTTGTGCGTGTGTGTGTATGTGTGTGTGTACATATACACAGAATCACTATTGGTGAAATCTTACTTCCACAGACGGTAGTTTGCTGCACAGTTACAAATTATCAATTACTACGATGGTCGTAGTCAGGTGACTTGTGATTTGTTTTTATTCAGTTAACAAAAGGAACATGCCTGCTTTAGCTAAGATGAGTCAGAGCAATGAGACTGGGATCGGAGTCTCCTCGTTCATGGGGATTTGGATCCAACACACTGTCCTAGGCCTATTGGAAATGTAAAAGCAGTGAGACACAAAGATATGGAGACTGACTTGTGGGGGTCTCCCTCTGTGCTTGGAACACAGATAGGCATTAGCAAAATCTCATCAAAAGGAGCCCTTTTAACACGTTTACTTGGGCTTACGGCTCTCCATCCCCTTGCATCCCTCTCACAGAACCCTGGAAAGAGTTCCCTCCATTGGGCACTCACCCGCCTCCATTGTTGTGTCCCAGCATTGCATGTGCTTTTAAGTTTAGCCTGGTCTCGTGCTCTCCTTCTCCTTGGCCCCTCCAGTGTATTTCCTGGGCACTGGATCTCTGGCTTCTCCCCCTTTGTGCAAATAGGACCTTGCCTTCCAGATGCCCTCAGCTCCTCGGACCACTGAAGACCCCACTAGACATCCCAGTAAATTAAGTGCACCATATCCAGTAGCTCCAGCTTAGTAGTCACTCTGGGTTTGCAGTTCATCTCTTAGGCTAGGGACAGACATTCAAAAAGCCTGAGCTTGAATTGATTCAATCTTTGCAGGTTAGTCTAACCTGGCTAGGCTTAATCAGTTTGTAACCATACAGACATCCCCTCTAGATTGAGAAAATGCAGGCACATGCCTGCAGTGGCTCTGGCTAGAATCTGGGGGGCACTAGAGCAGCCCTCCTTTCCCTTCTACAGAGGTGAGCAGAGGGGGGTGTGGCCAGACCCAGACAGGAGGGTCTGATTAGGGAGAGGATCCCCCACTTCTTACCAGCCATCAGGGAATTGATAACACGGTGTTTATCACCCCATTAAGAAAACAACAGAGGGACACTACCAGCTACCTGTTGATTCTGCCTTTGTCCCGTCTGCCACAGCACAGACTGTAGCCAGCATGTGGTCTGCTAGCTAATGCTGAGAGGTGCCTATGTAAGGCAGAAGGGATGCGGGAAATCCCAGTTTAGCAGGGAGTGGGGAGGGGAGGGGGGGGGAGCCAGGCAAACGCTGCTGTGCCTGCAAGTCTCTGCCAGAGCTGCAGCCAGGGAGCAGAGGGGAGGGGCCAGCCCTGCTGTGGAGCAGAGAGCCCCGCCCAGCCCAGGGAACATGCTGGGATGCTGGGGGAGTCTGGTTTAACTAAAACCAGCAAGGGGTCTGGGACAGACATTTCATAAACCTGTTTGACCCAAATCAGTTAAGTCTGATACTACATTCAACCAAGTTTATCTCAAACTGGTTTCATCCATTTTCAAACTGGTTTATGTACACTGAATATCTGTTTTGTTACAGGTTTAAACCAGTTTCTGATCACTTAAACCGACTTATGTGTAATGTCTGTCCCTAGCCTTAGGGAACAGCTGACACTTGCACCACACAGATGCGCAGGTTTAGCGAGAGTCCTACAACACCCATCACTCATTACTTAAGAAAGCAGAAGAAATATACAGCTGTAGCAAAAATAATAAACACCAAGACACATTTTTCCTGCCTCTGTTTCTTCATCAGCCTAAACCAGGGAACGGTAACCTTTTAGCAGCAGTAGGCTGAAGTAGAAGAGCTCGGTCCAAAAGCAGGCTGGCATTTCCCTTGCAATGAATCTCCCTGCTGCTGACGTATTTCTGACCTGTTCACCACTGCCATACTTGCAGGCTGGCTGCTGTCCCTGCTTCCCTTGCTGTCACCCCTCTTGCATTGCAGTCAAACCTTATCGCCACTGAATTGCTGCCAACACCTTGGCTTTGTGGGCCGGATGCAATCCCAGACATGGCCTTCGAGCTATTGGCTGCTGAGTCCTGGTTTAAAGCATTCTTTGGACTTCAGTCAGTGTTCTCTATGAAGTCCTGTATCCTTCCTCACCCCTGCTGCCCTGTGTGTAGCTTCTTCTCTGGAACATGGACTCTTTTCTCTGCCAACAGTGAGTAAGTTAGCTTCCTCCTTTCTTTATAATCAAATCCTTTGTTTTACAAGCTCCAGTCAAGTGACCCTTAGATCAGCCTCATTACCTGATCAAGGCCCCCCCACCAGTGAGCTGTTGCTTCATTACAAGCTCCCCATGTGTTCTGAGTTGAAAGCATGGTTTGCCCTAGGCAGCTGCCATTTCTTTTGCCAGGGGCATGCTAGTTGGATGGATGATCAACAACGTTTAACAAACCTCTGTTATTGGCTCTGTACAAGTTGTCTGTATTCTCCCTAGAGCATGACTCTCTGGCTGTGTGCTCACTTCCTCTTCCTGCTACCCCCAAGGTCTCTGAGCTTTGCAATCCAGAATCACAGCGGCAGGACTCTGCAAGGTTGCTCATCACTTCCTCTTGCTGCTTCCAGGTGCCTCTGGGATTTGTAGTTCACAGTTGCAGCCAGCAGTAAGTTTGAGGGGGGAAGAGGTGTTTAACCCTGCTCCCTGGCCCCAGACCCCAGCTGCCAGCACCGTATCTAGACTTGAGCCAGGGAGGGGTCTGGGACAGAAGTTTCATAAACTTGTTTGACCCGAACAGGTAAGTTTGATACTACATTCAACCAGGTTTATCTTAAACCAGTTTCAGCCATTTTGAAACGCATTTGTGTACACTGAACATCAGCTCTGTTGCAGGTTTAAACCAGCTTCTGATCTCCTAAACCGGTTTGTGTGTCATTTTTGTCCCTAGCCTAAAACAGAAACAGGCCTCATAAGCTCTGTGTAAACAGATTCCCCAACTCTTCAAGCCCTATATATTCCCGAGGTTAAGATCAGAGTCCATTACTGTAGGCGTTGCTAGAGGTTGCAGGGCACCCCCTGCTGGATGATCCACGGCGCAGCACGTGCACTCGGTTAATTAGGGGAAAAGCACTAGCCCACAGCAAGCGGCCTCTAAGCAAGAGAGACAATTAAAGGTGGGATGGCTCCTGTAGAGGTGGGCAGCAACTCAAATGACTGGGAATGGGGCCATGAAGAAGAATGAATAGGATGCCCTTGCACAGAGCAGCACTATTTTTTGTTAGTCTTAAAAAAAAAAAAAAGCTGCCACCATTCTGCTCAATGCAGCCTTTTAAAGGTTCACGTACAAGCCTACCCTGCTATTCCTAAACTGTGATTCATTTGGAATTTGTTAATTAATCCCGGCATTGCAGAGCCTCCTGCTGCTGCCCAACTTCTCATTTCTTTCTTTTAAAAAAAGGCAATATTTCATGTTGAAACAGTGAAGCTCTTCTTCAGATGTTAAACACATCTATTGAGACAGGAAGGGAGGGGGTGTGGGTTTTATCCCTCCGTTGCTCACACTGAGTTCCCTTATTGTTGGCAACACAAGCAACTTGACTTTTTAGCAAGATGGTAACCGCCAATCGCATAGTCTGAGGTGCCGGGTTTTTGTTATCTTGTATTTAGGTACAATTTTTTAGGGAAGGTCTGCTCTGCCCCATTTCAATTCCCAGACATTACATTGAGCCACGTGGTGGCAGGGCTTTTATTTTACTTTTTTTTTTTTTTTTAAACTAATGGATGTGGAGTCTTTCAGAAATAAATCAGCCCCTCTTATTAAACTCGGCATATGTATATTTAGCAACTAAGCATTAAATCCATGGAATAGAGGGAGAGTGCAGAAGTAGTGGATTAATATATAAAAGGATGCTTTTTCTCCTTTAAAGCCTCTTTAAGTGCTGACTAACAAAATAAACCCGCAAAACTTTCTGTATGCTAATTGTCATGTTCCTTGGCTTCCATCCCATTTGCTGTCCTTCATCCTCCGCAATTTCAGAAGTTTCACATAAGAGCTGTTTTTTTCCCTTTGCAGGCATACCATGTAGCTAATTCAAAACCAGCGACAGTTCAGAGGGTCAGAAAAGCTTCCTCCTCCCCCCTCCATATTTTAGAAAAAAGCAAAGATTCAGAGTGCTTGAAAACATCATTCCCAATAACAGCGCACCACACACAGCATCTCAAAGGCATGAAGGCCAGCTTTGTCCTTTCCTAGAAGTCATTGTGAATGGATATCCCACTCAAAGCAGCACAGAAATGCTGGGCCAGCTCTTTAGTTGGTGTAAACTGATGTAACACAGCTGAAATTACTGGCTGATTTGTACCCGCTGATGTGCAAGCCATTGTGTGGGTTATTAAGTGATCCCAAGAGAATTTTGGTATGTGACAGACTATCATCTCTCAACCTGCCTTTCAGAAAAACCATGTTTAAAAAAAACAAACTATTTCTTCTTGCAATGCTCTGGGGATTATATGCGGGAACATGTGATTGATACATCAGGAGGACTTCGTAGTCCCAGATAATATCCCAGTTCAAATGGTATTACTAAAGCAAAACTGGAGGAAGAGCCGTAGTAATAGAGCCACTTGTATGCAGTATGATCTGAATTTAGAAATCATCAACCCTAAATTCCGGTAAAAAAGGCTATTATTTTTTCCCCCTCGGTACTGATATTTTAAGGGTCATTTTAAGCAGGAAAAAGAATAACAACAAAAAAATAGGTAAGCTGCATTCCCCTCCCTCTTTATCTTAGCTCACGTACCTATTTGGTTTCACGTCGGCCGCTACAGTCACACTTTGGTGCCTGTAGAAGAATGGGGAGAGATAGATGAGGTATTTCATTTTGCTTGTGCGTGACTGGGAAGCCTGAGTGGTCACCAGCAGAACAGTGAAGTGGCCATGCACTAAGAGCCAGATTTGCTGTGCGTCTAATTAAGAGATGGTCCTTGCACCCAGGAAATTGCATCCTAAGGGTAAAATGACCAAAGCTCAGCTCTTCTTTGAGCGCCAGAGCAAGTGGCCAGATTTAAAACAGGCTGTGGAAGACTAAGCCTTTTTGATAACTGGCCACAAGAGTCCCAGCGGGAGCTACTGAGCACTTTTGCAAGTCTGACCCGCACTGAGATACCGCAGTGGGAAATGAGCTATGTATAGTCTTTGGGGCCAGTTGTACATGTTGATACTTGAAAATATACTCCCAAAAAATCTAACCCCAAGTGCTGGCTACTCTACAAAGTAAGCAGTTTTCCCTCCAGGTCTTTCCCTTGTAGTAATGTCATGAATCTGTGGTTACACTCATAGGCAAACACAAACTTTAGTGTTTTGATGGAAATGATTTCCAAACTTGGCAGTGTCTACACAACTACAGTCTAGCTTGGGGACTTTCTGTTGCTCTCCCATACATGGCTGGTCTCACAGAGCTCGGCCATTCCTTTGCACTCAGTGTTTTCAAAGTTGCGTTTGCAAAAGCAAGTGGATAATAAAATTGTTTGTCGCTAAAGTAATCTTCCTACAGTCATTCTCATCTTTACCCTTCGGGCTAAAGCCAAGCTATCCAACAGTCTGGAGCAGATGCCCTCAAATCATTAACTGTTGCTTGTTAGATCGCTGAGTAACATGTAGCTATGGAGCTGTAGGGGAATTTGAAATGAAGAAGACTTGATCCTGCTAACACATAGGCACGTGGGTAATTTGCACTTGTGAGTAGTCCCGTTGAATTCAATAGGACCATTCACAGGTCTAAATCTTGCTGGCGAAGAACTGGAATTAGTCCCTGCCAGCTGCATTTACTGTATTTTGCTAATCCATTCTTTCAAACACCACAAATAGCTCATTTCATTGTGCTCCTTTATTGATCGGGGGAAAGATTCAATATGACAGCAGTTTCAGAAAAGCCTTCAAGTTGTCCAAGATGCAGTAGAATTATTAACTATTCTAAGTTGACATATGGTAATTTAGTGTTTAATGTTTGCCCTGACTTACTGAAGTAGCACCATGCCAGGTTACCAGCTGATGCCTGAAAGTTTCTAAGTGCAAGAATAACATCTGAAATGGTTTACTGGTGCCATTTTTAGCTTTTAAAATTCATTCTTTGACTATTTGTATTACACTTAACTTCCTTTAGCAGGGAAACAGGGCAAGAAATGGAATGGCATTGCACTCCCCATTGCAGATGGAATAAATGAATGGGATTGTACCATTTTGCAGCTGTATTTATACAACTTCATCTTGAAATAATTTTAATTTCTATGACTAGGCTTATAATTTTTTCAAGCATGTTATATTGTTGGGTGTACATAATTATGTCTTACAGCCTTAAGCACTTGCAATCTGCTTACCTAAACTATTCTGCTCTAAACTTGTCATTTAAAGGAGGGCAAAGAAACCGTCTGTAATTTACCAGCTCAGAAATTAAATTATCAATTAATGTATAAAAATGCTGCAAAAACCAAGCAGAAGATTCGATGCGTCTATCAGAGTGCACATATTTTCAGTTATTAAGGCAACGCATTCAGAGCTTGAATTGTACTGGACCGTATGGTCTCTGCATGTACAAAGCCATATAACTACAGTTTCACATGGAAAATCAGAGCAAGAGGCTTTTGCTTCTAGTACACATCCTTTGTGGAAGACCATTCCCCTGAAAGCTCTCTGAGTTTTTGACTGCTATTTATAACACTATTTTTCTCTTTAGAGTTGCTTGCTTCCAGGGATCTCAAAGCGTTTTTAAAACATTAGCAAAACATACTGTTAACGTATTAGGGGATATCACTTCACCTGCCAGTGAAATCCAGCCTCCCATGCAAACGCGTGCAAGTGCATTTCCTTTAATAGTGCACGCAGTTTGATCACTTGAATCAGCGGTTGCCTGTGTGCTCTCTGTACATGCAGGTACCTGATTTCCTCCTGCGTAGGCGCAATAAAGCCCGCAGGCTTTTCTGCAGTTGGTGGTGGACTTCTGACTTTTAAAGATCTCATCCTTTAATCTTGAAAGCACCTGTTGAGAACCTCCTGGACGTGCTACATAGAGAGTTTTGAGACATGTTCAAACCATCCACTCCCCATCTCTTTGAACAGAGAGTGTTGTATGGTAGACTGTGCTGCAGCAGTCCCATGTGCTTCCCATGTTATCAGCAGAGAGATAAGAAGCATATTAGCAAAGTGTGTGTCGTCTTGGAGCTCAATGAGTCTAACATACTGATAATGCAGGTTAGAGCAAACTGTACTGTCAGCTCAGGGGGAGGACAAAGCCCACAAAAGCCTAGTTAATGAAACAGAAAAACTTGCCAGATATTCAATCCCATGAATATATTTCAAATCAGCAAAGTTCAACTAGGTTTGAAATTTACTTGAAGGCAGTCTCCCGTCCCTAATGAACGAAGCGATTCTGCAGACCGGAGGAGTGGCTAAGTCCGAGGGCATCTGTGTAAAGGAAAGAGCTCTCCGTGGACCTTGTACATAGGAACTGCAGCTGGGGAGGAGTACAGCAGCTGGGGCAATTATCTGTCCAAGAGGGATAAATGCCATAGGACTAAAAAGAGCTCTCAAGATGAGGATGGGAGAAGGGTTTTCAGGGAGTTACGGTCATCAAAGCAGAGATGTTCTGGAAAGAGTCCCTGGGGAGGAGAAGAGGTTGAGAATTCAGGGGGAATTTGGTTAACTTAGTATAAAGGGAGGTGAGTGGAGGGGATGAAGGCGGATCCCGATGTGGTGGCTTTCGGAGGAGAACAGGCTTTGATTGTAAGAAGGCTGAAAGAGGGACTCCTTGCTTAACCTGTGCTTATAAATACTTCTGTAATCTGGTCTTTGCTGCAGAAAAGCCATTATCTGGATGCAAATACCCTTGAAGGAATTCACCCAAGCTGGATTCAGAGCCTGCCCTTTCTGATGCAGGAGATTGGGAGAAGGTGGAGTCTGCAACTCCTCCATGCCAGGCTTCCACTTGCAAGGGTAATTAAGGGCCCCTTGTCAATGGTAGCACTTGGAGTTACCTTTACAGATTCACAGATTCACACAAGTTCAGGGCTGGAAGGGACCTCGTGAGATCATGGGGTCCTGCTCTGGGCAGGAAAGACTGCTGGGGTCAAATAACTGGGCAAACAAAAGTGTCCAGGTGCAGACTTCTGGCTGCAATCAAGGAAGGGGAAGGAGGCGCTGAATTTCCATCATGGATGTTCACTTAAATATCCCAGTGTTGAAAATTAACATCCATCTTGCCCTGTGTGCACACTTGGATGGGAAGGTGCGTGTGTCACTGTTCCTTACCCCTGACCGAGAGGAACATGAGGAGCCTGACACTTTCCCAAGGTGCTTTCTGCCCCTGGAAAAAACAGACCATCCTGCCATTCCTTGCAGCAGCATAATTGCTACTGGAAGGAAGGCTGGTCCTCAGGATCCACTGAGATGCACTACATAAGAGATCAGATGAGCTATTATGATCATACTGGATTGAATTTGTTGGTAGTGCCCAGGGGGGTGTGGAATTCATATAGCCTGTATCCTCTTGGAGTAGCTGATGTTTGCACAAGGGTATGAATTGTATATATGGGGGGTGTGTGTGTGGTGCAAACAATAGGTGCACGTATGGGCACCATGCAGACAGCACATATGTATACAGCAGACACATACATGTGTTCATAGATTGGTTCATCTATCACCTGGTATTTTCCTGTTTTACTTGCTTTGTTCTTAGAGTCGCTGGGATTTTCGTGTACAATTTAAGGAAGAAGTGATGCTCAAGTTTGTCCATGCTCAGCTACTTCTTTCCTTTGCAGAAAGGAGCAAATGTGTTAATTCAAGGGTAGAATTTGGCTGGAAGGGAAAGGTATGCAATAAACAATAGCTCATCAGAGCAGTGGCATAGCATCTCAGTGAAAGGAACCTGGGATCACAGCCATTTCGCACAGACTTCGCCCACTGAGAATAAACCAAAGAGAGCAAACTCTGCGTTTGTGTCCTCTAATGTTGTCCCTGTCATAAATATTTTCTTTCAACCGTTTCAAATTTGGCAGGTCCCTTTACCGATGAATGAAATAACTGTTCCATATACTCTGCACAGTGTAATATGCTGTGCGAGAGGAAGGCATCTTTCCATGTACCTGGGATCGTTACAGGGACTTACTTAAGGGAAGGATCAGCTCCAAAAAATGGCATAGGTCTCAGGCTGTGGGTAGGACGACAAGATGATTAATCCCTGCCCCGTGAGCATCCTCAAAGCGTCAATCTAAGCAGACTTTTTACCCCCACACCCTAGAAAAAAGGAGTTTTATTGTAGTTTCAAATATTGTGCATTGTGAGCTGCTTATACGGGTCTTAAAACTTTCTATAAAGCCAAGGACAATGTCTACACTCATGCCATAGGACTGTTGTTGTGTGATCACTGGTATCTGTAGGTCTGGTGCAGATTGTGAATGTACCGCTATTTAGGGTCAGGAGAGTTGACCACAGGTGACAAGCCACTGGGTATTACCAAAGTACAAGTCACACCAAGACAAATTATATCTCCGTCGTGAAGAAATTGTAGTGTCTGTTTAGTTTAGTCTTTTCCTGCGCCCATCCGGACTGTAATGCCAAGAGGAATGGTGTGTTAAAATGCCTGTTTATGGACCAGCCTTTTCTCACTCTTGTGATACACAGCTTAATTTTTAAACCTCTTGAGCCGTGTCCTTGGGTGGGGTCCACTTCTGCCTGAGGCCACTCAGTCCTCCAAGCTAAGGACCTCGGTCATGGGTTTCACTGATAACATTAACTCTCGTATGGGCAATAGTTCCCCTTTAAATTTGCTGTGTCAAGTGCTCCTATTTTTTTTGCACAGGATCTCTACCAAGCCAACCCTGAACTCTTGAGTTGGATCAGCTTTGTGATGTAGGCCTGTGAATGGGCTCATGTGAAAAGCCAACTAGGCAAAAAGCTCAACTTTCTTCTTTGGTTTTCCTTTAGTCCTAACTTTCCTGGCACTGACTCTGAGGCAAAAGGGGCTTGCAGGGAGGGCTCAGAGGAAGGACTGTGGGACTGAAACCTATGTCAGGAAATGAGCCCTTCATTAACTGATAAAAAAGGAAGGACCTGCTTTTGTGTTTTGTAAACCAATGACCGTCTTATCAGAAACAGAGTCCCTGCTTGCTAATAGCCCATTCATTTTGGTACTCTACATGATTGAGGTTGGACTATGGGGAGCTGCTCCATTATTTTCAGGAAAGATCCCAAAGCCAAACCTGCTGCGGGTTGGAAGATAACCCCCTTTACACCAGCTGACTAATTGGTGTGCTAGTAACTCCAGACAAGAGGCCTGCCTAGGAAGCTGGGTCCCATGGCTTCTGGCCTCAAGATTTCCGCCGTATGAAAAACACTTGTAACGTGCTGTGCGTCCTAGATTTTCTGGTCACGTTCTTTTCCAGCCCATTTCCCTTTCTCTCATATCATTTTGCAGTTTCCACAACGCGATGTGGTTTTTCAGTCCAAAAACAAATATGTTCCAAAACAAGAGGAGAAAAGTACACGTTGCTCAAGAAATTGCTGTCCAGTATCAATTAATGTTACACGTGGAGGGCCCATTAGCTTTGGCCAGTTCCTGTTGCAGTTACATTAGCTTTTTGACCTTCATAATAACAAGCGATAAAGGTTGCTTAATTAGCTAATTAGGAAGACCATGCGACAAATTACAGTTTACTGAATCTTGCCTGGGAAAGAAAAGGAGACCTGATGGCGTTGGCCTCTACTGACAGCTATTGCAGGTCCCTAATCCCCTCTCTAAACTTTGGCATCGCCCGATGTGTGTACAGAAAGTCCGTGTGCCATATGAGTCCTCCCTTGCATCTGCTTGGGTGATACAGTGTTGTGTAGAGATATCGAAGCTAGCTCTCAGCAAGCTAACTCCGGTACTGGAAGCAGTATGGTTGTGTTAGCATGGTTCATCACAAAGCCTAATTAGCCCTGCTGAGAAGCAGAGTTTATTAGCCCTGATGGTGCCACACACTAGATCCCTGCACAGCACTATATTGTGCTATATAGACATACCCTCAGTCCTACAGCATCCCGACAACTGAAACACAGCTGTTGTGCTGTTGTAAATGGTATCAGAACAAGGCTAGAAAGCAGCTGGTGCCCACTGCAGTTATAACTGCAGCTTTGCCAAGTCTTGCGGTCTTGTAATATCTCAGATGATTGTACTGGGAAAGGAGCTTTTCAATCACACATTGAAGTTTCCTTGTCTCTGCCTGATTTATACTTTCCCTTTCCCCTTTTGCATCTTCCCCTTCTTTTCCTCTATCAGACGCAAAGAAGACAAGCTAAACAACCAGTCCAGAAAAACCTTGGAGGGAAGGATACGAATGCAGAGAATCAATGCTTTTGATGAGCGTGGGGAGAGACCAGGGGAATCGGATCCATGTGGGCTCTTATTCATGAACTGAAACTGGCCTAAAGGGAGGCTGAGTTGGAGGATAGTTCTTTGGTGAACAGAGACTCACCGATGCCAAAAACCTGCCAAACATTGGAAGCTCAGAAGCCACCGCACAATTTAGTACATGTCATAGATTTCATAGACATTTGGGCTGGAAGGGACCCCAGAAGATCATCGAGTCCAGCCCCCCTGCCCCAGGGGCAGGAAGTCAGCTGGGGTCACAGGATCCCTTGTCCAGGTGATATGTCACCTGGTCATAGAAGGAGAAGAGATTGGTCAGGCAAGACCTACCTTCAACAAACCTGTCCTGGCAATGCCTCAAGAAGTTGCCTTCAGGCAGTTTGTCAAGACTGGTCTCTTTGATTTTCTCTAAGATCTTCCCGGGGATGGAGGTCAGGCTGATGGGCCTGTAGTTCCCAGGATCTACTTTCCTCCCTTTCTTGAAGATTGGCACCACATTGGCCTGCTTCCAATCTTGGGGTGCTTCACCTGAGTGCCACGAGTTCTCGAAGATCCGTGCCAGTGGCTGAGCTATGATGCTTGCCAGCTCCTTAAGTACCCTGGGGTGTAAGCTGTCTGGGCCAGCTGACTTGCAGGTGTCCAGCCTCTCAAGGTGTTCCTTCACATGGTCAACATTGATGTGGGGTAATAGTTCTCCCTCGCCCTGACCGTCCCATACCATATTGGGCAGGGCCATCTCTTGGGGAAAATTGTCTTAGCCAACCACTCAGATGGTCAGTGCAGGGGAAATGGATGTGTCCTGCTAAAAGGAGTGGGATGAAAAGGTCGGCTGACTTCCAGAGGTGTGTGAGGAACACCTCTATTTGCTAGAAAGCTGCAAAGAAATGTGGTAGTTGCTGTGTGGTTTTTCTCATAGTATTTTAGCATTTGGCAGGGTTGTGTTTCCTTTCACGCAAGCAGAGTCCATGAACCAGGCCTATAAATGGCTGCTTTGCAAACAAAGGCTGGTCTTGAACTAAATTCATGTATTTTGTCCTCCTCCAACATTAAGTTAAGCAAACTGAATATATCACCAGGATAGAAGAATTTCCAAGGGGGCGTAGGAGGATTGAACCAGGTGTAAGAACATATCGGACTGAAGAATAAAGCTTACCACAATGAGTCTCAAAATCGACCATGGGAATGTTAGTATTAGCCGAGCAATGGGTGTAGAGTCATTACATAAAAGAAGAAATCAGCAGCTTAACCCTGGTGGTGACAGCTGATCCCGCAGCACTGCGGCTATTTTTTGCACCCCCTCTCCCCAAAGTCGGCACCCAAATCTGGTGCCCTGGTCCCTCCCCCATCTTAGTTACAGTACTACCATTTAAAAGCAGTCAAAGTCTCTTCCCTATTTTCCAGTTTGTAGATTCTGCCTTCATGGGAACCTGAGAACCACACTTGATCTTGGCCATAATAATGGCTGAAGATCTGAGGGCTATTACCTCTCCGGCAGCTAATGAGAATTCTCCTTTAGCTTAACCATGGTAGAAGTTTCCTTTCAAATCCCAGGATTCCTCTTTTCAAGATGCGGCAAAGATAGACTCCTGAAGAGACAGCTGCAGCATTTATAGAGCATCTTTCTTTTGCATTTTTCTTTCTGTGAAGCACTGTGGGATCACTAGAAGGTATAATAACAGAGGACAGAAGTTAATAAATATTAACCTAGCCTAATTGGTTCTCTAAATTTGTCTCAATTTTTCTCCGTCCATTTGACTTTTGAACACGCTTACTGAAACCAAATGTGTTTAAAAGTCAATGTGCACTAGTATGATTGGAGCTGCAATGTTAGAAATCTGTCTTTTTACTGATTTGTAAAGAGATGGTGAAATTGTAGTTGAGAACGTTTACACAAATGACTCTTAAATGTGCCGCAGATTCAGGTTGTATTTTTTTCTAAATAAATCCTTAGTAGGGATTTTAATAAGCAGTAAGATGTAGCTGAATTAAAATATTTCCACTAAAATTAATGAGCCAAACTTGGAATGCTTAAATTGACTCTTAAGCGTGCTCATTTAAAGGATTTGAATATGTTTGCATTTCTTGATTTCCACAGAACATTTTGAATGCATGATAGAATATATCCTTCAATTATTTTTAATTTGGTCCTTGTAATGGGCAAAATAGCTAAGAGCTTAATAATAAAAGACTTTCATTGCTTAGCATTGACACTGCTCCGTGTGGCCATTAATAATTATAATGTATTTTATAAAGCAAAATATCAGGCAAAAGTGGCTACAGGTCATGTAAATACGAATGTTACATCTTAGTATTTTACATTCAGGTTTGGGGAATGAGGATTTTTTGGAGGTTTATCTTAAAAAGCCATCGTGGTAGATTAGTAGAACAGGCTGTAGAACTTATAAGCAGTGTTATTTTTCAGTTGTCTTTGCACTTGCAATTTGAAACCAAATATTAATAGGTTGTTTTGCTTTGCCTAGTTACATTGCTAGGTAGGAATATCATCCTAGGAATTGCACTATATACTTATCAACTAAGTTCTTGGGAGAAATCTTGACCTTGTACAACTCCAACTCATGTCAGTGGAGGTCCCTAAATTCTAAAGGGCTGAATGTAATTGTTTTATAGCGTTTAAGGCCAGGAGCAACCCTTTAATTCTCCAATTTGATCTCCTCTGCATCTTAGGGTGTTAAATTTCATCTAGAGCCCCAATATTGAACCAATTAGCTTTAGCTTGACTGGAGCGCGTAAGTCAGGAGTGGGCAAGATGCGGCCCATGGGCCAGATGCAGTCTGCCAGGCCATTTTCTCTGGCCCGCAGGGTCCCTAAAAAATTTAGAAACTTAATATTGATCTGCCCCTGGCTGCCCGTCATGTGGCCCTCGATGGCTTGCCAAAATTCAGTAAGCGGCCCTCCACCCAAAATAATTGCCTGCCCCTGGCATAAGTGTTCAGGAGAGTAACACTTATGTACAGGCAGAGAACAGGACAGAGTTACATGCTACCAGTGCTCAAGGCCTTTGCAACAGCAATGTATCAATTAGGTGACCTATGCCCAAAAGGTCCTAGCAGATGATCAAGACCCTATGCTGCAGAGAAAATCAAGATTCCCAAGCTGGGGAAAATTATCACTCAACCTCAAGAAGTTATAATTTAGAGATGATCCCTTACTTAGAAGACTGTACAAGTTGGGAATTGAAAGATGACCCTTCAGGCTATCTAGTTAGAGAGAGGCCAAGGATCTGCAGAGGTTGCCTACTGCTCCATAAAGTTTGTTGTTGTTAGTTCTTCTCATTCATGATATGCCTTTCTTTATTGAACCCAGTGATCACTAAATGGTGTCAGGAGTGGCAAATGAGAAAGAACTTGAAAGAATTTGAGATCCAAACTGTAAAAGAAGTTGGAAATGGGGGAAAAAGTAGAGCAACGCAGCCATGTGAAAAGACACGCTATTTAGTCTCCTGGACACTTATGTGCTTCAGTCTAAGTCGAACTAGTTGATTCAGTACCAAATCTCTGCAAGTGATTTTCCTGCACAGTTATAGTACAAGTAAAAGGCTAGTTAGTCATAGAAAATTTGGGTCTTCCACCTGCCCTTCTTATGTTGGGCAGCATAGCAGAAAACTGCAGGGCATTTAGACTAAGGTTTGAGTAGTACTTATCAGTCACAGGGACAGAAGAGAAAAATGATAAAGTCAAGTCCTCAATCTTATTGCCTGTTGTGGGGGAGGGAGCCCTGGCTATTTATAACACCTTTACCTTTGAAAAAGATCAGAATATGAAAATCAGGAGTAGTGCGTGCCAAAAAAGAATGAGACCCTTGAAAAAGACACTGATAAGTTTTTTTCATGAACTAACAATAGAACAAAGTATAGAGCAGCATGTTACTAAACGAAAGAGACTGAATAAGAATTGTGCTTCTGGGAACTTGACAGAATCTGAGCAGAGAGAGGATTATTTGTGGCACTGAAGACACTACATTACAAGAAAAGCTATTGCATGAGGGAGACTTGTCCCTAGAAAAGACTACCCAAATGTGCAGGGCAGCAGAAAGAGTGAAGGCCCAGGCTGCAGAGCTGAGTGCACCTAAAGGAAGCATGCAGTAGCCATGAATGAACGTGGCCAGAAAAAGCCACCATACAGCATGGAATTTCCCACTGGTAAGAAGCCACATGACTGTACAATTTTCCACTGGCAAGGGGAATGCACAGGGAGAGAGCAGATAAGCAGATGTGTACCAGGTGTGGAAAACAACATGGCCCCGCACTTTGTGCTGCATTTGGAAAGCTCTATTTTAATGTTAACAAGAGGAATAATGGGCACTTATACATGTGATGCATCTCTGCTCCAACGGGTGCTAATTAGTACACATCAGAGTAGACTTGATTAATCGAGTCTGCTGGAGTGTGCTCATTAGCATGCTCCAGCAGCCTCCACATCATGTGTATTCAGCATCCCCTTGTTTCAAAATGTCGGCTGGGGCGCTTTAACTAAAGCTCGTCAGATGAGCTTCCATTAAAGCGCCCCTGTCGCCATTCTGAAGCGCGGGACGCTGAATACATGTGACACTGTGGGCACTTTAACTAGATCAGCTCTCAGACGCCCCGTGTTGCCAGGGGCTGCAGATCCCAAGCACAAAAACCTCAAGTGCGCGCAGCTGAGAGAATATCAGAAGAGTTTTGTACAGATGCAGGAGAATCAAGCAAAATCCATGAAAGAGGCTAGATTTTGCCAGGGGAAGTACAAGGAACAACGGTTTCATTTAAATTGGACACAGGAACTGAGGTTAATATTTTACCGGAGCATCAATATAGAAAATTAAAATTTAAAATAAAAGTGAGTCCAACCAATCTCAGAATGACTGGCTATTCAGGAACTACAGCTGCCTATACACGTGTCAGGGTAAAGGAGGGGGGAGGGCATTTTAAGTAGAGCCGCTCACAGACAGCAGCTGTAATTAAAATGCCACAGTGTCACATGTACTCAGCGTCCCACATTTCAAATTGTAGTCAGGGCACTTTAACTAAAGCTTGTTCGACAAGGTTTAGGTAAAGCACCCTGCCACCATTTTGAAATGCAAGACACTGAATACACATGACACTGCAGCACACTAGAGTGTTCTAATTAAAACCCATCAGCAGACTCAATTAATCGAGTGTGCTCCAACCCGTTCTAATTAGACCACATCAGAGCACCCAAATATACCAGTGGAAAGGAGATGTATTGATAGCATCCAGTAGAAAAACAGAGTGTACAACCACCCATTCATTGTGTTACCTAGGTGGGTGACACCAACTTTAGGTCTGGCAGCTTGTGAGAATCTGAAGCAAGATAAGTGCGTGCTTGCAATATATGAAGACACAAAATCCATGATCATCTTCCTAGGGAGAAACTGACTGTTCCAAAATACAGGAAGCAACTGTGTCACTAAAAGGAGCAATGTCCCTATGGACACAAATGCAAATACTGTCATGCAGAAAGAGGATATCAGCCTCAGTGGGCTGTGGCTAATGAACTTTATGCTATGTGCTGCAGCACAGGTGCAAAAAGTACAAGACCTGTTAAAAGAGTCATTGTCAGGTTGCTTTGAGAAATAAGTGTTTTATGGTGGAGATAAAAGAGCCAAGATATCAAAAACAGATCCCACAAAAATCAGACTCTGCTGCCACAAAATGTCATGCTTTTTTGTGCATGCAAGCAACTTCCTTGCCCATGCAAGCACCTGATTGGTGGATGGCCATGCCAGCTTGTCTATGCCAGCAGTGCAGATTTTTGCATGTGTAGCTGATATAGTATATTCTATCCATGCACCATCATTGCACCTTTCTTTACAATGGGTTTCCTCTTGCCCTGTAGCAAAAAGCAACTATTCTGCAGCATTAACGTAAGTCCAAGTTGTATCATATTATATATATCATATTATATCATGACATACCATAGTCCATTGTTACTCCACTGAGTGAATTAAAGTTGTTGTATATCATTACATTGCATTGTGGGTTGCAGTATCAAGTGGCTGAGTCTGGTGTTCTCCAAAGGGCCAAGCATACAATCCTCAGCACCTCGCAGTTCTTGTTATCCCTCATCGTGCAGCAGCACGAGTAACCTTCAGAGAACAGCTATTCCAACTGTTGTCCTGTAGGGTGGAAAGGTTAGTAATTGTTAAATCCAAGGAAGGGATCAGGACCACTAAGAGAACAGGAAGATTATGATTAATAGGAGGAAAACAGAGTGATAAAGTCTGCTTCCTCAAGCAAGCCCTAAAATTGAAATCTCACCCTATAAAAAAAACCCTGCAGGAAGAACACAGCAGCACATTAAAGGCTGATGGAAGCTCATGACCCTAAAGATTTCCTCTAAAAAGTGAGATGAAGTCCTGTACCACAAACAGGCTACTTAGCATGCCAAGGAGAAGCCCATTAAGATACAATGTTACTGCAAACCACAAAATCAAATGTGACGACGGAACCGCAGAAGTTTTATATCAAGGTTACAACATACTTTTCCATGAACGTTGGCTGTAAAAATGACGAATTCTCCTTTTGCTTACGCGTCTGTGAAATCCTCCTGATCTCCAGTTATTCTGGATTTATGTCGGTGTATACGGGAGCAGAATAAGATGCTGGCCCTTTCCAATTATAAAGTGGGAAGTGATTTGAATGATTGTACTTTAGTTTAGATGGCTCAGCCAGGCTTCATGCACGGTGCAGTATAATTTATAATGCATCTCGTTAAGAGAGCAAAGCTGTCTGGTTAGGTAACGCAGTAGAGTGGGACTCCAGATGTGGCTTCATTTTTGGCCTCGGTCATGTCACTCAAGCTCTCTGTGCTTCAGTTGTCCATGTATAAAATGGTTCTCTACCTCACTGGAAAACTATGGAGACAACTTCACATCGCAGAACGATTTAATAGATATCATAGATTTTAGCGTTGAAGGGACCTATTAGATCATTGAGTCCAACCCCCTGCCCTGGGCAGGAAAGCGTACTGGGGTCACCGCAGCCAGGTGTTGGTCTAGTCTCCTCTTAAATAACTCCAAGGAAGGGGACAGCACCACCTCCCTTGGAAACATATTCCATATTTTGGCAAAATACGCAATATGGAGTATCCCCATGATGTGGGGGAGCCATATCACAACATATATCTATGGAACTGTACCGTCCTCAGTCTCAATCAAATGATCTCTCTATTTTTAATTACTGATATAATCATCAACCCAAAAAGCTAACTTCCCTCCTACGTATTTGTTGAGAGTGAAAGCCATCATATAATGAACAAATCCCTGTTAGAATGATCACCAAGCCTCATAAATTAACTTGCACATCTCTTAAGTATGCCTTTATACCTATTTGTGCAGTATCTAGCACAACCGGCCTTCAAAGCTCAGGGGGCTCGATGTTACAATAATAAAATTTGAAAATACATTAATAAATTTCAAGAAAACTAACCTTTCACCATCTGTTCTGTAAACCAAAAAATCTAGCATAATTCTCAGTTGCGTTATAAACTGAAAGGTAAGTGAATAAAATGCCTGTGTGTATTATTCACTCATACTATTATGATAAGAATGTGCTCTGGTTTTCTCATTTACCAGACATAAATCAAAGGAAAAGCTACTCTCTCCTGATCAAGTCAATTCCCCCAAAACAGAGAATTTCAACCCAATCTAGTAAATTCCCTGAAACAGTGATTTTTTTTGTTATGGTAAACTGGTTCAGTCATGGTTTCTACAAAATCAGTAGACTGTATTGTAGTCACGTAGCATTCTTATGTCCTAGCCCAGATTTGCTGAATTGTACCCTGGGAGTTACACAAATGAAGGCGTTTGGCCAAAATGTTACAGGATCACTTTAAAATACATTTTCTTCTTCAAAAACAATGTCATTAAGTGTGTTAAAATGGCAGGGTCTGATACCAAATAAATGTGCTTTTGCACGATGACATCTCACCGGTGATAACACATACTATGTTGCATTGTCACTGGTTTTGTGGCTTTCTCTGACAAATGCCGCTTCTCCTTATCTAATTTATCTGGAACCCCAAGTACCTTTGTTGTTGTGCTGGAAATGAAATGAAGTGCAGGTAAGTTGCCAACCACAGTACTGGGTTCATGGTGCACAACAAATAATGAGTCACTGCTGAGCGTTTGCAGCATTTATCCCGCTATCGTCCTTTGGCTCAATGCAGTATAATTATCTCATAGATTTTCTTACTACAGTTGGACAAACTCAGATGCATCTCGTGGTGTATTTCATCTCCTGGATCTGCAGTGATTTACATATGGACAGCTTAACCCTCATTAAATCTAATAAAAGAAATGCAGGGAATCCTTAAAGCATGCACTTTGTTGAATTGTACATCGCTTTCTGCAGAGCACGGAGAGGCTCTGCCTGTGTATGTCCTCAGAGTCAAACGTAGGAGCAAATATTCAAATCCAGCCACCTCCTCTCTGCCTCTCTCTTTCTCCGTACACGTATATGGGCACAATGTGGAGCAGGAAATAGATTTTTTTTTAAAACAACACAGCTCACCTCCTAAACTCCAGTTCACCTTATGATTTCTTCTGTTTTCATTCCCAGGTATGGGAGCTGTTTTCTGTTTAAAAGTCTGCATCCATTTCACAGCTGAAATCAAGCTGTCCTTTCTGATTCTTCCTGCTGCTGCTCTGTTTGGGCCCCACCGTGTTGGGCCCGTAGCTGTTAGGGTTCCCATGGAGTTGGGTATTTTCCTGCACTGTTTCTTTGACCTCTTTTGCACACATCCTGGTTACAGACAGTCTGTTAGCCCTTCACCGAAGTGGGACCTTATGGTCCAGCTGCCCTGTGCTCCTGAGCAGTGCAAACCCCTGCAAAGACACCCCAGTTCCTTACCCACATCTTGTTTCCTTTGTTCCATACTTGTAGGCACTCTGGTGTATAGTTTCTCTTTCAGGGATGTATAGCAGGCGCAGTATATACCACCCAGATTTTACAAAAGTTTCTGAGACAGTAACTCTTCAGAGAGCACAAGCAATGTGCAGATCTAGAGCATCTAGGTAGAAACAGTAAAACACCTGTATGCCCATCCCCTGCCTCAGTTTCCTTTCCTTACCCCTCCTGTGTTTCAGGGGTGGAGGTTGGAGCCGTGTTGGTCGAAGGACATAGGAAGACAAGATTCTTTGGGTAAACCTGATATCTTTTATTAGACCTACTCAAATACAGTTGGTCTATTTGAGTTGGTCTAATAAAAGATATTGGAGTTGGTCTAATAAAAGATATCGGATTTACCCAAAGTACCTTGTCATACCACTTCTGAGCATTTCTGAGACTTTCATCAGAGCCTTTTAGGGTGTCCAAGATGCCATACCTACCCATGGGTTCTCCTCTGAAACTCCTGCTCCAAGCCTCTAGGTCCTTTCGTTCTCCAGTTTGGTAATGTTCGATAGTCCACTCCCTGTTGATAAACCCTGTTAACGTGATTGTGTGCTCAGCCCAGAGGATATAATTAAAATTTAACAATTTCTTGTGTTTGTACTGTAGCTTCTTTCAGACAAGGCAGGTGAATGTGTCAGAGACCTTGCTTGCCCATGGCTGGCCATCTGCACGTTGAGGTGTTCACTGATGCATCAGTTCTGTGAAATTACAGAATCTATGCGTTGTACCCGAGACAGAGTCCCCAAACTATTATACATTTTGGTAGGGCACCTCCTGTTCTCCTTCCAGCCTTCTTAAGGAAAGAGTCACTAGCAATGCCTTTGAAAGGCTTTTAGACTTATCTTCATCCTGCTTTCTGTTGATAGGTCTATCTATGAGCATGGGTTTTTATTTATGAAAAGCATTTTTGCTAAAGGTTGAGCTTCTTGAATGGAGCTCCTTTCTGCAGCATTTCACCTATGTTCAATTCTAGACCGCTGCCCAGTGACCAGAGTGAAAGCTGGCCCCTTAAAATGTGCAATCTTGAAATCCAGGGTTCTGCAAGCCAAGTTGAAAGTTAGTTGTTTGCACCCAAAAATTCGCTAATGCAACTGGCTAGGTGCTTGTCGGGCACGGGTAAGTTGAGGGCACGTAGAAAATGTCCCTTGTACCTACTCTAAACTGTCATGCAAGTGTAACTCCAATCGGTTATTCTTGGTACTGGCAACCTGAATAAGCAGTGAATCCTGCAGGGGAGAGACTGATGAGCCTTCCCATCTTCACTCACCTTCAGTCCAGAAACATAGGTCCAAAAAGAAGCAATCCTGGTCATTTCTAGTGATAACTAAGATTAATAGCTGTTAAAGGTAGCAGGCTGCTACATGGAATCGGTCCACAGAAACAGGATGCAAACGAAGTAACGATTCTGGGCAAAGGCACAGCGAGGATACTCAGAGTTGCTTGTCTACGTTCTTTTATTATCGCACATCCAGCATCTTGTCGGACCTGAATCAGGAGACGAAAGTGGTACCGATAGGTTCTGCCTAAGAGGGTATCTGAATAGTAGCCCACCCCCTTCCCAAATTCCGTTCAATAAACCCACCCTCCTCTCCCCTGGAAAACCACCTCCCATCACCTAGAATAGGAATTCTTAATTTGTGCTTCCTGTGTACTGTATTAAAGTGCTCAGACTTTTCAGAGACTGCAGCTGCCATATCAAAGGCATTCAGCTACAAGATGGATTTCTATTATCTTCCCACTAATTTATGATATACAGAAAGCTGGAAGGGAAGAGAAGGGAAGGGAAGGAATATACACATGTCACCCCGATGCTCATCAGACACTTTGTGACAGTGAGGGAGTGGGGGCTTGTTTATTTGCACCTTGTTCCTTGCCTTTTCCTTCAGAAAAAGGCCTGATGTTACGGGAGCTTCTTTAACCGGCTGATCTGAAAATTAACTAGATTTAAGATTTAAAGAGATAGTCAAGGTTGCTAGGGTAACATCTGAGCCTACCGTTTTATTTTCTTGTCTACGTACTCAAAGTTCATGCAATGCTTCATGCCAGATTTGATTTGTTGTGTATTTCTCAAGGTGTGGGAGGAAGGGAAGGAGTGCGTTTCAAAAGCAATGCTTCAGTGCTTTTTCCCTTAAGAAATAATTCAGTGTAATGGTGGCATCTTGAAAGGCATCCTCAACTCTGCATTAACAAGCTAGCAAGCTTGTATGATGGGTGACATAATGACCTGGATATTCAGATTTCCAGCTGCATGTGTGGGTGCAAAGCTAGAATGCCTGAAAGTGCAAAACTAATGATTGTGCACCTGTGTTTTTGAGGCCCTGTCTTCAAATGTCTTGAACAGGATTTTTTTTAGAGGGTGGCCTTCCTGAAAGCTCAGTTTGCTTCGAGGTGATTCAAAGGCATCCCTAGTCATTTCATCACAATAAAGTGTGCATAAATTAGGCATAGAATTATATGTCTAATTTTAAAGGCGTTGTTGCTGATTGATAATGCATATTTTGATAATGCATATTTATATTAATAGTATTAGCACATAACTAATATTTACATTTGCTCTGAAAGATATAGACCTGTATGCCCAACTTGAGGTCCAAGCCAGGGTTTTCCAAGGAGCTTGGACCCCAGTTCCCTTAGACCACTTAAAAATCTCAGCCCTGGTTATTTGCTTACATCATTTAATCATTGCAGTTGGCTGTGCAAGTGAATAAATTGTGTGTGCAAATGCATGGAGTTCTGAGACTCAGGAAAAGCATCAGTCAGTTTTGTATTCTACTTTCCAGAGGGACATTTCTAAAGAAGTGGGGGCAAAATCTGTTCAAAATTCTTCGAATAGATGGGTTTATGTCCAAAATCTGCTTATACAACTCACCGAGTGAAGTTTACAGCAGGCTTGCAGGATCAGGCTCTTACTGTAAAACTATTTGAACAGTGATGCCGTGACTCTTTCTCCATAACTAAATGATTACTATCCTTAATATTTTATCCAGATTCGTTCTGATAAGGACAGTGAGATCCACATCAGATACAGCATCACTGGAGTAGGAGCCGACCAGCCTCCTATGGAAGTCTTCAGCATCGATCCCGTATCTGGCAGGATGTACGTCACCCGTCCGATGGACAGAGAAGAAAGGGCTTCCTACCATGTAAGCACATGATGCCATGTCTTTTCAAGCATTAGAAATGCTCTCTCCCTCCACAGTGCAGCTTTGTGGCTTGACTTCATGTGTGATTTCTTTTTGCTGAAAATTAGGACCAGGTTTACCTCTAAAATGACCAGAAGTAAGGAAAGGGAATGTAAGTATAGGACAGTTTCAGGTCTTGCTCCTCTCACTTTGCAGAGATTGGTGCTCTTCTCTGTGATAGAGATAAGTAAAGGCTGCATGGGTTTAATTAAAGGTAAGATATTGCTTCTGTATATTTAACCAGTGTATTTTTGTGTGTGTACATATGCATCTACATCAATTCCTGCTTTACCTTGGTTTCAGCTACTCTCATTAAATACACTGAATCACTGTAAAGTAGATTGACATGTGTACATGCCGTGTTACTACTTTACCTGAAATAGTGCAGCAGTTCACCTTTAATTGAGGCATTGCAACTTTGTCTATAGGCCAAGCCTAAAACACTATGAGTCACCAAGAGCAATGTTAACATGACCTGGGAAGTTACTGATTGAGCAGTTACTACTCTGGGAAAACATGCAATGATTATTCTTGTCATTTCTCATTATCGCTCCTAGCAAGGTGCTCAGAGAGTAAGATGGAACTGCCATATAAGTTATTAAGTGTTCAAATCAGTGATTCCTAACCAGAGGACTGCAGCACCCAGAGGGTACCTTGAAATCCGTTCAAGGGTGACATGCAATGGTAGCACTGCTAGGTGTGCAAATGTGGTTCACGTGATATATACCCAGAGATTTCATAGTGTTCAAACATTCTCACCTGCCGTGGTCTTTCAGAGTTGTTTGCAACAAAAGAAGGCCTCGGTTATTTTTCTGTAGTCAGAAAACCAGTGAAGAGGAAGAGCTGGCATTTTGCAAGGGGTGCCTCAAGTCTAACAAGGACTGCCTTGAGTCTAAACAGATTGAGACCCGCTGGTTGAGACGGATCAATATTAAAGGCAAGGGGATTCTTTAATATGAGTAGCACGGAGAGGTTTCATAGACTTCCCTGACTCTCAAAATGCTCCACCTGCTAGGCAATGATCAGGCATTGTGTTTTAACCTGCATCACAGTTAGAGTCACTTCACTGCAAATTTAACCGCCTGGTAAATAAAGTCAAAGGAATTGCTAAAAACGGTATTGTGCCTCACACGATAGCCCTGCAAAATTTTGCTGCTACCTGCATCAATGCACTAGCTCTTCTCCACAGCCGCTACACAAGGCTGTTTCATACATTGCTTTGTACCGGCATTAGACACCTCTACTGGCATCATAATAGCCATTCCTGGGGATGCTGTAATGTCAGTGCAATGGTATGGGTCACTTCCACTGACATCATATTCCTAACTGCTCTGTCGGAGATGCACACGCTGTCAGCTCTATCAGGTATCTAGTTAACCATGTTGACACTGCTTCTGGACTGGGGTAGAAGGATAAAGAAAATAGATTACCTCTTTAGTTGGATGGAAAAAGAGATTTCCCCTGGGTAAAAGAGAATCCGAAGGAAAATTATTTTATCCTCTGTGAACAAGAACAATTATTTTGTCTGGTGTGCCCAGGAAAATATGAAGAGAAATTATTTTCAAAAAGGAATATTTGAGAGAGTCTGTGTTGCTTCAGTTTTGTCGATACCGTTTCAACACTGCCAGGTCATTATGAGCGCGGAGTTGATATAATTCACAAGCTAACACCTTTGATGGAGCCATTATGATGTCTAGTATTAGATACTCTCAGCCAAAAAAAAATGACTTTGTCGCCCATAATAATGACTTATGTGACCCATACTCCTTAATAACAAATTTACCCTATTAGCTCTACTGCATTACAGAAGTTTCAGGAAAGCTTGAAAAAGGCTGTGCAGAGGAGGCTTGTACTTCTTCCTCTTCTCCCTCTGCCTTCCAAAAAGCCCTCACACTTTGAATTTCTAGCAAACTTAACCAAATACAGGCACATTTTAAAATGCGGGTTCTTTTCTGTGCAGTTTATAACGGGTTTATAGAGTATTATTGAATGCTGCTAGCACATTAAAAACAAGCAGAGTATGTACTCTAACGGAGTGCAAGCTTGTCAGTGAGCGGTGTTGCTAACAATTGCGCAGTCAGAGTTATAAACCATCTTTGACCCGTTGAACTCTATAGCAATTCATTAATGATTTATTAAACCATCAATTATTTATTAACGCCTTGCCAGCCATTTATGAATGCAACATACCTAAAGCAGCGATCCAAAATACAGTGGTGAAGCCAGGGTTTTCTCATTATAGAAAAACTGAACAGGCTCTAGGAGTTTCTGTGCTTGCCTTTTAATGCTCCACGTTAGAAAGACACTTGTCTGGTAAAACCCGCCTTTCTTTCTTGAGCTGAAACAGATCCACTTTTAATTATTTTGGCAGTTCTGAAGCAGAACTCTCTCATCAGCTTGCTTAATCTTTCTTTAACTTTAGAGAGGATGGATTACCCTGGCTTCTTCATTATCTTTGTTACACATATGTCTTTTTGTCTACACGGCAGAACAGAGGTACGGTTGTAGCACATGCCAGCATATCTCTCTAGTTCATCACTCGCTAATAGGTGTAATGGTAGCACTGAAAAGGCTGTAGCATGGCTTTTAGCATTTGCTCACAACCAGCAGGATTTTGCACATGTGCTCTGGCTCTCAGAGTACGCTGTGCGTGTCTACACATTCATTAATGCATCATAGTTACGGCACATTAAGTTCAGTACTTGGATAACCAAGTAGTAAATCGGTGCGCAGTAACTTGCACTACTGCGCAGTAGTGCTGGCGCACAAGTTTTTAGTGACACTTACTGCGCAGTAGCTTAATACTACTGTGCAATGGCGTATTAGCATGGATTTTGCCCGGCAGGCTACCCTGCCGTATTATTAATATACTGCACAGTTAGCGTCTCGTGTAGACGCACCCATTGTTGCCCATTCTGCTATATCTTCATTCACATCCTTATCTGTGCTACCTTGCTTAACCTGGTACAGGTAGGTAGCACATCACAACCACACCTTCATGTTCCTATGTAAATATGACCTATTTTAATTACTGCCGAGTACGGTTCAGGAGGTAGCAGTATCTAACATGGATTGTTTCTCCGGATCCTGGTCATTTATTTCCCACCAGCCATGCTGTTGTAAATCATGGCTCTTCAGCTTGTCTTGGTGAATAGATCACTGATGCCTGACGTTTCTTTGAGCATTTCAAACACTAGAACCTCCAACTGACATGCGTTTAGGCCTTACAATAGGTAGAAAAGGGCAAATCTGGGGTTTCTCAATATATTTTCAAGCATTTATATCAAAACACAAGCCCCATCAATGTCCAACATAAATGATTACTATAGGTGAAGGTTGTAGCCGTGTTGGTCTAAGGCTATAAGCAGACAAGGTTCTTTGGGTAAATCTGATATCTTTTAAAGATCTTTAAAAAGATATCAGATTTACCCAAAGAACCTTGTCTCCAAGTGGTTACTATATAATTCGATCAAAAAGTATGGAAATGTGGGATGTCTGCATTTTCCAATTTAAGGACTCAAGACCAGTTCAAGGAGCGGTGTTGCAGGACAGCGATGTTCCTGATGTCCCCATGTGTAGTATTCCTCAAGCAGCAGGTGGTTCCTTGAGTCATCCTCCCATCTCTCTATATCCGTGCAGCGACCACTCAAACAGCAGTCTGCTTATCCAAGCTTAACTTTCATAGTCAGATGACTTTGATATTCAAGAGGAAAGGATTTTTTTTTGGAGTGATATCTTTTTGGACCAACTGCATGGTTAAAATAAAGTTAGACCAGCTTTCAAATGCAAGACATTCTTCATCAGGTATTCAGTTAACACCTGAGAGCTGATTTTTAAATCAAGCCTGACACACTACCCATGAGAAGTTGTATGCTTTCATTCTGAGGATATACTCTGAAATGGCTAGACCAGGAAAGGCTGGTTGCAAGATGAGCAGGAATTATTCACAGTGAGTAAGAGATAAAAAGACAATTGGAAACAACGAATGTGAACCAGAGAATCCAGCATTAATTCCAGTAGTTTGAACCAAAAAAGTTACCAGCTCTATCCTTTATGACTTCTGGACTTGAAGGGGACTTCTGGGCCATCAAGTCCGGCCCTCCATGCTCACAGACCACCATTAATCCAAAGATTCCTAAAAATCATCCACCCCACACCCTAGACCCAATTATAAGGTATAAATCCAAGAAGCCAGGAGAGTCCTACAACATGCCACAGGTAAAAGCAGGAGATGATGGCACTGCCAATGCCCTGATCAAGACATTTCATCACAATAAAGTATGCATAAATTAGGCATAGCATTGTATATCTAATTTTAAAGGCATTGCTGCTGATTGATAATGCATATTTATATTAACAGTATTAGTACATAAGTAATATTTACATTTAACACAATTCACGGTGTTGACTTTGAGTAACTACCTTGTGATATCACCTTCCTCCTGTGTAATCCGTAATCCTGATACTGAATCATTTGTATGCCAACAGGTATGTTTACACTGGAAATTGTCTGCAGAAAAACCTCAGACACATATGGGGATGGCTGCTAAGTATGTTAATGAAGATCGTCATAATTTTAAAAATATTTCTTAAAGGATACCAGACCCCCTCTTTGGCTGGTGTAAAGTGGAACTGTCTCTTTTCCACCAGCTAATGTTTGACCTACTTTTGGTCTACACATTTAGGAACCCGATTTAAAAAATGGTTTTATTGCAGCATTTTCCACTGCTCCTAGTTATTTCTCCGCTAACCTGCAGCCAAGACCATGCTCTCCACCATCTTCAATATAAAAATCTCAACCTTAAGAAATGCTTACTAAATCAATCAGTCAAAAAGCATGGAAATGTGGGATGTCTGCATTTCCCAATGTAAGGACTCAAGACTAGTTCAAGGAGCAGCATTGCAAGACGGAGGAAATAGCTTATCCCTGGTGTCCCTATATGTAGCAGTCCTCAAAGCAGCAGAGGGTCCCTTGAGTTATCCTCCCTTCTCTCTATATCCCCGCTTAACTTCCCCAGGGAGAAATAATACACTGTGGGTGATGACAGTGTGAGCTCCAACCCCACAGCCTGTTGTGCGGGAACATGAGAGCAAGCCAAACCAATAGACCTCCCCCCTAAAAAAGGCAAGAAAAGAAAAACCAGAAAATACAAGGAAAAATAGAAGACCAAGGGAAAGAAGTAATAAGGAGCAAGGGAGAAAAAATGGGCCAAAAGGAAAGACCTGAGTGCTGGACCAGGAGATGATAGAAGAAGAACTTTTTAAGGGCTCTCAGCCGTTAATACAGTCCAGCAAGAAAAAGTGAGGATGCTGTTGTGCTGTGCTGGGGAGTGCATGATAAATGGAAACATGCTCCTTATCCCATTCAGTTCATCCAGGCACAAGCCGCAGTTCAGATGTGCTTCCTTTCAAACACCACTCTCCCCTTCATAATTCAAGCATGAGGATCTAACGCTGATGTTAGCCAGAGAGCTCAGGGCTAACACTGCAGGTTTAGCAAGATTGCTACTCGTACTTATTGAATTTTTTTTTTTTTCTTGAGCAAAACCTCTGCATATGTACATTGCCTCGGTGAGTGTGGCAAGAAGATAGACTTGCAGCGGTGAGAAATTACTTACTCCTGGAGATTTCAAACAAGAGCTATCAAATGTAATTAAAAGTTTCGGGGGATGGGAGTCAGATCTGTAAGAGAAAGATATTGGCTTTACACTCTGCTTTATCTCTGAATGAAGCCATTTCCGCTCCTGGAAATACAGCAAGAAGGAGCCCAGCGCTGCTTCAGTTTGAAGATAATAACTTTAATTTTAGCTCCGAATTACTTTTTTTCAAAGACAATCTGACCTTTGACTTGTAAAGTTATTGAATTGCTACATCTGACACGATGAAGGATAGCTCGACTGACACAAGTCAAAGCAGTTTATACGCAGGCATGAAATGCAGATATTAAGAGCATTAAGAGTCGTGAAATACAAATGCTACGTTCCATATTAAACACGGAGCCTGCTTTTTCAGGATATTTTTAAAAAATGGAATTTTTAACCTCTTTTTACGTTTTTTCCCCCCCTACCGTTAGATTCCTCCTGGCTCTTTGCTCTCTTCCCTAGTTCAAAAGTTAATCCAGCCTATCATAATACAACGTAGCTCTTTTTGTCAAGCCTTGGTCTTCTTAACCTACATGAAGAGGTAGAAATCCCATCAATTGCAGGCATGGCGAAAGGAAAAAGTAGAAGCCAGTACTAAGACTATTACCACATTCACTTGCTGTGCACACTTTCTTTGGCACATTGGGTCTGAATTTTTGCAATGCTGAGCATCCACAACTCCAATTGAAGGTGTCAGTAGGGACTGGAAGTGCTCATTACCTCTGAAAAGCTAGGCCATTATACTTTAGCAGTCTTGCAGGGAAGAGCATGCTAACAGGTGGTGTATAATGTGAGGACTGCAATAAGGGCCAGTTAGGTAAGCCTACCTGTTGATCCAGTGTTGAAGTGACAGCCTTATTTTTTTAGGCAGTTTTTTTTTCACCGAGCTACTTTTATCTGGAGCTTTCATTCCTCGTTCATCCGCCTTTCAGAACTCAGCGCCGGGTTTGAACACGGCCCCGATTTTAATGTCGCCGCGGCAGGTCAGCAACGTTCACTGGTGCTGAAACGAAGAGAGGGTGACAAAACCAATCTGCAGAGCTCTCAGAGAGCCAGATGTCCCTCCATCGCCCGGCACGGATCAGACAAGACTCCCATCATCCGCCTTCCTTCCTGGCCAACATCAACAAATGCATTCTGCGTGCACCCCATTTAGGGCAGCCATCTGTTCCTTATAACGAGGAAGCTTTTCATTTTTTTTTCCCCCTCACCTGCTTACTGATTGTTGCAGACTATTGTTGATTGCTTTATTTTATTAATTACTCATTTTGACATGCTGTATCTGTTCCTTTTACCCTGCAAACAGATGCTCTTGGTTTTTCAGCATTATTTCTGATGGTTGTTCCTCATCAGGTAGAGCCCCAGGGCCTTTTGAACTGAGCACTCAGCAGTACGCTGCCGGGTATTGTAACATTGCATCGGTGATGTCGTAGCGAAGGCTGAGGAAGGTGTTTTATTCTTTACTGTATATGGGGTCCCTGCCCTCGGAAAAAAATCTCCTGTTGGGCAGGGGCGGTCTTTTGGTTTTGTGCCTGTATGGAGCCTGGTCGTGTGGTAATACCAATAATAGATGAGACTGTCAACGATTATAAGATCCCATCGGTCTGTAATTGCTACATGTGTTTTGTGGCCACAGGGTGCTTTGGGATTCTGCGTTAAATCCCTGGTGGTCTTAGAGAAATAAACTCATGCCCTAACTTCAGTTAGTAGCAGGCAAAACTTAATCTGAGCAGATTGCCACATTAAGTGTCTTATTTTAAAACATACTTAAATATAATGATCTGTTAGCAGCAAGGAAAACAAAGTCTCTAAGCCAGAATGATATTGTTTCTATTGACTTTTATTTTAAAATTATTTTAGTCTTGTGTCCTGTTGTGAACTAATGTGTATCCTGCATAGCTTAGATGAAAAACAAATGTCTGCTTTCTGCTGGGAATACTAATGTTGAGAGCGGTGGTGCCCAAACTTTTGGCCCCTTGGGCCAGATGAACAGCGCAGGGTTGTTCTAGGGGCTTGATCCAGCCCTACATGCCATATTGCACCCGCAGCCCTGATTCTGCATGTTGGATTGAGTCTCTTGCCACAGCCCTGACCCCTCGCCCATGCATACTGGATCATACTGGACCGCCCCAGCCCCAGCCCTACACATGCTGGATTGGGTCTACTACCCCAGCTCTGCACATTCAAGCCAGATCCGACTCATGGGGCCATGTCGTCTGGCTCATAGAGCTTGAAAATTTGGCAATGGAGGAGCAGTGGCTGCATTAATTGCCTTCACTCTCCTGCTGCCAAATTGCTGGACCCTCGAGGAGCCCCCACAAGCTGAATCTGTCCTGTGGGCTGGGGGCTGAGCACTCCTGATCTAGAGAGAACAATTTGTGATAAAGATATAAGCTTAGAAGTCAACACTAGCAAAATACTGTCTTCCATTTAGACCATACTGTGCTGATGACATGTTTCCATTGTGTTTATTTCCAGCTCAGGGCTCATGCAGTCGATATGAATGGAAACAAGGTGGAGAACCCCATTGACCTCTACATCTATGTGATTGATATGAATGACAACAGACCTGAGTTTATAAACCAAGTCTATAATGGATCTGTTGATGAAGGATCTAAACCAGGTAGAGTTGGAAAAGTTCTTAGAGTTGCCACAAGTCTTCAGATATAAAGCTGATTTGGTTGCTTTGACCAGCTGTTCAATAAGTCGTATTAGCATTGAGGGATTTGCGGGGTTTCTTGTCTCCTTTTTCCTTTTCTTTCTTTTTTTTACTAAATGCTATAGAAAATTAGAATGATTTAGCTTAGCTGGCACATACTTTGAAAGAGAGGAGGGGCAGAATTAGATTCAATTTGTCTTGTATGTTTGGAAGATTTATTTGCAAATGCAACTGCTGATGTTCTGTAACTTAAGTCCTAATACTTTGCCCCTCATCTTTGCTGTATTTACAGTGTCCTACAAGGGTAGGTACACTTTTACCGAATCCTGTTACAGAAGCAAACCCTGCGATGATCTCTGTTTTTGGCACAGTGCTCAAAACACTTTATCTGACTGCCAGCTAACACAGTCCTTTGAAAACTCAGTATTTAGCATCCATCTTGACTCCAGCAAAATCTATCCCAGGATGAGAAGAAACTCATTTTGGCCCTGATCCATTGTAGTGCACTGAAAGATGCCTATTGGGTCTTTCTCAGGGACAGACGTTCAAAAAGCCTGCGCCTCAATTGATTCAGTTCAGGGGAGGGGCCGGTCAGCCCTGCCATGGAGCTGAGAGCCCCGTTTAGCCCAGAGAGCATGCTGGGATGCTGGGGGAGTCTGGTTTAACTTAAACTAGGAAGGGGTCTGGGACAGCCATTGCATAAACCGGTTTAACCCAAATCAGTTAAGTCTGATGCTACAGTCAAACAGGTTTCTCTCAAACCAGTTGCAGCCATTTTCAAACCGGTTTAGGTGCGCTGTTCTGTTACGGGTTTCATCACTTAAACCAGTTTGCGTAATGTCTGTCTCTAGCCTTACAGTCAGCTTTGTGTTTTTTTCCCTTGGCATGAATTAGGCAAAAACCTAAAACCAGATTTTCAAAATATCTAAATGCTGGGGTGCCTAATTTATACATACAATTCAGGTAATTACTTACATTTTAGCCCATCTGTGTTTTTGGGAAAAAAGTATTCTTTTTAAGATTCTCCTTCCAAAAAGATTGATGATTTATTATGTAGGCGTAGATAAGTGGCCAGTTTACCGTACGGCAAGGGATCTGCCTTTGTTTGTGCTGAATATAATTAAGATGGCTGCATTTATTATTTAATTAAAGAGTGAGACTGTATTGTAAAAACTGTTGTTGGTATTTTTAGGTAAATGCTGTAAAATTGAAACTTCCTAAAGTCTTAACAAGCTTTTTTTTTTTTTTGCTTTTTTTTTTTGTGGCTAGGATAAATTTATCTTCAGTTGTTTACCAGGTAGAGGGGTTAAACATCACATGACATTTGGGTTGGTGTCAGCAAACATTTATCATGACTTCTCTGCTGCCTGCGGTAGTTGTCATAGAAAAATCTCCAGAGGCCACTATTTTTAACAAGGTGAATTGCAATCCTGATTGATTGTCTTTCAGAATTGTGAGGAATGGGCTGTAGCAGTGACATGTCATGGGGACAAAGTATGACATTATTTCTCGAGGAAAACACATAACGCCGTTTCTCTCCTGGTGTGTTTTGGGTAGAGATGCACCAAGCTTCAAAGTCCTGAACCAGAGTCGGCTCGTCGGCACTGGCATGTGAAGACATTGAATTGATCGTTCTAATGACCCTTTCTTTCAGAGCCAGTTTTTTCCACCCTCCTGTTATATTAAGGCCATGCTGGGACTTCCACAGGCAAGTTATCAAGGTCTGGGGTGTAGCTTGATGCACGGCATTTCCATAACAAATCAAATTTCCTACATCTTCTTCTAAAACAAATCAATATTGAAAGTGTTCCCAAATGTTAAACTAGCCCTGCTCATTAGGATGATAGAAGCAGTAAATTGCAACCCCTTCTTGTCTAAAATCCAGATAAGCCTTTAAGCTATTAAATGAGAATAGGATACCTTTGACTACAAAATACTTGTGCCTCTGCTTATACCAGTCGTTTTTGGTATTCTACATCCCAGACTACAGCGCCTGCCTTTAAGGCAGATAGGTAGAAAGCAATCTGTTTTATTCAAAAGCAATTACATTTGCCTTTGATGTATTTGTTTTTTCCCCCTTTCTTGTTTAATCGGTATTCTTTTAAAGGTTTATATTAGTATTGAATTTCCATTCCTTGCCTTTGTAGACTCCCCTGGGAACATGGAAATCTGAGGCCCTTATTCCGTGTACCTGGCAATAATTATAATCTTATGTCTTTGAGAAAATAATAGAGAGGTTATACAGTTAGTTTGTATTTCCAGTGCACTTGTCACGTTCCGTAAATTAATACGCCGCTGTTTTGTAGGGAGGCAAATGTAGCCAAAATGAAGTACACAGCTTATTTAGCTAAAGATGAAGCTCCCAGAGATATGTAAGCATCCTCCTTAATTCAAGTTAAATCAGGAAATTATGGTCATCAGAGGTACCGTGTTAAGACTTTGTAGAACGAGGAAAAAAATACCGCAGGCAGGATTCATAATTATTCAGCACGATGATCAACAAATGAAAGGTATGGTATGTATTCTTACAGGAAAGGCATGGCAAAATGTATTCAGTATTGATTCACCAGTACAGTACATATATTACACAGTTTTGCTTCAAGCAGGCTAAGCAAGTCTTATGAGATGGAGTAGATCAGCACTCATTTCCTAGAAAAGGCCCTTTTCAGCACCATTGAGCTTTGCCTCAGGACTTGGAAAGTTCTTCCCTGACTCCTACACAATTGCTGCTTCTCGTACCATCCTTATGCCCACATACGGGGTCATTATTGAAAAGCCAATATTTACTTAGTTACTGCAGGATGTGGAATGCCACCGATATTTTCATCTGCACGGATTAGAAAGTCACTCGACTATATGCAGTAAATGCTGACTTTAATGGCAACCGCTATAATCAGCCAAAGTTCCTTTGAAGTCAGTAGGAGTTTTTCCCAGATAAAAACAGTCAGGAGCTCAAGATCTAGCCCATGTAAATCTCCCAGAGTAAGATCATCAAATATACGCCGCTGAGCAGTGCACGATGACCTTGGCATATAGGGGAAAGCCCCAGTAAGACTGATTAACAGGATCAATAGAGCAGATCACCTTTGAAGTGAACAACAAAGTGCTCTCCTGTGCCATTACAGCACATTGCTGAGAAAGGAGCAGAGAGAAGCAGTAACCCGGGGGTTGCTCCAAAAGCAGTTTTGCCTCAAGGAGAAGGAGCAGCACAAGAATTGCTTAAATGTAGCATGCTCTCTTCTCGGGCACAAACCAGCTCCATCTGGTAAGGAGTGAGCACTGGGCTTCCTTCCTGCCCCCTGAGTTCAGCAAGAAAGAGCGTTCCCTACGGTGGGTAGAGCCCTGGACCTGCAAAGCCTGCTTGGCCTGTGCAATGAGTAGAGAGAGGTCCCGTCAAAATGCAGGCCGCAGAATTGTGCGTCAAAAGATGACACCGTGATTCACGGGAATGCAAACAAGTGGATGAACGTGGGTGATGCTATGCTGCGTGTGATATAGGTAGCTTGCTCTGCCCGGACATCTCGAGCATCCCAGATTGAAAACAGATGCGCCTCCTGCAGAGATAAAAAATAGTATCCCGCAACCGTCTTGGCTGTGCATTTCACGTGGCGGGAGCCAGGAGAATCGGTGCAGAAAGGTGCAGAGGCTCGTTCAAAGATGGTCCGATCTCCTTCTGGGTGAGAGGGCCTTAATGAACCCAAGAGGCCGATCGAGGTCCCAACAAACACGCTCTCTGAGCTGTGTAAATCACCCTGGGAATAAAACCTCGACAGGAACGCAGACCTCAGCTTCATGTATTTTTAATTAAGGTCTGTTGTTGTGAAGTGAGAGTCTGATCTCCTTCAGGTGAATAGTTCTTCGTGCCGTGAATTTAGTCTGATTGAAATCAATGAAACTCATCCTTATGGAATAAGGTACCGCTCGCAGTGACTCTAGGTGCCGTAACGTGGCTCTTGCGCAGCGTCGAAGCGTACAATAGATTGAATTATATCTCTTTTCCTTTTTTATGTGCTCTCAGGAATGCATTCTTCCTAGCTCTGTCAGGTTTATTTAGTCTAAGGTGGCGCCAGTGGACCATTTCGTTTTTAAAATGCGGGCCCTTCCAAACAAATGCAGAACATGAATAGTGATGTATGACTCTCTTTTACTGATGGGTCCAGCTTTTTACCCCTCCCTTCGTTGTCTTGATTTAATGTAACACTATTTGAAAGTGTATCTTAAAAGGCCATGTTTTACTGGTATTGAATAATGTTCTGCTTCTTTGAACTTTGCCTCTATAGGAAGAACACAGCTAAGATTTAAAAATGCAGCTGCAAGCGAGAGCCGAAATTCCCCTGGTCCCTCTGGCAGCCTTAATCAGCAAAGTTCTCATAACTGGAGAACTTTCCTTGCAAGCACCGATAAAGCGGGATGGATACCACAGCTTCCTTTCTGAATGCAGTAAATGCTGCAGGAAT